>NW_016017391.1:784011-945332 GCF_000320565.1 Sphaerulina musiva SO2202
AGAGAGAGAGAGAGAGAGAGAGAGAGAGAGAGAGAAAGAGAGAGAAAGAGAGGGAAAGAGGTAGAAGATGAGTGAAGGGCATGTGACATGCGATGGGATAGGAAAGTGCAGTGGGGTGGGAAATGATGGTTTGTTGTTGATGATTTGTACATGGTCGGTTTTCAATCAGAGAATTGAGCTTGACATGCCCGCAGTGACACTCCCCGCAATCGCAAAGAATGTGTGTATGTTGTACAGCAAAGAATGGATCGCTGCGCGACCAAGCAGGTATCGCACACAGAGTTGATCAAGCGTGATCAGTGCCTCTGTCCATTCCCATTAACCTGAACAGCCTGTTTAGCCTGCGCATCGAGTGCCGCACGATGTGCGGGAGCCATCATCGCCCGCTGTTCACCCTCTGTGACTCGATGGATCTGTCCATTGGGTTTGATGACCTCCGTCTGTGGTGGCGGAGGAGGTGGAGGTCCATATACCCGAGTCTGTTCGTCCTCGGGCTCTTCTTCGGTATCGTCGTCGTATTCGCCCTCGTCCTCGTCGTACTCCTCATCGTCTTCATACTCGCTTTCGGTCTCGCCATCGATCCCTTCATCGAATTCGTCGGCGCCTTGGCCCACGTGAGCTCCCTGCTGCGCCATTTGTTGTGCATTACCGTAGCCGCCCGTCTGCATTGCTCGGCACAGCTTCTTAAGCTTCTCGTTCTCCCGTGTGAGTCGGTCGATGGTTTGTTGAGACTGCGAGCGCTCCTCGGCCATTTGGAAGATGTTCTTGTTCGTGGCTTCTTGCTTTCTCGTCAAATTGAGGTTCTCCTTCTCGAGCCGCTTCGTCTTTTTGGACATTTCCTCCATTTCCTTGCGAAACGTGAGGAAAAGATCATTCGAGTTGTTCAAGGTGTCTTCTACCTGCTTTGGGGTCAGTCAGTTACCAAGCAACAACCATACCATGTTTTCTTAGCGATTCACGGAAGGAGCAACGCTGGACAGCAAGGGGACGATAACGCACTTTTGCGTGTTGATGGTGGTAGAAGTCTTGACATACCTGCTTGAACTTCTCCACGTAGACGTTCAATTGGCCGCGCAGTTCATTCTCCGTTTGGCTGAATGTGCTGACTTGTCGTGTGAGTTGGTGGCTTTTGCTCAACTCGCTTTCTTGTGCCTTCTTCAGCTGATCATGCCGCGCGATCTGATATTGGATTTCCAGCTCTTTGACACGCAGTAACGACTGAAAGTGCAGCTCTCGCAGCTCGTACTGGTGCAGGAATGAAGTGAACTTCTCGCGGAACAACCTATCCTGCTCCAGTTCGGCGGCCTGCCGTTCGGGCGAGCGTTTTTCGCACACCACTTCTTCCACGTCTATGACCAGGTTCTCCAGCTTCCGATGCAGCTCATCATTCCTGTTGGCAGCGTTTTCTTTCAGCTCTCGAAAGTCGTCTTTGAGCTTCTTGTTTTCACGCGTCAACTCGCGACTGAGCTTCTCCAACTTTTCCTTCAGCCCTCGTTCGCGCGTTCGTTCCTTTCCGACCTCTTCCTTCTCTTTTTGCAGCTGATCTCCGCGCTTCTTGGCCTTCACGTGCTCGCGCTCCGTCCTCTTCATCTCCGCTAGCAAGTCGCTGTACTTCTTCTGTAAGATGTCCATTTTGCTGTGATGTGGTTCCATAGTGTTGAGCAGCTGAGATAGATCCCGGTTCGCCTTCTTCACCTCTGCCTCGATCTCAGCATTTTGGTGTGCGTCCTCGGCGTTGGTCGATTCGAGCTGCGAGATCTTAGAAAGCAGCGCGGCATGCGCGTCGGAGGGATTGGCGGAGCTGAGACTGCCCTTTTTGCCCTTGGCCTTGCCCTTTCCTGCCGGTAGAGGCGCAGCTGCTGGAGGCGGCGGAGGAGTGGCGAAGGTGCTATCGGCGGTCGCGGAGACAGGAGCGTCGCGCGCAAAGTCATGGGGAATGGAGGGGGAGCTGCGGTGGGCGGACTGCGGAGCGGGTTGGGCCTGGTGCTGTTGCTGGGCGACAGCATTCATCACGGATTCCTGATACTTGATAAAGCGCTCGCCCTTGGTGTAAGTCTCGACGACGGAGTCCTTGGAGTTGCGGGCGCCAGTGCGCGCAGCCTCGTACTTGTCCGTTTTCTTCTTTTGCGCCAGTATTTGCGCCGTGTTCAGAGTGCTAGCCATTCGCCGCCGGAGAGACTCACGGCAGAGATTGCAGAGTCTCGGCTAGCTGCATCAGCCTCGTGGTTCTCCTTCCTCTCTCTCACTCTCACTGTCAATCTCTCTCTCTCTGTGTGTGTTTCTCTCTCTTCTCTGTCTCTTTTTCCCTTTGTCTGCCTCCAGTCTCTCTTCTCTCTAGCTGTTTCTTGCTCCCTCTCTTTCACCCTCCCTCTCAATTCACTCTCACTTGCTCTCTCGCTAGCTCTTGCTCTCGTTTCTTTCCCGCTTCTCCTTCTTTTCTTCTCTTCTTCCTTTTGCCTCTGTCTTCCCTTCTCTCGTCTTCTGGAAGGCTGACAGCAATGGCGGCGAGAAATGGAGTAAAGTGGAGTAAGGTAATCTGCGCGTGACCAGGGAGATGCACGCCGTCTACGCTTCCAAAACCCTTCCGTCCCCTTTTGTTGCCTTTCCTCTGCCTCGCCACCTTCTCCAGTCTCCGTCTCTGTCTCCTCGGTCTGGGTGCACGCGTCGACGACTCTATACAGCGGTCCGGTACACAGCTGCTGGCGGTGGCGATATGGATTGTATTAGGTAGTACCGCATCTAATCTTCTGCACGGAAACGGGCAATGTGCAAAGTGAGGCCGCCAGGCCGTTGACCATGACCAATCAGAGCACATCGGCCATGTCATCCATCTGGTCTATTGGAACACCACCTGAACTTCTTCTTTTGTCCCGACATCATCTTCACTGCCTCTGCTGCATCGCACTGTGCTCTGTATACCAATGTTGAGTGCACTGCGCAGGACAGCGCGGTCCCCGCGAGTCGTCGCTCCATACCACCGATTGCAAACCACGCCTGTCCGCAGAACATACGCCTCTGTCACCGACCTCCAACAGTACCCAAAGACGGGAGACAGCCTGCATGGCTTCACTCTCCAGCGCAAGGAGAATGTGCCTGAGCTAGAATTGTCCGCTCTCCAGTTCACCCACAATAAAACGGGTGCCGAATACCTGCACATTGCAAGAGATGATACCAACAATGTTTTCAGCATCGGATTCAAGACAAATCCGCCCGACGCCACTGGAGTGCCTCATATCCTCGAACATGTTACCCTCTGCGGGTCGGAGAAGTGCGTGTAGCAGAGTACAACAGAATATCGGCGGTGACATGTAGGCTGATAGACTGGTAGGTATCCTGTTCGCGATCCTTTCTTCAAGATGCTCCCCCGATCTTTGCAAAATTTCATGAATGCCATGACCAGTTCTAGCTACACCTACTATCCTTTCGCGACTACTAATATCCAGGATTACAAGAACCTAATGGGCGTATATTTGGACGCCACCCTGCACCCACTGCTGAAGAGAACAGACTTTTTGCAAGAAGGATGGAGAGTGGGACCAGAGAATCCCAAAGCACCTGCGGAAGACGACAAGGGAAGCGACTTGGTATTCAAGGGTGTCGTGTACAATGAAATGAAGGGACAAATGTCAGACGCCACCTATCTGTTCTACTCGCGCTTCATGGAGCACATCATGCCCTCCATCAATAACAGCGGAGGTGATCCTCAGAAGATTACCGACTTGACCTACGAAGGACTGAAAACATTCCACGAAGAACACTACCACCCGAGCAACAGCAAGATACTGACATACGGCGACCAATCAGTGGAAGAGCATTTGCAATTTTTGGGCGAACAGCTGTCACGGTTCAACCAGAGAGCAGTGGACAAGGAGGTGAAATCTCCCATCGCGATAGAGGAGCCGCTCCACGTCACTGTGAAGGGTCCCATCGATCCTTTGACCCCGCCGAATGCGCAGTACAAGACGTCTTTGAGCTGGATAGCTACAGAAAGAACGGATCAGGTGGAGTCGTTTGGTCTCCAGATTGCGACGAATCTGCTCATGGACGGCTATGGCTCGCCTCTGTACCAATCTTTGATTGAGTCTGGTTTGGGCACGGATTTCTCGATGAACACAGGCTATATGCCTCTCGGCAGCAAGTCCATCTTCTCACTAGGCCTCAACGGCGTCTCAGAGGAGAACCTGCCCAAAATCAAGGACGTCATCTATCAGACCATCGAGGAGAGTATTGCCAAAGGACTGGAGAAGCAGAAAGTCGATGGAATCTTACATCAGCTCGAGCTTGGCCTCAAGCACAAGAAAGCGGCGTTCGGTATGGGAATTGTCTCGCGACTGAATCCTGGATGGTTCAATGGGGTAGATCCGTTTGAGTCGCTTCAATATAACAAAGTCGTCGACGCATTCAAGGCAAATTATGCCAAGGGAGGTTATCTGGAGGGACTGCTTAAGAAGTACCTTCTCACGGACAAGACCCTCACGTTCACTATGACGCCAAGCACGACCTACTCCGCAGATATTGCTGCCGAGGAGGCGTCTAGACTTAAGAGCAAGATCGACGAGGCCATCAAGAGCTATCCGAGTGAGGAAGAAGCCCACAAGCAGCTTCGCGAGCGTGAATTAGAACTCATCAAGGAGCAGGATGCTGGTCACACTGAGTCTGTCGATTCTCTGCCATCCTTGAAGGTCTCCGATATCGCCCGAACAGACAAGGAGATTCAGTTCGAGGACAGCACAGTGTACAACGGTGTCAAGGTGCAGTGGCATCAGGCACCTACCAACGGTCTGACATACTTCCGAGCACTTTCGATCCTCAAAGATCTGCCAGATGAGCTGCGGATGCTGGTTCCGCTGTTCTGCGACAGTCTGATGCGGATAGGCACAAAGAACAAATCAATGGGCCAGCTCGAAGATGAGATGAAGCTCAAGACGGGAGGCATCAGTTTCGGCCACTTTTCCAGCACCTCGCCTCACGACACACAGAGAGTAGAAGAAGGTTTCTCGATTGGTGGCCGTGCATTTGATCAGAATGTCCCTGCGATGTATGAGCTCATCCAGACCATCCTGCTCGAAACGGACTTCGACTCACCAAACGCACACAAGATGATCCGACAACTGCTGCAGATGGGCGCTAGTGGCGCAGTTGATGGTGTCGCTTCGGGAGGCCACATGTACGCCATGCGCTACGCAACAGCAGGGGTTTCCCCAGCGGGCAAGATCTCTGAGCAGATTGGCGGCATCACCCAAGTCAAACTCATAACCAGCCTCGCGGCCGCAGAAGAGAACCCTGAGGCGATGAAAGAGCTCATCAACAAGCTCAAAGCAATTCAGTACCTTGCGGTATCCAGCATTCGGGAAGGCAATATGCGAGCAGCCCTCACATGTGGAGCAGACGCCGCATCCTCCAATGAGTCCTCCCTCAACTCTTGGCTCGGCACAGTCTCTCGCTCGAATCTGTCATCCCCATCTTTGTCCGGACTCTTCCCATCGGCGACCAACGACTTCGCGACTCACCGTAACACACTCTTCAACCTTCCCTACCAAGTCTCATATTCCGCCCTCACAGTTCCAACAGGACCATACACGTCCCAACCCACAGCCGCAATCGCCGTCTTATCCCAACTCCTCACTCATCGCCATCTTCACGCCGAGATCCGCGAGAAAGGCGGAGCCTATGGCGGTGGAGCTACCAGTAGCGGACTCACAGGTACCTTTGGAATGTACTCATACCGTGATCCCAACCCGGATAACACACTATCTATCTACAAGAATGCACTTCGATGGGCAGCCAAACAAGAGTGGAATGATCGAGACATGCAAGAAGCCAAGCTCAGCGTATTCCAAAAAGTCGATGCACCGATCAGTGTCAGTCAGGAGGGTATGACGAGATTCTTGAATGGGATTACCTATGAACAGGAACAGCAGCGGAGAGAATGGCTCTTGGATGTGACACCAAAGGATTTGGTGGCAGCGGCAGAGGGCCTTGTGAGAAAAGTGGACAACGAGAGTTACGTTGCAGTCTTTGGGAACAAAGAGGGCAAGAAGTTTTTGCAGGAGGGAGGTTGGCAGGTAGAAGAGATGGGGCAGTCGAAGAAGATTGAGGATCCTGTCATGGAAGGTGAGGGTACCGAAGAGGGAATGGCTGCTGTTGGGGCCTCGTGAAATGGAGCTTTGAAAAAAGAGGGAAACGGAGGATGATTCTCCGCTTTGATGTAAGAATTATTGTATGAAAGTTCATTCTATGTATATGTACTCTCATAATGCATGCATTTGTGTGTATGTATGTATGCTCTTTTTGCCGGCCTCTCCCGTAACTTCGGGTCTCACTCGCTGCGGATAGGACAAAGATCTCGATGTTACGCATAAATGTCAAATCGCGATATGATCAAGGTTCGCGGAGACAAGAGGTAAGAGCTATGCGACAAAATCGCCAGAGCAAGGGGGCTCTCATGATCAATACCACGCTCGTGCGAAGAAGATTTCTATAAGCCTTTTTAGATGTGTGTAGCCCCCGAGGCAGCTGATATCATTACTTCATTATTATACCCTCATCACGCTCCCCTCCAACCCAAACAATCACCACTCCATCAAAACAATTTCCTCGCCACCTTATCCCCCCTCTCTCCCTCCCCCAACGGCAACTCCCCTCCTCTCCTCTTCAAATCCTCTCCCATCTGCTCCAGACCCCCACCACCTTTCTTCGGCAAATCCTCCAACTTACTCGGTCTGGGCTCACTCGTCCAAAACGGATGTCTCAACACCCCTTCGGCAGAGAACCGTTTCCTCGGATCCAACATCAACATACCCATCAACAAATCCACTCCAACCTCTCCAATCGCACGAAAATTCGCTTCCCAATAACTTTTCGGTTTGAGCGGATATATCGGTTCTGGAGTCAAATACCCGGGTAAACCACTCACTCCAGGCCAATTCTGTTCCGTCGGTGTTCCGACTTTTTCGGAAATTAATTTAATCATGCCGAGTTCACTTTCGGGCCACGCGCGAAAGAGGACATCGCGAGCAATCAGTTCGGCGAAAACGCATCCACAACTCCAAATGTCTACGGCGCCGCCGTAGTGTTTGGCTTGGTAGAAGAGTTCGGGAGGACGATACCAGATGGTGATGGTTTGGGAAGTCATGTGTTGATAGGGATCGGCGAAACTGCGCGCGAGACCGAAATCGGCGAGTTTGATTTCTCCGTTGCTGGCGATGAGGAGGTTGTTGGGTTTGATGTCGCGGTGTAAGATGAAGTTTGCGTGGCAGAAATGAATGGCGCGTTGGAGCATTAACATCCAGCTTTTGATGTCCGAGGGGGTGTAGCTGATATTCTGCGTGTCTTGGATCAATTTTAAGAGGTCCCCTTGTGGGAGTTGTTCGAGAACAAGATTGAGATTTTGGCCTTTGGTGCTGAAGACGGCGTGCAGTTTAATGATGTTGGGATGGTCGAGTTCTTGGAGAAATTTGATTTCGCGCAGGGAATCGTAGGAAATGCCGAATTCTTTGGCTTCGGCTCCGACTTTGATCTTTTTGATGGCGACGAGTTTGCTGGGGTCATCGCGTTCGTGGGCCGAGAAGACATCGGCGTATTGACCGGACCCGAGTTTACTGCCTTTGACATATTTATTGCGCAAGTCGGCGTCGAGTTGTTCAGCGAGATCTGCTGTTGCTGGGGTGGAGTTGGGTGAATCTGGTGCCGATGCGGAGTTGTGAATGCCATTGGTGCTGTCGGTGAGCTTCAGGCGCTTGAACGGTGGTTCGGGTGGCACATCCAATGCGGGAGACTTGAGGCTACGAGGAGCCGCCATTGTGAATTTGTGTTTGTTGTCGGGGCATAATATCATTAGTGATGAGATGAGAGTAGGAGGCAAGTAAGTGAAGTTGATATATATCTTTGGTGCCTCAGGCTTTCCCGCGTCCGCCGCAACCGCCCATCCATTGTCATTCACCTACCTCCTAAGGTACCTATACCTACAAGTTACCATTCGCAACCCTCCTCATCTTCCTGGAGACAATACAATCATGGCGCTCAGACGCCCTCTCGCCCTCCTACAACTTCCCACTTCTCTCCGAACAGCGGCAACTCCAGCATGCACGCAATGCCGCTCCCTCCACGCCTTAAATAAGCCCTCACTGCGCATCCCCCCTCCAATACCTTTCGTGCCCGATGTCCCAACATTCCTCACGCTCATCGGCCGCGACATGATCAAACACGAAGCCAAAATCCCCAGCTGGGAAGCTCTCTTCACGCTCTCTTCCGAACAGCTGAAAGAATCCGGTTTAGAGCCTCCCCGCGCCCGAAGATATCTCCTCTGGTGGCGCGAACGCTTCAGACGCGGCATCTACGGCGTCGGGGGAGATGTGAAACACACGACCAAAATTGGGAATCAAGTCGCTGCGGAGTTGCGGATTGTGCAGGTTCCAGAAAGCGGCCGGAAGCAGCAGCAGCAGCAGCAGCAAAACTCTACTTCTCCGGCGACATTGACGAATGATGCGGGTGTTGGCAATTTGCGGATTACGCGGGTTGGGAAAAGCGGCCAGCACTCTCCGGCGACATTGACGAAGGATGCGGGTTATGTCAAGGTGATCTCGAATATGCGGCCGCATTTTGTGAAAGAAATTTACGAAGGCAAGGTGAAGGAGCTTTCGATATTGAATCGCTTGGCTCCGTCGCCGATCGTGCAGAAGAATCAGGTGTCGAAGGTGAAGGGGATGAAGATCGCTGGATCGAACACGATCGCTGGGACCGGCGTGGAGTATATCAGAGGACGGAAGGGCGTGGCGGTGCTGAAAACTCGTGAAGGTTTGTGGGAACAGAGGAGAGGGCACAAGGTCGATGGTGGTGAAAGGAGGAAAGCAGAGGTGCGGGCGAAGAGAGCGGCCGCGGAGAGGAAGAATGCGAGATAAGAAAGGCGGCATGGCATACCCAAGAAGAAAAAGAAGAAGATGAAAGTCGCTCCCTCGTCGCCAAAAGAGGAGCACGCATGCATCATCAGGGGGAAAAAGAAATCCTTTGCATGTGAGCAATGAAATAAATACCATGTACGAACAACCAGCCGAAGCGTTGTATACATCCCACACGTTATAAATCTTCTTCTCCAGCGATCCTGCAGAAAAAGTACCATGTCCTGCTGAGTGGGCACTACCTGACCTGACTATCTGTTACACCACGAGAGAGAGAGAGAGAGGTGGGAGGGTCAATTGATGGAAAGGAAAGAAGCTCGATTGGAAGTTGCAAAAATCGAAAAAAGAAAAACATTTCCAGGCTATTGAAAGATTGATAATTTTTTTCGATCGAACCCTTCCCTTCCCTTCCCTTCCCTTCCTCTCCTCACTAACTCACTCACTCACTGACCATGATGAATGATGAATGGAAGAAACGTCTCACTTCTTTGCTGCTGGTGCTGCTACCTACTGCTACAGTAATGTACAATACAACACAATACTTCTAGCTACGACGACAGCTTTCTTCATCTACTGAAATCAAAAAAAAGGACCTCCCTTCCCCTGGGGGCACAAAGCATGAAAAATGAAGATTTGGAGACTTATAGTTCTCTTCAGCAGCTCACAGTGATGACAGAACTTAGAATCATCAAGCACTTTCAGTCGACGAGCACTACTATACAACATCTATAGTCAAAGTCGTCGTACTCGTAAAGACCGCTAAGGAGCTGCTTGAAGAAGTCCTCATAAATCACTCACTCGTCCCAGCGGTGAGATGGGTCCCACGCGGCATGCGGCCACAGACCGGCTCGCGATACGGTCTCGGCAGCCACGGCGTCGCATGTTGCTGTGCCACGATTCTGCATTCCTGCATGGTTATTGTAGACTACACCTGGCTTCTGGGAGCGGCGGACGCATTCATGGAGATTTATAGCAAAAACGCGTGCGGTATACTTGGTACGCGGCGAGAAGAGAATGTATACCTACCATGGAGTCATTATACGGGAGGGCTCACTTACTGCCTGTCCGTGGACCGGTGAGAGTAGGTAGATAAGAGTAGATTCCGCCGGAGAATCCCTTGCTTGAGTGACATTGTCGCCGCCTCGGTGCCAAGACTAGGACTCGTACAGTGTGGTGATGTACCGATAGGAGAGTCTGTGTGGATTAGGGGAGCGGGGCGGGGCGGAGCGGAGCGGAAAACTTGGCGGTTGGGAAAGGAAGAGAGCCTCAGGCAGTAACACGCGAATCATGCACGAAGGCAACGCGCCAAGTCCGACATCTCTCTCGCGTCCCTCTTCTCGTCTTCCTCTTCTGCTGCTTCTCGCTCCGAATGTATCACGACAGAATACAACCACCTCCACCCACCCGAATTTCTGGCCCTGACCACGAGAAGACACGGCTCGGTGCGCCCGCGCGACAGGATTCCTCCGGTGTGCAATACGAGAGAATGCTGGTCGGCATGCCGTGCGACTATGGCTCACCTCAGCTTTCCAGCTCATATGCACGTAGCATTCAACAAACGAGCCCGGAGTCACCAATTGATCGTACCGCTCATCAACGAGCTTCGAACGCTTCGTTTGATGATATAGTGAATGTGGCGAGTAGAGATATCAGATATGCCCCCAGGCTATCGTGGAAAAGAGCAGCGATCCTGGATCAATTGGACCAGGTTCCATGGAACCTAATGTCGGCATTTGAACCATCGTCAATCATCCCACGACTCAGCCCTCATCCAAAGTCCGTAACCCCCTTCCGCGCTGACCGAGACGCCACAGACCTGTGTAGCTTGAAGCATTTCCAACAGCACCTGGGCAGCATGGTTGTCTGCATGAGCGCCTCATTTTTGCTATACGATGCTCCGTTGCTCATGGATCGAGCCTTGTCTTGCTTCCCTCTGTCCTGAAGATTGAGAGCACCAGCTGCGATCTCGTGCGGCCTCTTGCTCTGCTTTATCAGGCACAATCTTCATCAATCCTGCTGGGCCCCGTTGGCGGTCAGCTATTCGCACCTATCAATGCCCCCTGCGAGTGTGTGACCTGGATATATTGCCCATCCTTCAGCTGCCATGCGGCTGGCATGCGTCGCTGTGACTGGTAGGAGGCAGTGCAGTGGTAGGCATTTCGAGCCACCCTCCTGACCTCATTGCGGATGCCGCGGCGTTTCGCAGAGAAAGACGATGATGCATACGCGAGATGGTTGGTGCGAAGTGCGAAGCCGGGAACTATAACCCCTTCTATAGACCGCGCTATCTTGCTCATCTTGCTCACCTAAACTTGCTCAAATTCACTCATACAAACGCCCGGGTGCAACGAGAACGATGGGTCTCTTCACCTCCTGTTGGGAAGCCCTTTTACATATTGCGACTTACTCAAGCTTCCTGGGCAGCCAAGACTTGAATCGACAGCAGCCTTTTAGCATCACTCCGCACCACGCTGACAGCCATGTCTCAGCGCCACTGGCCGGGCCGTCGTTTAAAGTGGCTGGCACCAACTTCACTTGTAGCTATCCCTCTATGACCGGATATCGATCGTGCAATGGCGCCCATGACCGTAACTGCTGGCTGCGTCCGAGTAACAGCAAGGACACTCATTACAACATCCACACCAAGTACGATACTCCCGGCGATGACTTCACGCCTGTGGGCGTAGTTCGCGAGGCATGTTCCATCGCCACAAGCCTGTTTTTGACAATCGATTAGCTGACCAAATGCAGTATTGGCTTGACGTGGACCTCCTGCCCATTGCTCCAGACGGCTATCTGAAGACTGTGGGCCAGGTCTTCAATGGAACCTATCCAGGACCACATTTAGAGGGGTGCTGGGGAGATACCTTTGTCGTGCATGTTACCAACAAGATTCCCAACCTCGGGACGACCATTCATTGGCACGGTATTCGACAGCTGCACACCAATCAGCACGATGGTGTGAACGGTGTGACACAGTGTCCTATCGCATACGGTCAGACGTACACATATCGCTTCCATGCTCAGCAATATGGCCATACGTGGTACCATAGCCACTACCAAACGCAGTACTCCGATGGCGTTGCTGGACCTCTGACCATCTATGGGCCGAGTAGCAACGACTGGGACGAGACATTTACTCCCATCATGATGCAAGACTGGGTGCACGAGAACAGCTCCATTGCGTTCAAGCAAGAACTGGCCAAGGCAATTCCCGTGGGCGATGGTCTGCTTCTGGGCGGCGTCAACCAATTCAAGTGCTCGTCTCTCGATCCCAAATGTTGTGATGCATGCAACTCGGCCACATGCGATATTGCCGAGGGTGAGAATCCCGAATACTGCTGTACGCCTGATCCGAGCTGTTTCAAGACTGTGAACGGCGTGAAAACCATCCTCAAAGGCTCCAAGTACAACCAAACATTCGAGGAAGGCAAAAGATATCTGCTCCAGCTCATCAATGCATCCTCGGAATCCATGTTTATCTTTTCCATTGACGATCACGACTTTGAGGTGATTGCGGCTGATTTGGTGCCAATCGTACCCTACAAGACCGACTCGGTATTTGTCGCCATCGGACAACGCTATCAAATCATCGTGACTGCCAAACCCAAAAAGAAATCTCCCCTCTGTCGAGGAGACATTACCAGGTGTAACTACTGGATCCGAACCCGCATTGCTACGGGATGTGGTACAGTCGCGCAAGGCGACGAAGAGACAGGTATCATTCAATACTCTCCGAACCGAGCAGCCAACGTCTTTCCCGAGACCATCTCCGGCAACGATCGCGAAGCATGCCGTGACGAGCCCACCGAGCTACTTCGACCCGTCGTGCAATGGAACGCATCCGACCTGCGCAACAATCGAGATAATTATACTTATGAAGCAGGCTTCAACAATCGGACCACGAATGGCGCATTTCGATGGGAGTTGAAAGATGAACCCATGTTTCTCAATTACTCCAATCCGAGTCTTCTGAATGTGGGAAACCCTGGTTATTTCACAGAGGAGATCGCACCAGCCAATTGTAAGTTTTTTCTCCTTATATATACACTCTTGATAAAATCGTCTCGTCCATTGAAAAGGGTACATGCATATATTTTGCTGATACATTTTATCAAGATACCAATCCCGCCTGGAATGACGGCTTCGTCTACCTCGTCATCACCGCCAACAACGTTCTCAACGTCCCTGGAAAAATCGGAGTGCCTGTAGCGCATCCCATTCATCTCCACGGTAAATCCTTTCCCCCCTTTTTTTCCCATTTCCCATCCCATCTACCAGCACTTCTCTCTCTCTCTCTCTCTCTCTTTCTCTCCCAACCCCAACTGATGTTTTTCTTCTTTGAAAAAAACAGGCCACGACTTTGTCATCCTCGCCCAAATCGACCGCGAATGGGACGGTACCATTCCCGTCATGAACACCGATAACCCCACCCGACGAGACACGGCACTATTATACGCAGGAGGTTATCTCGCTTTGGCTTTTAAACTTGATAATCCTGGGATTTGGCTTGTGTAAGTCCTTTCTCTTTCCATCCATCCCCCCATCCATCCTTTTTCGCATGAATGAATGAGTAAATAACATATGATCTGATTCTGATTCTGATATGATGATAAACAGACATTGCCACATAGCCTGGCACGCCTCAAGTGGTCTCGCATTGAATATTATTGAAAGGCAAGATGAAATTGTGGGAGGTTTGAAAATGGGTTCGTTGGATGAGACGAGGGAGGTTTGTCGGGAGTGGGAGGAGATGGGGTTGGAGTATCAGCAGGAGGATTCGGGGATTTGAAAAGAGGGGTGCTTGGTTAGTTTTTGAGGTTGGATGGGAGGAGGGAAGAGGGAGAAGAGATGAAATTGACGACAGATTGGATAGATGGACAGATTGGTAGGAGGTACGAGGGGCAATTAGACGATGAATATGGAATTCTGATCAAGTCATAACTTTTTTTTTCAATACCTTATCCAATATGCATGCTGCTCTCTTTCTTGTCTGGGTTCAATATACATACCTAACGTAAAAAAGAACAAAAAGGAACACCATTGACAGACTGACAGTCTGACAGTTAACCAGGCAACTTGAACCCCCCCTGCCTCGTCGTAAAAAACCCCATAGGATCATACCTCTCCTTCGCAGCCCGCAACCTCTCCAAATTCACCTCTCCATAACTCGAATACACATCCTGATCCGGCGCGGCATCATTCATAAACAACGGATTATAATTCGTCCACCTCACATCATCACCACCCCCCAAAGACTCGTAATCATAATTCGTAGGTAAAATCTCCCCATACTGCTCTCGCTGCAACTCCAACATGCGCTCCGAAATCTCCTTGGAATACTCCGGACAACGATCCTGACAAGTCGGATTGGTCCACAAGAAATTATTTTCCATCCAGATGCGATCGCCGTGAGCCGGGTTTAAACCCAAGGCATTACCGCCTTGAGCTTGCGAAGCTTGTGCGATGCGGACGGAGACGGGTTGCGGGTCGAAGCCGGTGATTTGGATGTCGAGGCCGGATTCGAGACCGTCGATAAAAGTGGAATTGTAAGTTGCGTCGTAGTATGCGCTGAAGAAATCGACCATTTGGGATTCTGGGAGGTTGGGATAGGTTTGTTCGCGGAAGGAGTTGCCGAATCCGATGAGAGCTGCGCCGCCGGCGGTTTCGGAGAGGCTGGCGTAGCGTTGGGTGCGGGTGTCGTCGAGAAGAGGGGTGATGGCGTCGAATTCGTCAAAGATGCCTGGTGGTGGTTGGGGGCCGTCGTAGAACATGAATAGGAGGGGTCCGGTGACGACGTTGAGGAGATTGAGAGGTAGGCCGAATTGGAAGACGGGAATGACGGCTGCTTTGGCGTCGGGGTAGGAGGCGATGAATCTGGTGATGGCGCGGAAGAGGGCGTGTCGTTTGTCTGGGGTGTAGGCGCGAAGGCCGCCCCAGACTTGTCCATTGATACCTTCGGGATGAGCTTGCATCCACATTCGAGTGACGATGCCGAACTGGTTGCCTCCTCCCCGGAGTGCCCACCAGAGCTCGGGATTCTCGGTCCTTGAGGCGTTCACAGCAGTGCCGTCCGCGAGTACCACTTCCCATTGGTCGACATTGTCACACGACAAGCCCTGGGAAGAAGAGGAATATGTCAGTCCGTATAGCTACCTAGCTGAGCCCATCATGACATCTCGTGCGGTAGTAGTGGCGTTGTTACTTACATATTGAGCAGAGTAGTAGGAGAGACCTCCTCCGAGAACAAACCCGCCCGTTCCAATATGCGCCAGTCGCCCCCCGACCACAATCTGGTTGGTCTCGCCGGTGATTTTATAGATATCACCCCAGCGGCCGCCAGGTTCAACAATAAAGTGATTCCCATCCGCGGTTCGCGTTGCAGAGCCCAGATTGACCTCAAAAGCCAGCAAAACTCCGCCGTTGGTCGAGCTAAAGCCCGGTGCCGGCTGGTGTCCACCGCCTTTGATGGCGAACTGGACCGATGGGTAGCGGTTCAATTGCACCACAACATCAGAGACCTGCTCCGCATTGGCGGGAAAAAAGGTGCAAGCAGAGCGGAAAGCATACGAGTTCTGGTTGTTCCAGTAGACGGTGTTTGTCTGAGTCCAGAGATCCGCATTGTGGACGGTCCGGAGAGCGTTGGTGCCCAGGGGATCGTAGGCCATATACTGTGGATAGGTGTGGTAGAGGTAATCGCACACTGCCAAGGTATCAGCAGTGGGCGGCGCAACGCCGGTCAGGCCCAGCGCGCCCACCACGGCCAGCACGCCTGCCAGCGCCATTGAGAGCGAGAAGCCCATATTGTACAGCCAGGCTGCCGCGAGCAGGCTTCTATAGTGGTGAAGGTGAAGGAGAGACCCCTGTCCCTCCTCATATCGCTACCCTGCCGGCCTCATCTCCAGTGTTGCCGAGGAGTTGGAGCCTTGGAGGAGGAGTATAACTTGAAGTGAAATTCAGTGCTGTGGAGACGACGGTGATCTTCAAGGACAATTACTGTATCGAGGATTAGACTAGACTAGACACCCTCCGCAATGCGATACGAGACTAGACGGAATTGGTATAATACACTAGTGTGATGAAGCAGGATTCACTTACACGCCAGCACGTGACATGACAAGACAGAACCACGGCTCGGCCCGTTCCGACACGGCAAGTTCCCTCTCCCAAAAGTGATGTCGACCACTTCCAACACCTGAATCCACACGATAATCCACGTCCAGCGTACACAGCCAGCCAGCAGCGCCCGCCCGCCGCCTAAGGTATTCTGCGGCTGCCACGTGATCGAGCCCATCCATCTTCGCCAACCCCTAGTAGGCACCGGTGCGAGGAGGCGAAGAGAGGAGGGAAGATGCCGCGCGGACGCGACGAGTGCTGGGAAGAGGTCACGCGCACTCTGGACGAGACGACGGGGAAACGCCATCCGCGCGTGACGTGCAAACATTGCATGACCGAATGGACGTCGAACGAGAAAGCGCGCGTAATTGAACATCTGCAGCGCTGCAATGATTTGCCCGAGGCCCTTTGGCGCACTTACCAGCCGCACCGCCTCGATCCGACGCTGCCCTCCGCCGCCGAGCTACAGCTACAACAGCGCGCCCGCACACGCGGCATCGGCTCCATGTCTCCCACCGAGCAGGACATTGCCACTGCCGCCTGTGCCCAGTGGATTCACGCCGCTGGCCTGGATCCCGCCGTCACCGACCATCCCGCCTTTCGTGCCTTTGCCCGCACGCTGCGGCCCGCCTTCAAGATCCCCAGCAGACACCAGCTGACCCACGCCCTCGTAGATGCGCCCTTGATGTTCATTGCCTATCTGGCCGATCCGCAGGAGCGCCACCGCCGTCCTGCCATTCTCGACAGCAATGAAGAGACGCAGTCCCGCTCCCTGCAGGCCTTTTTGCTCAAGTACTGCAACGGCAACATGGCCAAGGCCTCTGTGTTGCTCGGAATGCTGTCTTTGCTGCGCGTCAAACAGGGTCCTTTTGCCAACGACATGGTCTGGATGGCAAGCAACCAGATGACGCCGATTCAGTGGTGGCAGAACTTTTGGGTGCAGGATCAGCCCGATCTGGCCGAGCTATGCATGCTCGCGTTAGCCATTGCACCTCTCGGCGACTCGATTGAGCGCAACTGGTCGCCGCACAGCTTCGTGCATGTCCTGAAGCGGAATCAGATTGGCGTGGATGTGGTCAACAGGCTCGTCACGACCTTTTGGAACCTGCGAATCAAGCACGGCTGGGTAGACGACAATGCGAACGGCACTCACGACGGCACCGATCAAGACGCCGAATTTACTCCCGACCACATGGACGGATTCATGCCCATGCAAACTTAGGATGTAGCATCTCATGAAACGACGATGATTGGAACAACAGCCCACAAACGGAGGAGGACCAGCTCTCCACATGGCGGTGCTCCCTTGGAGCCAGGCACGGCTCCAGAGGCTGCCCCTTCAGGAAGTCCCGCCCCGTCGCATCGTCTCGCACAGACGGACTGGAATGTCAGTCCTGGTTCTGATTCTGTACCTGACGCTGTCAATTCCACTGCCAATTCCGACACTTGTGCGCTCGAGTGGGAGTAGCGTTGTTTAGCCCAGCCGAAAGCTACTCAGACTGAGTGAGTGAGCCGAGCTCATTGGCACCTCGAGCCGTTGGAGTGGCGACGTAGTGGCAGTGGAATCAGCAACGGGCGGAAGATGACAGCCTGACGTTGCAAATATTGTCTTGATGGATGACAATCATGACATGGAGTGGGCTCCCGTCAGCATTATAATGCTTGACCACTTGAGGTACGATATCAGTATATCTCTTGAGTCTTGGGAACGCGGGGCCGGGGGAAGAGAGTGGATATGGACATGGATGTGAAGACGGGGGGTCTTATCGGGTGACGTCAGGTGACATGTGTCTTTGTGTGTGTGTGTGTGCGTGTGGTGTACTAGTATCGTATCAGACCACAAGTTGAAGTTGGTTCCTGATTTGGATATCAATCCTATTGACCACACCACCTGATTCCTGAACTGGAACAACATGTTGTTGGCTTCTGTCCTTTTTCACTTTCTGGCCACTACGCCCCTCTTTTCACGTGCTACAGGCACATCTCGGTCAGCCCCCCGCCCCGTGATCATCGACACAGACCTCTACTCCGACGTGGACGATGTCGGTGCTCTCGCCATTGCCAACGTCCTCCACAACTGTGGCCTGTGTGATCTTCGAGGCATCGCAATCAACACTCCATCCAAATATGGCGCCTTAGCAGTAAGTTTTGACCACTTGTAGTAGCCTTTCCAGGAAGAAATCCCCTCTTCACTCTCTCTCTCACATTCTTCCGCTCATCATTACCTCCGCCTCCTCCTCTCCAGGCCAGTGCAATCAACACCTACTACAACAACCCGCACATCCCCATCTCCGCTCTCCAACCATTCACCGACGAAATCTACGTCGACGACTTTTTTTTTCTTCGAAGTGATTACGCCTCGAAACTCGCCATCCATTTTCCCAATTTCAACAATACTCTCCAAACGGAAGAGGATGATATTACTATTCCTAGTAGTACTAGTAATACCAACGAAACGAAAACCAACACGCTGGAAACTCCCCTGGAAATGTATACACGACTCTTAGAATCTACTCCCGAACCCAACAGTATCACGATTATTTCTTTGGGATTCCTCACAAACCTCGCTACTCTCCTCACCTCCAACACCTCTTCTTCTGGGTACGAACTCGTCCAACAAAAAGTCCAAGAAATCATCATCATGGGCGGAACCTATCCGGGCCCCGGTTGGGAATTCAATTTCGGAGAATTTCCCTTGGAGACAAAAACTGTTTTGGAAAATTTTCCTTCGAATGTGCGAGTGACGTTTTCGGGGTTTGAACTTGGTGGGGTGGTTTTTTCGGGGAAGGGACTTAAGCAGAAAAAATGCGATGAGGAGGAGGAGGATAAGGGGGGAAAAGAGAGTCCGATTCGAGCAGCGTACGAATGGTATGTAGGTCGCTGTTCTACGCTTCGAGAATCGTGGGATCCGATTACGACGTTGTATGGAATTTTGGGGTTGAAAGGACTTTTTCTTAACTCACCACTCAACGGAGGAGATGAGTTGTTTGAATTTGGGAATGTGGGAGGGGGAGGATATAATAAGATTGTGGAAAGTAATGGGACGAATTTGTGGATGGATGATGATGGGCAGCAGCATAATCAACGATGGTTGAAATTGGCAGAGGGAGTTTCGAATGTGACGCTGGCGGAGATTTTGGATGGGTTTTATACGCATGGTCCTGGGGGATGTGAGTTGTTTTGATGGGGATGTGTGGGGAGGGGGGGTAATATGGTATGGTAGACTACATGTACCTAGTGTAGCGACCATGACATATATAGGTACTCATGCAGTAAAAAAGGAAGACAAAGAAATAAAACCTTGTATGAGAGAGTTGGCCCATTTCTTGAGCCCTCATTCATCCTCTAATTCTATACTACTACCTGAAATAGGTAGACTCTAAAATCCCCCCCTTCCCCTCCCCTTCCCTCTAACTACGTGATGACAAGATTTTTTTTGGTGTGGGAACACGAACGCTTCAACCCACCCACGCCCACACGCCCCCACCAACCAACCCCCTCTATTTTTTTAAGAAAAAAAAAGACAAGATAAAAAGACATGTCAATCATCATCATTGAGTCTTGACACGACCGGACTTCATCGCCCACTGCAACACACCCGGTTTGCCCTCTGCGGGTTTCACGACGTGACATGTCGTAAACGCTTGCCACAAAGCCAGCCAAAAGGGAGTGGCATCTTGCTTGTAGCGGTTGCCGAGCATGGGGCGAATGGCTTCGGTGGCTTCTTCGGCGTGGTAGAAGGGGATGGAACTAGAGATTGTAAGAAGGAGAAGAAGAAGAAGAAGAAGTCAATGGTGGGGATCATGAGGGGTCTGGCGGAAGAGAGATGTAGTAACTTACGGAAAGAGGTGATGCACCACGTGGCAGTCAATGATGCCGTGGAAAATGTGTTTGCCAATGAAACCAAAGGGGCGGTCGACAGTCTCCAGAGCACCGTCGGTGTAGTTCCATCGATCGGCTTCGAAGTGCTGGTTGTCCGGGTGAGTGTGGTGGAGGTATGTAATCGCCACTGCGTTTTTTTTCTTCCATTAGTATACCCAACTTAAAGTTGATTATGAGAATGGAGCAACACTTACCCAACCAGTTGTTAACCCACATGTATGGGACTCCGTACAAAAGGAGAACATTGGTCATGCCAATGTGCGTTCCCAGGATGCACAGCCCAATGAACACTGCGGCCACGCCAAAGGTCGAAGCGAGAATGGCCAGACGTTGTGATTTGGTCCAGATGCCAGCTTCCGGGTTAAAATGGCTGTTCCACAGGATGAACGAGCTCGTCTTCCCTGGTGTGGATGCGCTGCCGCCACTGGCATACGACAGCATGTATGCTTGCCATCCAAACGTCTGGTGGAGAATGAGAAGAGCCAGGTGGTACAATGGTGCATCTTCCGTGTGACCGAGCATGTCGGCCACCTTCTTGGCCAACGTCTTCTCGCCTTCACGGTGGGGTACAAACGCCGTGTCCTTCTCCATGTGGTTGTGGTAGCGGTGATGACGAGCATGGGTGTATTTCCAGGAAAAGTACGGTACCATCAGGACACTGTGCAGCACAAAGCCAGCCGCATTGTTGGCAGCATTCGATGAGTAGAGGGCTCCATGGCCGCCCTCGTGCGCCAAGATCCAGATGCCGACGAAGAAGAGACCCTGCAGGTAGCCATATGCAGCCCATGTCAGCCATCTGAGCGGCGAGGTTTCGATCTGGTTGATGTAGAGATAACCAATGACTGCCAGAGTGGAAGCCAGGGTGAGGTCGACGATGATGTGTGCTGTTGAACGCAATGCTGAGGCACGAAAGCAGTGATCGGGGACAGCCTTGCGAAGTTCTCCCACAGTGACGTCCTTGGAAGGTGCCATGGTGGCAGGTTGCTCGGTGGCGGTTGTGGTTGTGGTTGTTGTTATTGTTGACATTCTGCTCATGAGGTATGCAATGGCAACGTAGTCCTTGTTGCGGATGTTGTTGTTGCTGTTGTTGTTGTTGTTGTTGTTGTTTTTGTGAAAAGTGAGAGTCTCTTCACTTGTCTAAACTGCGCCAGCTCGCAGAGAAGGTGCGAGACGGTGCCCCTTTGCTCTCGAGTGCAGTCGGTGAAGGACGGACGTCTTGGCGTGTGAAACTGGAGTGTTTGAAAAGAAACGTACTCCCTTTTTCGACGTGACAGTTTGGCTGATGCACCAAACTTTAGCAGATCGGTGAGGGCGCTAGTAGTGCTGCAGGGTCTGCGGAGCGTAGCGCGAAAGGGTTGAGAGAACTGCGGCGAGACCGATAGAACTAGTCAGGAGTCAGTGCTCCGGCTCCCAGCCCCCAGAACCCAGCACCCAGGTAAACATTTGCCGGCCCTTGGCAGCACTATTTTCGCGACACTGGTGCGTGACAATGGATTGAACTCGAAGCCGACGACGTGAAGCAGTACCAGGTGGAAGAATTCCAAACACAGAGAGAGTGGAACGCGATGAGTCGATCGATGGAAAAATGTATGCAAAAGCGGAAAAAGGGTGATGATTCCCGACGTGCCAAATGTGCATGGGTAACATGAGACCGGAGTAGACATGGCCACACATTTATCCTAGGTTGACCCGGGCGACAGGGTGTCTCGGTTTGCGAAGAACGTCTATGGAATTACACACGCAGCGCGGCAGCGGACAACAGCAAGCATCTCAGGCTATGGGAGCGATAGAGATATTTTATTACCGCACACGATTGCCGACTTGTTGCTCTACTGTGCCGTGCACCCCACACCATTTCTGTTTCCTTCATGTGCTGCCACGCTGCCTCTGAGCATGAACAGACGCGCTCGCTCCTGGAGGCCCACTCGCTGCATCTGTATCGCATCCCCGCAACCACACCTCGCTCGCAGTCCGCATGTCTCGGAACAGGAGGAGAAGGAAAAGGAGGCGAAAGCGAGGCGTGAGGACGAGGCGCGGATACGGCGACGAGACAGAGCGCGGGCGGAGTGGTCCTTTGCTGCATCTGTTCTGGACGGGCGCACGATAGTCTCGTCCAGCGTCGATCGAGACTACTAGTAGTAAAAGAGCGTACATGTAGTAAGTCATGAGAAAGGGAAAAAAAAAGCCGCCACCGTGGGAAGCACGTTGCGCGACTCGGGTGTGCTCTGGCTGGCTGGCTGGCTGGCTGGCCCCTTGGGCTGGTTGCGCGAAAAAATGCGAAAATTGAGTGAAGTGGGTGAAGTTCGCAACTGTGGGTCCCCATGATTTGAGCCTTGCTCGTTAGTTTCTTGGCAAATGTGCGGGCGGGAACGATCACGAGCGGGTCGGCATAACAATATCCCTTGCCTTTACTCAGGTACCTCCTAGAGTGATGGTTGGTACTGCTGACACAGGTGAGCTAACGTACTACTCACCTATCTCCTACCTCCTGATAAGGCTGTATCACAGACGCTCGACCATACGTGGAAAACATAGCAGCAGTGGGCACGAGGAAGAGAGATCCAACAACGAAAGCTGGTGTATACATTCAACATTAAAGCTGGCCTCCATATATATACGCGGGCCTTCATGGTATCATGTGTAAAAGTCACGATTACCGCTATAATATTCCACACAAGGAAAATCGTTGCCTCTGTGAGGCTGCATCTGCCCGACGACCGTGTTTCTCGTCCTCTTTCACGTCCTGCGCTGCAAGAAGACAGGTACGTCGGTCAGATCCAGACCATAGTCCTCACTAATCTTGATGCTCTTTCTGCTCAGGTTGTCGCTCGAAGAGCTCCGTGTACCAGCGCTACCTACGAGACCCGCCTGGCGATCCCATCCGAATTCGAGCCCACCACCGTAGCGGTTGAATCCGCTGGGAGAGGTGGGCTTGGATCGGCTGGGCTGACGGCCCAGCCTCATCTTGTCCACATCACTCTTCATGACCTGACAAGATCGACGAGCCATGTTCAGTGCCCGTGAACGCTCGGCCTGTACAGAGTCGGCAGGACGGTACGGCATGTAATTGGTCAGTGAGACTTGCGACGCACTGCGGTTGCGTCCCGTGGCCACGCTGCTAGTGCTGCCATTGTTGCTCGTGTAGAGCGATGTGTGCGAAGAGACCGTGGTAGTCATGGTAGTGGTCGTGGTGTGAGAGATGGCGCTGTTCCTCGAAAGATCCACAATCCTCGACGCACGACCATCAGTGGACGACATTGTCACATACGTGGCAGTCGAGACGATGCTATTTGAGCGACGCAGGCTGGGCACGGCCGACTCGTTCTCCAAATCACTGTCATGGGGCATATGGCCAACCACTTGAACAGTGCTGCGGCGTTTGTGAGCCGTGCTGGTACTA
Organism: Sphaerulina musiva SO2202; assembly: GCF_000320565.1. NCBI lineage: Eukaryota > Fungi > Ascomycota > Dothideomycetes > Mycosphaerellales > Mycosphaerellaceae > Sphaerulina > Sphaerulina musiva. The sequence goes on from NW_016017391.1 coordinate 807,307, forward strand.
TCCGCGGCTTCTTCAGACGCGGGCGGTGTCACATGACTGGAGACGACAATCGACGGCGAGGTCGGACTGTTTGCAGTGGGTGTGGTGTTGTCGACTGGGCTCATCTCGTCAGCTGCTGGAAGTTCAGCGGCGCCTCCAATGACCGAGAGACGTTGATGCCATCTCGCGGATTGGTGCTCCCACCCAGGCCAACCAGAATGCTGGGCATCGTGGGTAGGCGATGCAGGTTTGGACTTTGTCTCAGCGGCCCGAGGAGGCTTGATCAGAGGCTCGAAGCTGAATTGTCTTCGGTGCAATGGCTTGCTGTCGGCCTCGGCTGGCATCTCGGTGTCGCTGGGGCCCTCTGCAATAGGCGGTTCACCCACCACGGTCTGTGAGAAAAGCGATAAGCTGAGGTCTTGGTCCTGTGGAGCCAGGTTGGTCGAGCTCTGATCACGACCCGACTCTGCGCTGCTGCGAGATTGGGCTGTGGGCGATGCCTTCGGACTGTTCTTCATTTTCTTGGACATCATCAGATCGGCCTTGCAGAGTATCGATTCCAGGTCCGTAGGCAGCTCTGGTAGTGGAGGAATACTATGAGATGGAAAACCGCGCAGGCTGATCTGTGGCTGCGCTGCTGCGATTTGTGCCTCCTGCGCAGCAGGCGACGACTCCTCCGACGCAGGTTTGCTCTGCCACTCCGGATAGAGGTCTTGGACAGACCTCTTTGCAGGGATTGGCGCCACTCGTTGAGCTGGTGTTGCTGCTTCTGCCTTGGCTGGCTTCGTCATGTTCTCACGGCTCTTCTTGCCTCGCAGGCTGGCCCGACGTACGCCTCTTGGAACCGAAGCAATAGTGCTGCCTTCGCTCTCTTTTTGCGGAATAGTCTCGAGAGCCCTGGCCGCAGACTGAAAGTCGGAATGAACCGGGTCGGCAGTGGTCTCGTTGTGACTTCGTATGCAACTTGCATTCGCCATGTTTTCAAGATTGCCTGGACGCTTAGAAAGCGCTTTCCCAGGCCCTGCGAGACTTTTACTACGTTTACGCTCGAGCGAGCTTGGCAGAGGAGGCACAGGGGGCTGCTCGACACTCTCTTCTGGTATGGTCTTGCTGCTCCTTCGCCCGAAGCTCTTGCCTCTTCCACCCCAGGACCTCGAAGATCGATGGCTGGACTGACTAGGGTGAGGGGAAGAACTGACACTGCCCTCATCATCCGCATCTGAATTATGCTTGGCTGGAGGAACGTGCTTGATGATGGTCTGGGCTGAAGTTGGGGTCGCGGGTGTAGACTGCTGCTCCGGCATGCGCGTAGGGGAGTCTGTCACTGGCGTACCCACGGTCGCCTGAGAAACATCCATAGACTGTCGAGCCCTGTCTTGCTCCTCTTTTCTCTGCTGACGAACAGGCTCAGGAAGCTTCTTCTGCAATGTTCTGCGTCGCGTCTCTATCGAGGTCTTTCCGGTATGAGAGGATTGAGCAGAAGGACTCTGCGGGAGCGATTCGTATGGCTGAGAAGCGACAGAAGACGTGTTGGCAGCTACGCGGTTCTTCTTCGCATCGCGAGCGCGGGATCGGAATATGGCCAACGGCGAAAGCTTCCTTTTGCTCTCCACGGGTGGTGCATCTTTCTGCGCAGTGGCGCTCCGAGGACTGTGTAAGCTTGTAGAACTGCTACGAGGATCCGCAGCACTTTTGGCTTCAGCATTTGCGGCTGATGAGGCCGGTATCACTGGAGCGGCAGTACTGATGTCAATTGCTGGCACAGGGGACTTCTCCGGAGTCGTCTCCAGCGTCGTTGCTCTGCTGGCGCCAGTCGGGCTCGTGCGCTTAGGTGTCGAGTTGGACGCTTCCGAGTAGTAGCCACTATCTTGCTTTCGCAAGGCCGGAGGCGAATTCCTGAGGAACGGCGCCTTGTTGGGCGCGGAGGCTTCTTCAGAGTTCTCGCCGCCTTCGTTCCCATCTTGTATCTGTTCCAAGGCAGGAGGGCGACTGGTGAGCTTCAGCAGCGCCTTTGCGCAGGCATCGTCGTCTTCCTCTTCATCCTCGTCCAGATCCTTGACAGTGCTGAGTCGATGGGAAGGCAACTCGTGCACCTGTTCTACATATGGACTTGTGACAATGTCACAGTCGAGCAGGTACTCGTTGGACAAATGCTTCGCCCTCTGGTTCCATCTTTGCTCGAATCGGGGCATGTCAGTTGAGCGACGAGCAGGCAGCGCATCGTCTTTGGTTTCGCTTTTCTGTCGTTGCTCTGGCTTCAGTGTTTCTGGCCGTGGTCCTTGGGGCTTGGGCTGAACAACACTGGTTAGTGACGGAATGGGCCGCGAAGTGCGCAGACCCCATTGTTGCGAGCGTCGCTGAGCAAGCGAGAGCAATGCTCCCGAGCCAAGCGAGTCCTGACTATGACGACGCTGGCGTTGTTGCGAGGTAGCCTGAGAAGCGTCGCCAGAGACCAGGACAGGTGCATCTTCCGATCTCCTCGCCGGCGGTATCTCCTCCTTTGGGCTGCTTTTGTCCTCTGAAGCTACTAGTTTCAGTGTTGTGGCAGGCTCAGGTGACGCAGGACGTCCATTCGTGACGCGCAAAGTGCCTGGGCTAAAAGCACCGCCTTGTCTGGAGTAGGAAGAATCTGGAGCTGTCCCAGTACTGGTAATTGAGAACGTCCTGGCATGAACAGCTGACATGGTTTCTTGGAACCACGCGCCATGTTGCTCGGCAGAAGAGTCCTTGCCTTTCGTGGTTTTCGCAGCGACTTCATCTTGTGAACGCAGTGGGTCTTCCAGGAAGCTACCTCGAGTTGCAAGTCCAGCTGGTCTTGCCGAACTAGTTCTGCCAGAAAGAGCGGAGAAGGCTGCATGTTCTTCGATCGACGACAGCTGAGGCGGAGGCACGGGGGAGACATCTCTCGTCGGCAGGAGTGCTTTGTGCAAGGACACCAATTCCTCGGGAGATGCAGTCTTCTTCAACTGTTGCAGCAGGTTGATAGCTTGTTCAATGTCAATCTTGCTCAAGCTCTCTGGTAGCCCCGGCAGTCCAGGCGACCGTTGTGTCTCCCCGTTTGTCCCGTTCGTTGCTCTCTTCGACTCCAGGCTGTTAACCGTTGCGGACGAGGCTCCAAAACCAGCATCAACGTCCAATGCCGATGATGACACGACCCTGGACAAGCGCTGCTTGCCTATGTGTGGCATATCGGCAGCTGTTCCAACGTCTTCCGGAAATGTTGACTGCCGTGGCAGAGTTGAGCGAGCATTGCTCTTCAGGTCGCTGAAGGAGGTTCGAGAGTGATTTGCAGCAACATATGCGTCTGTATTAGCAAGTACCGGAGTATTGTCGTTGCTGCGGGTTTTGGTCAATTTCGGCCTGCTGTGCCTGTGAAATGGCATGTTGGGCGTTGTGGATGGCTGTATTTGAACGAACATTAGCTCACGTCCGTTGTCGTTGATGTTGTTGTACCCGTCCATTGTCAACGTTGACGATGCATGAATGACATACGATTTTTTTTAAACGAGTGTCGGTTCTGATATTAATCAGTGTGAGCTATGGTGCATTGCCCCAGGCAACAGAAAGTCGCGTTTCTTCTGCTGGTCTGCCCTCGCGGGGGTGGGTGAGCAGGCCGCAATCGGTTCGTCCAGGTTTCACCGGGTGTTGTGGTCGTCCAGCCACGCCCAGCACTGCGAAGCTTGTAGCCGTTGCAGTGTTCCAAGGGCTAGTCCGGGAAGGCTTGGGTGGTCGTGGTCGTGGTCGTGGTTCGACGGGGACGGGAACACAACGAAGGACAACAGCAGTATCAAGTCGGTCAGTCCGTCTGCACTGGGCCGTGGTAGAATTAACTATGTATGTATTAGTTGTGCTAAAGGATAGCGGCAGCAGCACTGCCTTGGATGATGAGCACGAGGGCGGCAGTGCCCAGTTCTAATAATCTATGGGCGGAGATGAGGCCATCGCCTGTGGACGAAACTTGGATAGAGCCTGCATCCATCGACATGAGAAGTGGAGTCGCGGCCGCGTTTCATGGCCCCCAAGTCAGCCACAAGCATTTCCCGTTGCGGGTTGCTGGTATGGTCAGTGTGCTGCTGTTGCTTGCAGAGTTGCAGTCGGTGCGGGCCTCGCAGATCGAGCGGCAGGCTACGTAGGGTACTGCTGTACCAGGAGGTAGGTAGAATTACTTTGTCCGTCCCAAGTCCTGTGGCTCACCGACAGCCAGTCATGTCACGCCATCGGTGCGAATTTGTGGGAGATGGGAAAAAAAGGTTGCCGGATCGCCATGGCAATGGAAACCAGGCGCGTGTCGCTTGCTGGCTTCTGTTGCATATGCCATTAACCTATGCCGCTCATATCGCGCGAGAAGGAGGAGGCTATTTTTCCATTTTCGTAACCTTTCATTATTGTCTTATCCGACGGACTTTCCATGGGCCGTCTGCTTGCACCCGTGTGTGGCCAGTCTAGTCACGAGAAGTGAATCAGGTACATGTATACCTACCTACAGTACTGTATGTGGTAGGATAGTATCTCGTAGGATAGAGAATGACCACTCGCTTCCTTGATGACGCGACCAGGATCGAGATGGACATCCCGAGGCGAGGCTCACGTACAACAACATGGCCAGGTTCCCAGATACCTGACCTGCACATGATGCACCGCCCACGCGTGCTCTGCATCGTCAGCACTCTCTACTCTCCAACGAGGTAGAAGATACTACTGCAGCACTTCCATGCTTCTAGCTCCAACGGCCGAAGTTGGCACAGCTGACAAAAAAACCCCCAAACTGCCGCCGTTTTCATACCAAGTCCGAGTCTGATACAGGCAACCATATTGTTCTCATCTCATTCGCAAGCACGTCCACGTATGTCTACCCTACGGGTCCTACGCAACACATGCCAAGCCATCTGAGATCTACGATAAGCGTTGACTGTGGCGTTGCGACAGTCATCGGCAATCTGTAGTTCTACCTACGAGGGTAGTACACTGTCAGTACCTACTTGTACGCTCTCCAACGGTCGTGACGGATCTCCCGGAGAGTCCATGCTGCTCGTTCTATATCAGGATCTCGTACGTATAGGTACCTCGAGGCCTGTGATAGCACTTGCCGAAATCAGTGAGCATTACTACAGGTGCTGTACCTTACTGTACGGGTAGCATGCCCACACCGCTGCCTGGGCTGGGAGGCAGACAGGCAAGCAGACAGGCAGGCAAGCAGGCAGGCATCCAGGTCAGTCCAAACAACTACCTCAGCCAGCTCATCATCATTCGGACCTGTGCCGCCGTTGTTGGCAGCAGCAGCACCAGCAGCACATTCAAGGCATAATACACGCACATGTACCTACAGTAGTACCGTTTAGTCCTCTGCGTTGTCTTATTGTGTTGGTTTTTAACACCGAAGGTTTGTTTCAGTATACGGCCCTTGACCGCTTTCCACCAATCCACCTCACCAGTTCGATCAACGGCACCAAACACATCACGCAACGCTCTCCCCAAAAGAATGTTTCAACACTATGCAACTTGCATAGCCTCCCTCTCTCCCTCTACTCCCTCCATAAGCCCTCAACCATCCATGGTCTGATGATTATGGTGAGGATCATAATGCTCGCACATGCGGGAAATCCGAAAAAACAAAGTAATAATAAGCCTCAGGTACCTAGGTAGGTAGGCAGCCAGGCACGGACAGGACGAGGACCCTCACTCCCTCACTCGCTCGCTCGCTCGCACCCGAACTGACATGGAAGCCTCAATCAGCTCTCCACGGTCCACCACTATCACATACCTTAATTGCCCGTCCGCCCGCCTGGAACCCCACCACCCACCTCCGAGGCTCAACATGTATAGCATACCTCCTATATCTGCCATAGCTATATTAGCAATTATGAATTATAATCATTGTTCGGGATCCGATGTATACCTTACCTCCAACGGTTTACAGACCCTCTTTTTTCGGAGGGGTTTTTTTCTGGAGGTCTCCTCCCACGTGCTCAATTTTGAGAAAAAAAAGAATGTCCGATAGGTACTGCCCGGTCTGGTATTATTGTGATTGTGATTGGCAGGTAGGAGTTTCATCTAGAATACATTTTTACTATCAGATATAATACCTAAGTGCCCAACTTACAACGGACAACCTACATACAGTACCTAAATGATGTAATCGCAATTTTTGATCGCAAGAGAGAAAGAGAAATGAAATAAAATGAACAAATATGTCATAGTAAAAAAACCGCCACAACTGCATTACTCAAAAAAGTCCCGTCCTACATCGGATACAGGTAGTGTGAAGCATTGAGGGTTTCTCTATCCGGACACACCTAACGTCTGCACAGTTGCATACGTTCGCCATCAATGAGTCAATAAGGTACTAAAGGTAAGGTCCCTGAGGGAGTAAGTCAAGGTTAGGTACCTAATCGTCATCGTGGAGGTAGTGTGCTTCGAGCATGTCCGTCCTTTTTCGAAGGAGCGAAAAGAAAGAAAAAAAAAATGAAACAGGATGCAAACTGAGGTGCGTACGTACGCTTTTGATCAAGTCAGCGGAAGGCAGTCGTCATCTCTTTCCTGCATCTAGAGGCACATGCAGTACGTGTACCTGTACCTGTACCTGCCCACAGTACCTACCTACCTTAGACATACGCTCGAGCAAGTCCGTCCCATTTTCGAAGAAGCAGAAAATAAGAAAAAACAGGGAAATAAAAAAAAAAGACGTCCCGTCCACTGAGCTTGCTCGCGAGGGACAGTTTCTAGCCAAGGTAGCTGAAGGTAAAACTAAAAAATCGTTTCTATACAATAAAAACTACTACCTTATTGATGAGGAATCGAGTAGCACACACTAAGCGGAATCATTAACGCTAGGCAGTACAAGCCGGGGAATTAATCAATAGCAATAACCTTCTTCTTCTTCTTCTTCTTCTTCTTCTTCTTCTTCCTCCTCCTCCCTCGTAAAGGTGAACATAAAAAAGCTTGCAGACCGAAACACTGGCACTGCTTGGCTCATCCACACACATCAACATCGCTGCACACGAAACCAAAAACACATCCATTAACCACTTGTGGCGTTCCTTGTCCCATGCTGTAAAGCCTCATCATTGTCCAGACCATCACCACCACTTGTCTCACCTCCCTCCGTCCCTCCAGCTCTCTTATGACCCAAATTCTTCATCTTCGTCATTCGTTCTCTATTCCTCAACTTGGCGTCTTTGGTCGCCTGACTGAACGCTCCATGCTGATGCGCAACTGCATCCTCATCTTCCATGTCTCCTTCCATTCGATCCAGATCTTCAATATCACTACTCGAAACACTGTCGCTTCCGGATCCCATGGTGTAGAGAATTTGGTTGCCCTCTTGCTTCTTCCTCTCCCTCTGCTCCTTCTTCATTCGTTGTTGTTTCTCCGCGTCTTTGTTGCAGTCGAGTGTCAGGATGTGCAGACCGGGAAGTTGCTTTGCGAGAAACTTCTTAAGTAATGGTAGCAAGTCTGCGTTGGGTCGATATGTTCCGGAGTCGTTGTCGATGACTAGTTGGTAGTATTTAGGGTCTTGAGGGGGGTCGCTGTCCGGTGGTCCATCCTCAAGATTATCCGGAGGGTGCTCCTCGTTGTTTTGATGATCGGGAGGATGAGATTGACTGCTCTCCTCAGCTGGTTCGGGCGGAGGCGGTCTGTCGGGGTGTTTCAATCTCCGCACGAAGAACTCCCCGGAAAATGCTATATAGATGGAGACGTCTGCGTGCATCGTATGTTTGGACAACATGTCGATACTGAACTCTTTGCCGGTTTCGGTGAATCTCCAAAGTGCATCGAGGGTGAGAACATAGGTGAAGATTCGACCACCTTGATCGTGATGGACTAAATCGAGGAACTTCTTTGTCATTTCGATACTGGGACCTTCTGGAAAGTCTCCATGAACTGTCGAGCGAGCAAAGTTATAGACACGGGCATGTTGGTGATGCAGTGCCTTGCCCAAGATGACACCGGAGAGACCAGAAGATGTGAACATTCTGGAAACCCATGGCTTGAATTCCACGTAGCGATGATACAGCTGCGCAGGCACAGGTCCTTGTAGTTGTATCTGATTGGCCTGGAAGTTGTATCTCTCGACTTGCTTCTTACCCTTCTGCTCTTTGCCTCCAGACTGTGACTGCTGCGGAGAGTCGTCGTCCGGCTCCTTGATGTTAGCAAGGCGGCCCAGTATGGGCGAGTAGTGTCTGATCCAGCGACAGGGCCCGATGGTGTAGAGTCTGCCATTCTGGCCGTCTTCTGCTGTTCGCCCAAGTACCTCGACGCTCACAAAGACCACGCCACGGAACCGCTTGTCTTCCCTGAAGCATGTAGTCACGGCTTGCAGCGCATATGCACGGACACTGCCTTTGGTTGCGAGAAGCTTGTAGCCCTCATTCTTGATACCTTCCCACTGGTCGTCGAGACGCGGTACAGATATGTGCACTGCGCCCAGCACATCATCCTTATCGGCTGGATCCTCATCGTAGACACGCACTTTCAGCTTGAAGCCGGACGCGGGCACATTGGCAACGATCCAACATTCCTCCCACTCGGGCGTGATATCTTTCCGCACCGTTCTCGAGCGCCAACGCAGGTGTGGGTCTTCCTTGTGGCGCGTGGGCGTGTCGGTATTGAGCTGAGCCAAGATGTAGGGATCTGAAGAGAAGCCGTTGATATCGGCCATGGGCAAGTTCTCCGCGCGATGAAACGTCATCTTCACGGTATATCCAGAGGGGCGCTTCGGTATGGGAATGCTGTCGTAGCCACCCGAAGGACCTGGTTTGTTATCCTTTGTGTCTGCTCGTGCTGCGCCAGCGTCCTCTTCCTGCCTTTGCTGCTTCTCTCCGCCATCGTGCTCTTTCTTGCCCGTGGCCTCTGTGTCTTCCGGCTGGCGGTTCGCCTGTGGGTTCGCGCTGTCGACTGTTTTCTCGTTGAGGGCTTCGGGATGCGACTCGGACGATGTCTGCTGCACGTTCTGTTGCGCATCGGTGCGTTGCGACATGGCAACCGCAGCAGAGGCCTAATCGGCCTGCTCGCTCTCGGAAGATTAAGGTACTGTTGTGTAATTATTGATGCGATTGGTGGGAGGGTACATGTACTAGGTATGCAGATCCAAAATGAAAGACACCAGTGAACAGCAACAGACGCAAGAGGTGAACACAACAGCACAAAACGGACGAACAGACAGACAGAATGGATACGGCGAAAGAAACACGGCAGACCACTCGGAAGGAGCGCGCAGATGGAGGCTGGTGGGATGGCGTAAGCTCACACTGGCACCGCAGCTGACAGTGACGAAGTACCTCCAGAGGCTCCAGTGGAGGGGGCCAGACCCAGCCTCAAGCGCACATGTCACGCCATCTCGCACAAGCCTTCGTACAAGCCTTTTCCAAGCCAGCCAAGCTCTCGTATCCGTCCGTGTTATCACCAAATCTAATCTCCTAGCGGCAAGCCCATCCCCCGGCGAATATTCGTTCATTTCTCCACCAAGGACATTTCCGTCTTTTCTTGTCATCATGACACCTTTTTTATCTTCTAGATCCCGGTTTGGCAAGTCTACTAAGGTAAGGTACGCAGGTATGTCACGAACACGCAAGTTCTTTGGTGCTTACAGGTATTACTGCATCGCATAGGACCGCGAATTAATCACAGTCTGCTTAGTCGTGTTCAGTCGCGCCGTTCCAGCTTGCGCACCCTGCACATTCAAATTGCTCGCCATGCCCAAAAAATCCTGTCCTTGAGGAGCCGCAAGCGAGGGAACGAGAGCGGAGTCGGTGAATGTTCCGGGCATGCCTCTCCGCTTCTCGGATGACCTCCTCGGCACTGCGACCTGCGACGATGCGAAAGCAAGAACTGAAACATCGCCAGATGGCAAAGACGGCTGGGTTACCACCTCGGAGTCATTCCTAATCTCTTTCCGCAAGACTGCGGCCTGCTTCTTGAATACTCTCCAAAGCTCATACTTGTCCAGATTTTTATCGTCCTCTTCATCTTTCCCAGGGCCACCAGTATCGCCTGAATCATGCGCCAGGGCCAGCATACTGCCCACGAAGCATTCCTGCAGAAAGGCAAACGAGAAGCCATCTGTAATGCCGGCCATGGGCTTACATAGTCGCTCTGGGAATTCGATAGCAGAGTTGTGAGCAAGCTTCCTTCTCCACCATTGGCAATACAGTATCCTTTCGTGTTCATTGGGCAAGGGAAAGAGGTACTTTCTGTCGAAACGACTAGGTCTGCTCGTGAGACCGGGGTCCAGCTTCTCGAGATAGTTTGTGGACCCCACGACGAACAGTCCACTATTATCTTCGATGCCGTCCATTTCATTGAAGAAGTAGGAACGGGTCTGGGGCGTGACAATGGTCTCGATGTCCTCTAGGATTAACATGCAAGGTGCTAGATTGCGAGCTTGGCGAAAGACTTCTTGTATGTTGTATGTGAGCGGGGCCGCTTTGACATACAGAGTCGGAACGGGCTGCTTGCGATTAAGAAGAGTGTGCATGAGCGCCTTGATGCTGATGGTCTTCCCATTTCCAGGTGGACCGTGGAACAGGAGACCACGTTTCCTGTGAGGGAAGATTATCAGCACCATCGTTTCGTCGTCGTGCAAAGCTGGTACAATTGCTCACCATGGCACCCCCAAATCATCATAAACATCTTTACTATCGAAGAACTTCTCCGCAGCCTCGGTCAACTCCTTCTTCATACCCTCATCCAGAATGACTTTATCCCATGTCGCCTTCTGAACCTGCTGATAAAGCTTTTTATCCTGGTACCAGTATCTATCATACACCCACACGACCTGTGTAAATCCAGCACGTCAGCAAACACTATGCTGGAGGAAAAAGCCAAAAAGAAGAAGAAGAGAAGAAGAAAGAAAAGAAAGAGAAAAAAACCACACTCACCCCATCCAACAACCACCCCCCAACCGCTCGAATCAACTCATCCGTCTTCCCACTCGGCCCCAAAGGATGTTCCCCTCTAGCCCTCTCCTTCAACACATACTGCACATGATTCACCACATAAACCACAAACCCCTCCCCAGCCCAGCGATACGCATACTTTGCAAAATGCACACTCTCCGCCAACCCTCCATTGCGAGCTTGTAAAGAAGGTCCAACATAGCCACGCCACGAAGCAAACGAGTCCGTCTCCAAGTCGAGCTCGGCGAGAGCGTGACCTGCAGAAGCAAAGGATAAGAGCGGGATGTTGGGAACGGGAATGGCGGTGACGATCATGGAGGGGAAAGAGGCTCGGAGGGCGGTGAGGTATTGGAGGTCGTGGTCGGCGGTTTTGGCAGATGTGAGGTCGAGGACGTCGTCGAAGAGGTGGTATGGTTCTTGTTCTCGTTCTCCTTCTTCTCCCTCTTCTCCTTCTTCTTCGACGGACTTGTTCATGTTAGGTTCGTCATAGGTTGGGTTCTTCATCATCATCCTCATCCTCATCAAGAGGTCTTCCTGCTTTGAATGGGGAGATGCCATGGGTGGTGATGTTTCGACAGTCTTGAGAGTGACCTTCTGCTTCTGTGCTTGCGACTCCCGGGGGGTTCTTCTTTTCTTTGTGTTCTGGTCTAGCTCTGGGTACAGTTGCCAGGTATTGTGTGACTGGAAGCTGAAAAGCAAAGGCAGGTAGGTTGTTGTGGATCGCGGTGACGGCAGAAGGATTCTGGCGGAGTCGACCTTCGCGACGATCATTACTGCTTCAAACTCCATCGAGCCGGTGTAGGATTCACTCAGGTCAGCATCCCGCCGATAGAGCTGTTGGTTGAATACTACGTGTGCAAGTGCTGGACTGTGTGTTGCACCATGTTCACTACATATAGTATGAATTGCACTGGGATTCCGATTCATCAGATTCATTATAGAAGGTTGCCTAATTACCTCCTAGCATCGCAACGCGGTTGCAACTTGCAACCTCCACAAAGTATTACAATTCTAGCAGCTTCAATCCCCATGTTGCCTTGCCTGGGACATTCTTCTGCGCGCGTACTGTTAAACGCCATCCTCTGGTGATTTGTGTATCATACAGGTCGTGTCACGTCCAGTCGTAATTTACATTCAGCGGGTCTGCGCTGGGGGCGGATATGAGGGAGCCTGGTAGGTGCCAGGCTGCGCAACACCGTCGTAGGCGGGCGCAGAGTTGCTGTTGTAGTACTCGCTGGCTTGACCACCGCCACCTCCAGCGTAGTAAGGCTGCTGATCTGGTCCAGATGGGTATTGGCTATTGTTCCCCTGCTGCTGCATCTGCTGAGGAGGCTTGTAACTGTCTCCATTGCTAGCTCCATTGTTAGGCGCTGCCCAGCCTACTTGTACGTTAGTATGCAAATATTGTCGTCGTGTTTTTGTTTAGATGGAATCGTACCGGTGCCCATAAAAGGCTTGCGACCCATCTTGCGGCGGCGGCGTGCTGTCACGCATCTGTTGCTTTTACGTCAGCTCTGGCATCTCGTATACAGTAGAAGGCGAAGAAGGCGATACGTACGAGAAGAGTAGCAGTACTACAAGGGCGACGAGGAGAATGACTCCCAGGAGTACCCATCGTCCCCAATGGTTCCAGCGACTGTAGCCGTATCGTCTGCGGCCGTATCCACCATAGTAGACCTGGCGGGCTTGGATGGAGCGAATAGAATCCATGTTTTTCAATAGTGGTAGTTTGATGTTGTCGGATGGTGGACTATCACAATGGGACCCAGTGTCGGTGCAGCTGTGGGTGAGGTAAGCATGTATGGAGCACAGGTCGTAGGTAGGGAAGAAGAGAAGAGAATTGGGAGGGCAGAGTACAGTAGGAGGTAGCTACATGTACCTACCTGACCTGACCTTACATACCTTAAGTATACGGAAGCGGCACAAACAGCAAAAAAGCGCGTTCGCGTGTTTGGCATGGATGCACACATGCACTTGCTACGTACAAAGTGCGCAGCCCCAGCCGTTCACGGCAATCATGACGCGCTATGTGTGGCTTGCTGCCCCTCGTCATTGCCCAATGCAGCCCCGAGGAGAGAGAGAGAGAGCCTCGGTCGGCGGCACGAGCCTTGAAGTGGCGCTAACGGTCAGTTTCCTCTCTCAGTCTTGCAGTTTTGTTGTTCGATCTGGCGATGCGAGAGACGCCACCTACGCCACTCCCAGATTCATCATTTCAACCGTCGCCATTGGGGAAGAATGTGTATGGCGGTGTGGCGGTGTCGTGGTGGCAGTTCTTGTCGAAACCTGGATTCCTTGCTGGCTTGGCAATGGCGCAGTCTTGGCTCTTGAACCTTGGGCACTCTTAGCATGTGCACTCATCGCAACCACTTTCATCATGACGACCATCATCCTGTAGGAGGTACCTAAGGTCAGGTAACCTGTTGCGCCAGCCGTACGTTAAAGACTGCCCACTACCGGATGGAACTTGGTGCCTTCACGACCCGCAGCCGCCTCTGACACGATGGGACTGTGCCGCCTGACGAGCGGGCCATGGGTAGAAACTTCACTCCTGAAAATGTCGGGTACTGTCGCTCCAGCACTGCATTGCTGCCATCCGACTCTCACGGGCGAATATACACCTTCTCAAGGACCAAAGTCGGCGACTTTATACCATTCAAGCGCGCTGCTTGGCGCATGTGCATGCGGTCTTGCCGTCGGCGGAATGTATCGAGGACTTCTCGACCATGAGTTTGGCACTGCCCGGCAGCAGCTTTGCGTAGACCTTCCTCAGGGACCATTCGCAATGACACCGCCTCGCCGTCTTTCTGGCTTCATCATTATGCCGGAGGATCTAGAGGCTCCCGCTGAAGCTGCATGCCGAGTATTCGAATGCGCAGGAACCAGGTTGCTGCTTGTAGTACCTCATATACTATCCTTTCGTGGCACTACATCCTGAACTGTGCTCCAAGATCCGCTGATGGAGCTGTGCTAACCTACTAAACCGTCAGTATACGCCCTGCTCTTCGGCTGCCGGCATTCGAGGTGTAAGCTGTTTTCCGGAGAGCGAAGCCCAGCCGACAGAACCCACGTAAGTCCAGGTACCATATAATAATGACCATTCAGATCACAGAAGATGCGGGTCGCCAGAAAGTATCGTTCGATCAGATCACACAGCACGGCTTGGGGTGTACTCGGCACGCCGGTTGCCGTTTCGCTCGACAAGATGGCTTGGTCTTTCTCTTTGGCCTTCTTATTCCATCCCTTCTCTGCACTCTCGCCATGCGACTCAATACGATCTGGATCATCATCGCATCAAGTACAGATCTCCCGTGCGGGTGGCCGATCTTGGATCACAACGCCATCCCTGAAGAAGAACTCGCTGTCGAGCCTCCATGCCGAGCGCAAGATCTGTCGGCGGGCCGCCTCATGCTCGGACATGGCCTCACTGGAATCCAAAGATACTAAGAGCACGGATGGGGGCTCGGTGCGTGGCGTGCCGTACTGATTAGCCTCTCTGCAGCAACCTGGGGACTGATGGGGATGCTTTAATGCCCGAATATGGAAATCCTCCTGCATACAAGGGTTGTCGGAACATCGAATGCGGTCTGGCATTCCTATGAAAAGCGCTGGAGCCAGCACTCTGCGATACTGCTGAGACGCAAAGTTGTGCAGAGCGTAATCACTCATGTGTCGGTGTGACTTCTGCATCCTCTCTTCTGGAGCACAGTCATCATCGCACCAACAGGACTCATGGCGGCCATATGGTGGAATTGCACATTGGAGGATAGACGCGAGAGTGGGGTTGCTCGAATGTGCACAGCTCTGCCAGCACGTGAGGAAGCAGAATCTACAACGCCTTGTGACGACCACCATCCAGCGTGGGTGAGGTGGATGGACGTGATGGATTTCTAGTTGAGCAATTCTACTCCCTGCATCCCGGCCGCCTTCCAATCGGCATTATCCCGAATAGCCTACTCGTGCTTTGCCTCGTCACCTAGCTTCACATCCACCCTGAGAGCTTGCATGTACAATAGGCTATTGGGACTACAGTATGCTCGTATGCTGTCCCTGCTGATCATTATTGGTGGTCGCTGGCCCGACCTTGAGCCTATTAGCACCAGGAACTTTCCGCTGATCACGCAGACAGAATATCCGTAGTCGAACCTGCCAGGGGGCACTTTCAGCCTATATCTCAAAAAGAAAAATTACGATTGTACAGCAGCCGCGACCATTTATCTCTTTCGCCATGGCTCGAGAATTTCCCCAAAGCACTCAAGTTGCTCGGACCGACCACGTTAGTATATTGACCAGAAGGTCCCACGTGAGTAGAATGGGACACAGCCGACATGATTGGGTATCAAAGCATCTCGCCGCATCCAGTCCATCTATGTTCGTTCTCACAACAAGCCAATATACAGTCCTGACTGGACCCTACACTGCCCTCTTTGCCGGTCGCTTACCTGCGTCTCAACTTCTCCCGTCTCCACTACTACCAACCACCAACCACGCATAGATTATCCTCCGCACCAGCAAGCCGAAAACCCTAGAGAGCAATCCCATGTCCCACTTTCCCGACCAGCCCGAGGACCACCAGACTACTCCTCTGCCCTTCTGCGCGCCCTATCATCAACATCACAAACACGCCAGGCATGAATCTCAGACTCTCCCACTGGAATTCCACTATACCGAATCCCACTCCGATCAGAGATCTAGCCTCTCTTCCTCTTCCTCCTTATCATCAACAACAAGAACACCAGCTCAACAACAACAACATCAACAACGACAACAACGACAACAACAACCCCCCACCGCAAGCGAGCATCATGTCACAAGCTCATCCTGCCTTTCCCCTCCTCCTCCTCCTGCACCTCTCCCCATCAACACAACGACAACGCCAACAACACCAACAACAATGAAAACAGCATCTCCCTCAAACTGCCCAGTCAAACTCTCAACGACGACGACAACAACATCCGTCACCCCCGGAAGAAAATTCTTTCTTCCAAAAAGAAGAAGAAGAATCAAATGGTGGATCTTCTTTTTCATCGTAACAGCTACATGTTTGGCGATTTTGGTGGTGGGGATTTATGTGGGATTACGACAGAGGGGGGATTAATTGAAGAGAATCGAAACTCGACTGGAATGGTCTGGTTTGGTTTTGTCTACTGATTCTGGTGTGGATGAAGTGGATGGATCGAATGAAGAAAGAGATTTTGCTTGGGTGGGAGAGTTGATGAGGGAATGAGGGTTGGTGAGGAGGCGTGAAGAGGAAGGGGGAACATCTATTCAACCCCAAAGTAATATTCTGACCTGACCCTGCCCCTGGCCTGCTCGGCTCTGCTCTGCTCTGTGTCTCTAGCGAAGAGGATGATGAGGAGGAGGATGATGAGGAGGATGATTATAAGGATGAGGACAACGACGATGATAACGATGCACTATGATTCGACAGTATATATCATATATAGGTAGGTATATATCGTCACGCACGCACAACAACTTCAGCGAGCTACTTACTTACTTATTTGCTTGCTTGCTTACTCGCTAGATAGATAGATTAGATAGATAAACCAATAGATAAGAATTTCACAGGAGGATATGATAATTTTCAACAAAATGTTCCATTGCATTCATTCATCAGTCCCTATCTAGATAACTTACTTCTTGTGGGGTTACTTTGTTATATGCCTCTTGTAATCATTACAGCAATGAATAGCTCTCTCTTCTGCACGTTGCAATTCTTGAGACGGAGTGTAAAAGTCACAGTTCTGCATAAGGTAGATTTCAATGGAGGCATGACGTTCGATCACGATCATCAGCTAGTTATTCGTGGCAGCGGTCGGATGTACAAAGTTCTAGTACATGTACTTCTAGCATCCCTTCATGCACGGATCATGCCACCTCATCTCTCCAAAGCCTTCTTCACCTGAGTCCACAAGTCCTTGAACCCACATCTTTCTCCCGTTCCAAACCCTCCAATATTGTTCTTCTTGCACATGTTGGTCGCCAAAGCTTGGTGCTGTGGCCCCAAGTTCTTCAAGAACAAAAAGCAGAGCATCTCTTCCGGAAACGTTCCATTGCCAGCAATCTTGCGTTTGAGCACTTCAGCCGCGGACATATTCAACTGGCTGGTCGCGCGTCGACTTTCATGCGTATGCGCCATTTCGTTGAACTCGCCCCACATCAATTCCAGCGTCTGAATATAATTATCCAAGTGGTTCCCACACGCTTGAAAAGTGACATCGAGAATGGAACGGAATCGTGTATATGCCTGGTCGGAGCCGCGGGGACAGCACATGTCGCCCAATGCCACCCAAATCTCGTGCGCATCAGAGAGGGATTTGAGGCGAGACCACAAGGCAGGTGCCAATGTCTCTCGGAACCCAAGCTTCAACATCTCATTTCTTCGCTTGAAAATAGCCAATTGCTTGACGTATTCGTTGTGTACCTCCACTTCTATCACGCGTTGGCCGTCAGCCGGTTCGGGCTTTTCGGGTTCTCGTTTGTGACCGCGGAGAACGTCGACACAGTTCTCTTTTACGGCAGCACTTTCAAATGCCTCTCTAAATTGCTTCCAATCGCCTAACATGCTGAAGGGATGAGGGATGGCGGATCGGTAGCTATCACCGCTACCACATGTGGAAGCAGCCAGAACTTCTACGGCGCTGCTACTCAACTCGAGACGGGTCGGTTTGATGTGTTCTTGCTGGAAGGCGGCGATGGCAGCCAGCATCTGTTGTGTTTGAGCGGTTTGTGAGGCCTTCTGACCGGGCGTGTTGTTTGCGTTGGCATCGTTGACTTGGTTGGAGAGATTGAAGTCGAGCGGCGTCGAGTCAATCTGCATGGAATCTGCGCCCGCAGCTCCAGCTGTGGCTTGCCTTTGGGCTTCTCGTCTCAGTGCAGAGTTGCTTGGCGTACTCTGCGGTTGGACGATTCGATTCGGTGGTGCTGGGGGTAGAGGCTGCTGCTGCTGTCCAGTCCGTGCCGGCGGATCATACTGACACGCACTCCCACTCTTCACACAAGTGCCACACGTCGGTCTCTGACTATCGCACTTGGTCTTCTTCACTCTGCACGTTCGACAGGCAGAAGGAATGCCTCTTTGCATGGTCGTCGGCGTGCTCTGCGGAGTCACCTCCGACTGTCCTCCTTCGGCTTGATGCGCGCAACTGCCATACTTCTTCCACTTGAGCTTCATGTTGGCCACATCGGTCCTCTTGAACAAGCCTTCGGCATGCGTCCTCTGCAAAAACTTCAGCACATCCTGTGTGCTGGTATTGATTGCGAACAAGCCATCGACCGCCTTCTCTACAGCACCAAGCCGAGCCCTCCTTCGATGACCAGCGAGCTCTGCGGCGTTGACGGCCGGGTGGTTGTGATGTGTCTTTCGTAGTCTGATCTGCCAGTTTCCACTTGGATCATGCGGGTTCACACTGACGGCAGCAAGCGACATGGGACATCCGATGCGATTACTTTTCCGATTGATTCGCACCTTGTCTTTATCGGGTGTCCGCGCACTGGCCCGTCTGCCATGCCTGCTGCAGTGGTAGTATCGTTTGTAGAGCTGGCCTTTGGCATTTCTCTTGCTGGCTCTCCGTACGAGCTCATAGCCGTGCTCGAGACTCCAGGCGTGAATAGCCTTCTCTAGCTCGACTTCGTTTGGATATTGAGTTTCTGGGGGAGGAGGCAGCTGGTAGACGGGCTCATCGCCGTCGACGACATCCTGGTCGTCGTCGTCGTCGTCTCCGTCTTCGTCATCCTCGTCGTCGTCATTGGTGGGGTGGGAACGATGTCCCTGTTCACCACTATTCTGCAGCGCATTCAAGAGGTCATCCTCAAAAGTCGGCGAATGGCGCTCTGGTGGAGGCGCGCCTGGTCCATTGCCGGGGGAGGAGGGCAGCGGAGAAGAGCGATTATGGTGCACTTGGCGCAAGTTGGGAGCAGACTGTGGAGTATGTCGGGCGGGTGCAGGTGCCGGTGGGTGGTGGTTGCCAGTTGCGGGAGATGTTTGTTGTAGAGAGGGAAAAAACGACGAAGGCGGAGGCTGTTGCTGCTGCTGCTGCTGCTGCTGCTGCTGCTGCTGGGATAGAGAAGGGGTCGAATAGGGATAATGCAGCGACGGAGTCTGATACGGCGTGGTGTTGTAGACGTACGCGTTAGGCTGCGCGGAGAAGCGAGGAACTATTGGTATAGGTATACCATCCCATTAGTGTCCGAGCGGTGGCAGGATGAACTTCTGATCACAAACAGGCGACGGTGCGACGTACATTGCTGCGAATGGTGGTTATTATGGTGGCCGTTCATGTTGATGTGTAGCCTCCGAGCGTGTGAGTCTGGGGCTGCTGCTGGTCTGCTGTTTATCGCGAGTTCCCCATCCATGTCCTGTTGTCCGACACCGGGCCGAAGCAGTCGCCGCATGCCTCTCGTTGACACTCCAACCATCCGGCCCAATCCGAGTCCAACATCAGTCACTTGTCCACTTGCTGCATACACTGCTTTTACACTGCGGCATACTTCACCAATTGCAGACGACAGTAGGGAGTCACTGGACGACTCTCCCGCCTTCCACACGTCCGTCACAATGGGAATCCGCAGTTGCTATAGTGTGATATGAAACGCTGCACGAGAAAAGCTGCGACATAGGAATGTGCCTTGATTCTACCTGCACGATATGCCGTTATTCGACTTTCCGGCCCTGGGGCGATATAGAGTCGTCTCGGACAAACGATTTCGTCGGCTCTGCTAATTCCTTCATCATTCCACACTGATCATCCCTCACTTGAACAGATTGTGCGCTGGCTCGCCTGTGTCAAGATATTTCATTATACCTACTGCTGACCTCCTACATAGATGATCAGCAATTTCGGGTTCGGATCATGTAAGAGACCAGCTTGATCAGTGCCGCCCTGTGGATTCACATCCTATCTTTCCTCGTCAGCATTCGAATTCGCTTTCCATTCCCAGTGTGCTTGACCAAGCTTGGGTATTGGGGGGTCGTGACTGTACATACATCATAAGGAAAAGCATAGCCAGTTCCATCCACGGAGAGTGCATGAACATGCTTCGCGTAGAGATTGTTCGGCTCGGATCGGTAATAGCTGGACGCAGGCAGGGAAGGCTGGACGTTGCCGCCACGGAGCAGGAGAGTCGCGCGGTTGAAAGCAGCGCAGATTCTCGGGTATACGTCCTGGTGAATGGAATTGGCATTAGGGTACGCTTGAAAAGGTCCACTGTTGCAGCCGAAGATGTCTACGGCGGTGGGCGGGCCGTAAGCGTGGTTGTCGCCGTTGCAGGCCAAGGCGTTGTTGTTGACTGTCCTGCAAGTGATGTTCCCGTTCCTGGGCGTGATGATGGTGAGTGGCTCTTTCGTGTATCTGGCCATGACTCGATCGATATACTTGGTCCAGTAATCCTTGAACTTCTGCGAGCCACTGATCGCCAGATAATCTTGTGGTGCAAGCACACGCAGGGCGTGACCGCTCTGATCTGTCAAGCACAGCTTCCCCCAAGGCTGCCCATCTTTGGCGCCAGCGCTCCTCATGTTATCGCACATTGGCTGCAGAGATCCTGGCTTGAGTCCTTTGGCCTGCAGTGTAGAGCCACTGCCCGTCTTCACAGCCATACCAAGCACAAGACCTACAAAGTCGACATTGCTGAGGTTGGCATATAACCCTGCGGCATTGTTCGTGAGCTCAATGAACCCCCACCTGACACCGGCACTAGGGTCTCGTGGATTGTTGGCTGCTGGCTGGACAAGTGTAGGTCCAGCAGCACCGCTGGGATAGACAGTGAAGAAGTGGAGAGCTCCAACTCCAAAGTAGACACGGCCAGAGGTGATGTAGTCTGGTAGAGTCACTGTCTTAGTGCTTCCGACTGCACCTAGTGGAATCGCAATGTTGGCGTCTTTGATCTGTTGCGGCTTGCTGCGACCCGGAGTTGCAGTTGGGTAATAGAATTTTCCGTTGCTCTGGACAAACACTAAACGCCCACGGAGATCCAGGCCGGTAATGTAAGCACTGACCGGACCAGCCCTGATCTGATTGACCAGATTCAACAGAAGGCGAGGATTAGCTTGTGGCGAGAACATGGGCGGCGACGGCGAATCATCTGTAGCGTTGAGTGTATTCTGTCTAGTGACCACGATGTCGTTGACAGCTCCAGGTTGGACGATGATAGAATTGTTGTTGTTTACAAAAGGCAAAGTCGCAACGGTGCCGCCCCCAGCCTGAACGAGCAGACCATCGCTAATGACAGCAGTGGGAGTCCCGAGAGCGCTTGTGATCAGCACAGCGTCCAGTATAGTCGCAAGTCGAGAGAGGATACCCATCTTGGTTGAAGTGATGAGTTTGGAGGTGATTGCTGTGCTTGTATGTGATATTCCCAAGCGGCACAATGTAATCAATGGTGCTGATGGTCATTCAAAGGTCAGTATCACAAGCCGCTTACTTACATCTATGTGAGCCGGACATGCTTGGACAAAGTGATAGACCTTGTATCAAAGGTTCTCATTCGGATTCTTCACGTCCACGACGTTGACCTTTTGCTGCACAGCGACCATGGCCGGCCATATACTGAGCAGCGCAGTCTGCCAACCATAGCACCAAGGTAAATAGCATCACAATGGAGAAAGGCTATGCAAAGACGAGCAAGCCAATTTCCAAAGGGAGTGCTGACCTAGTCGAGGTCGAGGCGTGTCCCAGGCCAGAAAGGTTCGCACCAAAGATAGGATGGGAGCTCTGTCGTGCAAATACGTCTTGTCTCGGACCTCCTAACTGGGCGAGAGGACAAATGAGGATGCTCCGATAGTTCGACATCACTGCTGAGGCGCGACGGGAGTCATCTTTACTTTGTGGAGGCGTAACGGAAAGATGGAACAGACTGGGAGTCCGAAGTGACGAAGTCGGGACGGGATGCAAACGGGCTATCAATCCCGGTAGAATGTGGCTGAGTCAGCTGATTTATATACTCCTACACATTCACACTAGGAGGTAGGAGGTACTACGAATGCGTGTGGCCCCTTGCTCGGTTTGGAGCTCCGTCATTACCAAGGCATGTTCCATCGTATGCACGTGTGTACTGTTCACCTATGTCTGTCTCCCACTCCATGTCGAGGGTGAGTTTCCCATTCGTTCCGTTTTTCTCATGTGGCTGAGACCATAGTACTCCCGGATGCTGTCAGTATTCATTCCATCCAGCTCACCGATAATATGTAGCTTATCATAGCTACTGTGCCAGTGTCGCTCTCGCTTCTGCGGCAGATGCTCGCAGGTGGCGACTCGCAGTCCGCTCAGCGATAACCATCTTGTTGCCACTAGCTTTGCCGAAGAGGCACTGCCACAGATCATCATTCGAGACCAGTTCACCGCCACTATTGCCATTGGCCAAGAGCTTCGATAGGGCTGCAGACTGGAGCTCATCCGAGTTTGCAGCATCGAATGCGTGTTCAGTCAGCTGTTCCGCGGGTGTTCCGGCTCTGCTCTTCTGGCCATGTCGACTTTGCTGCTGTCGTGATTGGACGTGTGCCAAGCGACGTGCCACGGAAATCTCGTAGATGGCTTCCTCCACGGTGTCATTGATCAAATACATCCACACAGTCGTGGCGCGTGTCTGGCCGATTCTGTGCACTCGAGCGATAGCTTGCAACTCCACTGCCGTCTGAATCAGAGGCTCACAGATGAAGACGTGGGTTGCATTCACGAGAGTCAGCCCTGATGAGTCGGTCTTCGCGTCGAGGAGCAGACACTCCACACTCGCATCTTTACGGAACCTCTCGATTGACCCACTTCGTCCGAGGCGTGCGAATCCGATCTTGAATGCCGAAAGGGCTGTAGCGAGAACATCAAGGAATTCGCGATATTGACTAAAGACAACACTCTTCGTACCTGGGTCATTTTGCCGGATCCAATGCAAGTGGCGTCCAATCGTGTCAATCTTGGTACCGTAAGATGCAGGCAGATCGATCTTGTTGATCTGCTCAAGCAGATTCGAATCAACATCTGTGTAAATGGATTGCTGAGGACGCGCAGATGAAGGCTTGTCAGGCGACCGAGAAGTAGACGACTCTCCGGACTGGATCTCTTCCTGGGCTCGCATCTCACGAGGCTTGAAAGTGATCTCGTGAACGTCGTTTTTGCTCAACCTATGCTTGCACATGGGGCAACTGGGACGCTGCAACATCCAATGTGCCAGACAATCCTTGCAAAAATGGTGTCCGCACACAGTCAGTACACCCCGCTCGAATTCGGCAATGCATATACTGCAAGTTCTTGGACCAGACTGGCCACTGCTGTCGTTTCTCAGACTGATGAGAAAGCGAGTTTTGGTGTGTAGCTGTGCTACAGACGCCGTAGCCTCCTCCTCGCGAGCAAGAGATAGATCGAAAGCCTGGAGGTCGAGTTCTTCGTCAAGCTCCTCTTTGTAGGGCGATACGTCGTCGGAAAGCTCTTGCAAGTGGCGATAGAAGTCGAGACGCTGATTCTGGGCGCTCCTGAAGAGCTCAATTTCCTTCTCCAGTGCTGTCACCGCCTTACTGTAGGAAGTATGTACGGCCTGCAGATGCGTAATGTGCTGCTTGACCAGACTCAGCTCGGTCTCGGTGCGGCCTGAAGACTTTCCGTCCAGAGACGACTCGAGGGTGCGAGCTTCTTGTATCAAGCCGCGGACAGAGCCTACTTCGTTTTGTCGGTCTCTGACCTTCATCCTGCTGCTGAAAAGTTTGACTACGATCTTTTCGCGTCCAATGACGCTCTGGAACCATTCCGTCTCTGCATTTTCTGGGTCCAAATTGAAGATGGCGCCTTTGAGTTGCGTCTTAATCTCGTGATCGATCAGGGGGGAAGTCTCACCCGCCACCAAAAAGTTGAGGTCCGCATGGATGGCCTTCAAGGCATCGATGTACGTATAGAGCTCCTCTTGTACTTTCGTGGAGTCTTCGTATTCATCGCCAGTGGTCTCGATTCCATGGTCTTCGTCGACCAATGGCTGCAACAGAAACTCTGCAATCTTTGAGCGCCACTCTTTAATCATTCCCACCGACTCCCGCATGACTTCAAACAAGCTGTCACTCTTCTCGGCAATGCGTCTGCTCTCGATTCCGCCGAACGACGGGAGATCTTTGAGCTTGGTGAACGCATTGCCTTTGGAAGGTATTGCTTTTACTTGGACCATGAGGGCGTCGGCTTTGCGATGTGTGTCCTTGAGGATCTCTTTGCGCGCCAATTTGGCGGTTTCGTACAGCCTGGCTTCCTCTGCCTCCAGCTGTTGGAAACTCTCGGAGCCTTCGGCCGTCAAGGCCTTGTTGGTCTTGATCTGGTAGTGGGCAGTTGCCAGAAAGAAACTGCACTGATGCATCAATTGCAGCGCGAGCCTCAAGTTGGACCGCAAGCGACCGAGCAAAGGCATGGAGTCAGACGACGAGTCTTCGCTGCCATTGTCGTCAGAGAGGAGAGCAGACCTAGGATCCGTCGCTTCTGCAGCAGCCAGTTTCTGGCGTGCATCCTCCACCATCTGTTCGCTTGCTGACATTGCTAAGCGATAGACCTCGCAGGCCTTTTCGGCTCTGTGGTCATCTTCTCGGTTGTTGCCCAGTATGTGGCCCCGCCGTAGTATCGCCTGTGCACGGGCTCGTTCTTCCATCCGTAGAGCGAGCCCATTCTGCTCGATCATGAGCTCCAGGACCTCTGCCACAGTTCGCAGCGGAGCTTTATTACGTCCGAGACCCTGTCGATTTCTCACACCGACTTGAGGATGCAGACAGGTCTGGCGTAGCCGGACAAGCCAGGAGCGCATAGTCTCGACAGTTGCAGGATCATCAGGATTCCAATCATCAAAGCTGGGTACGCCGTACTGATTCAGCCCCACCTCTTCACACATCTTATTGAACAGTGTGGTGTAGTTCTGCTGCTCGATGACAGAAAACGGAACAGTCACAACGACTCGCTTCTGTGGAGGAAGATGCAACTCATCGCGAATGTGGGCTTTGGTATGTCGGAGTGCAATCTCGCTGAAGATGTCACGGAATAAGTGGCGGTGGTTGGTGAGCAGGTGAGGCCAGAGCTTTCCATCATCACTGAAGGGTCGATATCGTAAGAATATTAACAGTCCTAGCAGGTCCTGTACGTCTTTCCGAAGTGGAGTTCCCGAGACCGCCCATGAATGGACCCGTGGGATTCGACAAGCTACACGCGCTGCTGAAGTGACTCCAGACTCGACCAGCTGAGCTTCATCTAAACACACTCTCCACCATTGAATCTGCACCAATGGGCTGCGTTTGCGCTCGAACCGTCTTACATGTCGCATGCCCCGATCTGGTGGATCTTCAGCAAAATGAACCTCTTTTGCCAGAATGTTGTAAGTGGTGATGACTACATCGTAGTCTTCGCACAAGGCCTCGAGGATTTTCTGCTCTGGAGCCTTTTTGCTCGCGACTTGCACCCCTTCATAAATTTGCACTTTCAGAGCGGGAGCATGTTGTGTCAATTCTGATTTCCACTGTGATGTCAACGAGCTGGGTGCAACGATCAGTGTCGCGCGTGATGGAGTCACATCGGTGTTGGAATTCAAGTCGTGAACTGGTTGGGCTATGTTCCTGGACCGCGCGTTGGAAATCATCAAAGCCATCAATTCCACACTCTTACCGAGTCCCATCTCTTCGCACAGCATGCCACCAGAGAGAACCCCGTCGTCCTGCGGCGCTTCACGAGATATGATGCCTTGGAGGTGGTTGACCCAGCATGGCGCACCATCCAGGTCGGCCACAAGTTTGTAGAATTGGCGCGTCGTGCTGCCCGGTTGAGACGATTCATGACCGGGCTCTCCTGCATGAGACACTCCCTCGCGTCCCAACATCCACGTTAAAGCGCGCTTCTGGAATGGATAGAGTTCGCTTTCGAGCATACTCTCGTGTTTCTCGTCGGTATCGATGTCTTTATTCGGTACGTGTACGCTTTCGTAGAAATCCTCGGGGCTGAAAGGCTGCATGTCGCCAGCATGTTCTCGTTCCTCATCTGGAAATGCTTTCACAAGAGTTTCGTAGTCCTCATAGACTTTCGCTGGCCCCACTGGCGATCCAGCCGGAAACGCAGATATCGTCGAGCGCCAGCTCAATGAAGCTTTCAAGCGCAAAACGTTGTGCAGCATGCCGGTAGATCGTGTCAATGTGCAATCCAGCACGGTCGCTGGATGATCCTTTGCACGCCTACTCGATCTGAATTCTGGTGGTTGACCCGAATAAGCTATGTCGATCAGAAGTTTGGTAACATCTTGGGAGATATTAGAAGACTCGACAAAGAGTGTCGAATCTCGGCCGTGTGGTCGACGCAGCTGCAATCTCGTACCGGCCTCGTCCGTGTGAAAACCATAAGGCACAACTGGCTGCCCCGACATGTGTGTGAACTCGGCATGCTCGTCGATGGCGGCCTGTGAGGGTGTGGTGTTGCTGATGTGCTCTGGAAAATAAAAGTCGATGACCACCTCGAAGAGTGGCACCAGCTCTGGGGCTTCCTGCTGCTCGTCTTTTTCTTGCTGTGCATTTTCCACATGCCGAATCTTGCGCTTCTTGTTATTCGGCGGATGGTCATCTGATTCTTTTCCAGCGGATTGCTCAAGAAACCAGCGCGCGGGAGCGAATCCGCCTGCTTCAACGAGAATAGCAGCTTCGTCCGGCGACTTCACCTGAGTTGTGTAAATTTCTGCCAAGGCATATGCGCGGCTAGGAGCCATGGCCGTTTAATCTCCGGGGTCCAGGGGTCGCACCAGCAATTCGCACACGGTGGCAATGTGGCAAGGCAGGTGTGGAGTCGGACTCGGAGCGATGGATGATGGCGCAGGTTGGGTGAAAATGGACAAAGTTGGTCCAATTATTCGCCCTCTTGGCGCGCTCAAGAAGCAGAAAAACAAGCTTTCGTCTTCCCGTCCGTCCCTCCGTCGGCATCCCACTTCCCCGCGGTTTCGCTGACGATGAGAAAAACCACCTTAAAACATCGTATTCGTAACAGACACAAAACGATTTCGCGTGGCGTCTTGGAGTTGGGTTGCTTCACTTCTTTCGGAATTTCACATACACATTTTTGGGTTTGGTCGTAGCCAGATATGTGGCCTTGACCGTTGATTCACCCGCCTTGCCACCTCCCCTGGGCCCGCCCGCCCGACATGACGATGGATTTGGCAGAACCCGTTGTTCTGGACCAGGTAAGAAGAGAGAGAACGGAGGAGAGAGAGAGGGGGCAGTGAACATTATTGGCTCATATTGTGGACGTCTACAGGCACGACACATCCGATACTGGCGGCGATGTCTCAAGACATTGCTCCCTCACCACTATACGGGCAACGAAAGCAATCGCATGTATCTCGCCTTTTTCATCCTCTCGGCCTTGGATTTGCTGGACGCATTCGAACAAGTCACGAATCCCCAGGAACAAAAAGACTACATTGATTGGATCTACCATTGTCAGCACCCGGCTGGGGGGTTTCGGATGTGGCCTGGTACCGATTTTGGTCCGTTACGCAATGAGGAGAATGCGAAATGGGACCCGGCCAATGTGCCAGCGACATTCTTTGCGCTCTCTGCGCTGCTGGCCGCGGGCGATGATCTGGAGAGAGTACGGAGGAAAGAGACACTGATCTGGATACGTCAGATGCAACGACCAGATGGATCTTTTGGCGAAACTCTTGTCGATGGCGAAATTCATGGTGGCATGGACCCGAGATATGGATATTGCGCGGCGGGGGTTCGATATATCCTGCGTGGCCAGGAGACGGGGACGGTTCAGGTTGGCGGGGTCGCGGTGGAAGATATTGATGTTGATGGATTTGTGCGATGCATTCGACTGGCTGAAGTAAACATCGCCTTCACAAGCTTGAGGGAGACATTTCAGCTGATTCAATCTGATAGTCTTACGACGGCGGCATTGCAGATTATGCCTACCACGAGCCACACGCCGGCTACGAATACTGCTCTCTGGGCGCATTGAACTTTCTCGGCCGCCTTGCCACTCCCACCAGCGGCAAGACAACAGTGGACAACGACGCGCCGATCCGAGCACCTTCCGACCCCGACGCAACCATCCGCTGGCTGGTCGAGCGCCAAACCGACCTCGAAGACATTGAAGAAGAACTCGAATTCTCCGAAGAAGAGGCACCAGCACCAGCACCAGCACCAGCTCCATCCTCCACCTCCTCCACATCCACGGACCAACCTCCCGCGCCCAAAAAACCCAAAACCGACCCTTCCCCCTCAGATTCCCAGCAAATCCCCTCCTCCTCCTCCACCACCACCAACCCCCTCCACCAAAGCCCCGACCGCTCCACCCTCCTCCCCAACACAGGCTTCATGACCCTCTCGCCACCCGACGCAGGCATGAATGGACGCACAAACAAAGTCGCCGACACCTGCTACGCGTGGTGGACAGGAGCCAGTTTCCATTTAATGCACGCTTCGCACTTGTACTGCCACAGCCGACTTCGACGCTATCTATTGGAGAAGACGCAACATCCGACGTTGGGAGGCTTTGGGAAATTTCCGGGCGATTTGCCGGATTTGTATCATAGTTATTTGGGGTTGGCGGCGTTGGGGTTGTTGGATGGTGGGGAAGGGGGCGTGCAGAGGGTGGATCCGGGGTTGTGTGTGAGTCGGAGGGCGAGTGGGAGGTTAAAGGGGATTTGGGAGGGGTGGAAGGAGAGGGAGAGGGGGGAAGAAGGAATGAAATGAATGAACTGTGATGATGAAAATTGAAAAGAAAAAAGCACACAGAATAAGAGAAAAAAGGAAAATCACCCAAGTCGGGCGATGTTGCTTTTAACTGGCTTTTTTTTTTTTCATTTTTTTTTTCTCTTCTTACTTCTTACTTCTTCTTCCTCTTCTCTTTCATCATTGTTCTCACAAAAAAGAGGGAATGGTGGGTATCTAGATGAAAGTGCCGCTCTACGCTATGCTCAATGCTTAATGCCAATGCCAATGCCTCCCTTTCAAGTCATCATCCAATATGCAACTTTTGTGTCCACAATATCGCATACATGTACAGTACATGTACAGTGACTGCACAACACACACACAATCTTCTTATCATCTCCCGCCATTCCAACTCCACGATCTCTTATCATCCACATTCAACCACTTGCCCTCCCGCACAGCATCCCACCCCATCATGACCGCCACCGCACGACACGTAGCACTACTAATCGCACACACGACGCCATCGCTCGCGCCGAGGACGGCGAAATCGAGTAAATACGCTCGACCGACCAAATGGCGAAGTTGCATGCGTTGATCGTCTGCAGGGTTACTGCCACTACTGCCACCTCCACCGAGAGAGAAGAAAAGTCCGCTGAAGAACCCGCCTTCCCAACCGGTGTTTTCGTCGACGTGCTTGACGTATGCGGATCCGGGGGCGCGTTCGGGAGTTTTGGGAGAACTCTGGTCGAGAACGTCTTTGGTGGCGAGTTGGATTCGCTCTTGCGCTCTTTGTACAGTAAAGGGCGCTGCGGCTTGCTGGAGTTCTGCGGCGTCGAGAATGCGCGGATCGTCGGATGCGAGCACTAAAGGAGAGCCGATGTGCTCCGGGTCGTTGAGACCGCTGGCGGCGGCAGTGTCGTGACCGGACTGTAACAGAGATCGTGCGGCGGCGGCGTAGCGTTCGAGAGGCAGGTAGTCCCCGTTGTACTCGTACTCAAAGGGATGTAAATCCCCTCGCCGGATTTGCATGCCCACGAGAGAGCCGTGGTGCGCGGTGGCGTCGTCTTGGAGCTTGGCGATGCGCGATGCAGCGTAGAGTGCGTCTTCGCCGGTCAGCACGAACAGGGCTTTGTAGCCTGCTCGTGCCAAGTCGAAGATGCGACGCTGAGATGCCAGGCCATGCTTGTGCGTTGCCCGAAACTCCTTTTCGAATGATCGGCCAAAAGTCCAGCGTGCCGTTGTGGAAGACACGGCCACATGTCGCGCACTGTGCGGGCAGGGCACGATTTGATGTGGCGGCGGTCGAGCGCATTGCGGTGCAGGTGGTGGTCGGAAATAGGCGGAGAACTTGCCCCAGGCCCACGTGGAGTCGTCAATGAAGAACGATCGACCTTCCTCTTGGGCGAGTCCATAGCTCATCCACAACAGCAGCAACGTTTTGCCGAAGCTGGCCTCTTTGTCATCGAGCACAAAAGTCATACTGCGTTCACAGACATTCGAACTATCCCCCTTCGATTTGGGCAGCGCGCCCAGGTCCTCGGCCTCCTTGATGTCCAGATATGTGGGGTCTGTGGCAAAGTATCCACTTCGCTGCCACCAATGCTTAGCATGGGAATATCCCGAATCGACGCTCAGACCAGCTCGCATCGTATCCCCCTGCGAGCACATGTCCTTGTAGTAGTGCGTGGGCAAGGGGAAGGTGTAGTTGTGAGGAATGGAAATCGTCCAGCGAGAGGTTCCCACAGGATCTGCCACCACGAGAGCGGTGGGTTCGTCCGGCAGTGCATTGGCAGCAATCCACTCCATATCTGCTTGCGTCCGGGATTGCGATTCCGTCCGTACTGATGCTGATGCTGATGCTGATGCGTTGTGCGAATGCAACCAGGAGGACATGGACAGATACTGCCACAACATCACCACCCCACACACTGCCAGCAGTGTCTTCACCACCATGGCCTTGTCCCTCCTCGGTTTCGTCCAGTTCTCCTTTGTAGTTGCCGGCAGTGGCAAAGTGGGCGAGTCCGGGAAGCCATCAAACGTCTTCTCGTGTATACTCTCGTTGGATGAAGCAATAGGACTTGAAGTGATTGAGTCCGCCGAGGACATGGACGGGCTGGTCGAGAGGACAGTGTTCCGACGAGGGCGCATCTTGGTGGAAGTGGCTCAAGCGAGCGAGCGGGTGAATGGTGCAGGATCAAGGCTACAAGTAAAAACGATGCAGCAAGTTACAAATGCAATCTATTCTCGGAGGCGACCAGCATGCTCGAGCAATCCCGATGGGTGATCTGTCCCTGGAAGGTCCAAGAGGGGGAAGGAGATGAAGGCAGACTGGATGCACAGCTCTCCCAGCGAGCTGATGAGGGTAGTAGTACGAGGAACGAAAAAGCACGTTTGGGGTGATCCGAGGTGGAAAAAGAGGGCGAAGGAGTAGGCACCTGTCCTGTAGAGCGGTGTCCTTAGTGCGTGGTGTGTCCAGGAGGCCAGCTCCAGTTCGTATCGATTAAGGTAGCAGTAGTACAGTTAGCACACACACCCACAGACACCGAGACCGAGCCAGTGCAGTAAAAAGTGACGACGGGCAATTGCAGTGCAAGATGTTGCTACCAAGATAAAAAAAAATAAAAAAAGGGGACAAGTAAGGGACAAGTGCAGAATGAGAAACCAAAAAAGTCCCCCCACTGTGTAAGAAGAGCTGGAGGTGTTTGTCGGTGATGATCGATTCATGACATCTACCTGGAACTGGAACGGTGAGAGGGTCCAGGATGGAGTGTCATGTGCTCGACAACTTTCTCAATCTCTCGACCACTCACATCTCGACAAACCAACTCCCCGTCATCAGTCAGCCACCTTAGTCAGGCTTAGCGAGCAACATGAAACACGCCAGTCCGTGAGTCGAAACTATTTCGATGCATCATGGCGTCATTGCTAACGATCCTGAACCTGAACACCTTTTTACCTCTACTAGACTACATGTATCAAGAACCAGGAGAAATGCCGAGGCTGTTCACTTTTTCTCCTCCTCCCGATAGAATTCATAAAAGTCCAATCAAATCATTCAATCCAATCTTCCAACGCCGTTTCTGTCCATCCAGTCACTACCTCCCACCTACATATCTATCCTGTCCCCTTGAAAAGATGTGAAATGACATTTGTGTTGATCCTCATCTACCATTTGCGTCATCCATCGTCCAGGGAGAACAAAATACACACACACGATAAACGATCAGACCAAACGAAGATCAGGAGGCCGTGCTCTCTCACTCACCATCATCGTTACTAGGTACATGTATGTATCTAGGTAATGTGTTTCTGTCATCATCGTCATCATATAGTAGAGAACCCTACAAACACGTGCCATCCATCAGTAATCACAAACAATAATAGTAACTCATCATCAAATCATCCTTTGCTCAAAGGTAAAAAGTACATGTACCTCAGGTAAGTAAGATAATGTATGACCTGGATACATGAACTCGCATACGTGTACCATGTATCTCTCCGTCACTCTCTCCCCAATCTACCCGTCTTCTCTACAAACGAAAAACTTACAACCTCGTTCGTTCGTCAAACAGCGCAATGCAAGTGTGTCTAGGAGCATTTCGAGATAAATTGGAATGGACGGCCCACTGGTGCCACTCATTCATCGTTGCTGTCTGTCTACCGTTTCGCTTGATCCCTGTACAAGAAGCTAGCTACCGCACCTTAGGTCGGTACCTGATTTTCCAAATCACATGTGATACAAAAACCTCCGAATAGATAGGTACCTCATCTTCATTTCCGCTCTTCGCCGTTCTTCACTCTCATACATGTATACAAATGACCAAGGGAAAGAAGAAAAAAAAAACAAGAAAAAAGTAATCCTGTTCTCTCGTGGGAAGGGTATCGCTCTCGTTTGCTCGTGCGCGCAAATTCCAGTAGCCTGGCATGTGTAGTCGGAATCAAAAGGGAGAAAATAAAAAAACACCAAAAAGGGAAAGAATGCTCGTCATGAGCAGGTCCAGTCGTGAGCCGTGAACAATGCCGAGCTCGATCCACCAAAACGACCAATTCAGCATTTCGCATCGTCCTCCAAAACCTCGTTGCCATGTTGCTGCATCATCGTATCATGCCGGACTCGAATCGAGCCCCGGTCGCCTCCTCGCACCAGATGCCCGCTCTCCACTTTGTCTTGGATCATTTGATCGAGCAGTTGCGTCATTTCATCGACACTCTTGCGTCTGCTATTCTTGAGCTGGTTGTGCTGATGAATCATGGTATTGCTATCGCGAGAGTTGTTGGAGGAATGTGTGGGGCTGAGGATGGCGACGGGAGAAAGGGGCGTCTTGGAGAAGTTCACCGCGCTGGAACTGGCTCGACTCGCATTGGAGGGCGTGCTGCGGTGACCATTTGCCGATGCCACGCGGGACATGCTCGACATGCGGGAACTGTTCCTGTTGAACGGCAATGTGGACAGGTCGGGAACGCTGTCCGCGAGGGACGAGTACGATGTCGCCGGTCGTGCCGTCTCCTCGCTGGTGGCGGTCTGAAGGCTCTTCCTGTTATCGACGAGTTCGCGCTTGCGCGCACTTCGGAGCGCTGTCACCATGCGCATTTGGTCGTCCAGCTTCGCTCGCAATTCCTCAATCTCACGATCCTTCTCGCGCACGAGAGCTTCGATGCTGCCTTCTTCCGGAACACCCACTCGACCAGCAAATGTCATGCTGACCCTGCTATGGCTAGTCCGACGCGCCTGCAGAAGACGCTTCTCCAGCGTGGCAATGTATCGATTCTTATCAACCAAGTCCGCCTGCAACATGCGATTTTGCTGTTGCAAACTAGCAGTATCATTCCCGTCATCGTCCGGTGCTCCGACATCGTCGCCTTCATCATCTTCTGTGAGAGCAGGTGTGTCCTCCTCGACCATCTGACTCACCTGCGCGCCAGGTATAGTACCCATGGTAATGGATCCACTGGACATGGCCCTATTGATCGCATCTGTAGGAGGCACTTCTAACACTGGGCTTGCCTCGAGCGTCACGGCGCTGTCGCGGTGCCCGCTATCGGGAGACCGAACACTTACAGGCCGGCCATACTCCGATTGCGTCGCGCTCAATCCGCTCGTCCGACGATTGAGGCTGTTCACTGAAAATCGCCCGGAGTTGACCCCGATAGACCTCGAGGACAGAATGAGACGATTCAAGTGGCTGATGCGCTCCTTCAAGGCTGTTCGAGCAAGTTGCATTTCGAGCATCTGCTCCTCATGCCTGTGCTTCTCCTCGCGCTCCAATTGCTCCTCGAGCTCGCGGTCTTCGTCAGTCAGCTCTTTCTTCTCCGCTTCTTCCTTGATATTGTTCTGCTGCGCAAGCTGAGTACGGAGCTCCTGGATCTCGATCCTATACCGGTCGAGTAGAGCTCTGCTATTAGGATCGCCAGGAGCGGCGTTGGACTCATTCTTCTTGGCGTGACTGACGATGTTGTTTTTGGCTCTGCTCGCAAATTTGAGCGTATTGAGAGTCTCGCCAGTATGCGAGGAGGCCAACGCTGCACTTGTGTTCGCCGATGAGAGCTGGATCGTGCACAGAATCGAAACTAATGAGTTACCCGACAGCGCTCCCTGCAGTAACCGGGTCAGCTTGCTATCTCGATAAGGGAGATGCTTTGTGGCCTTCTCTCGGTCTGCAGGCTTCACAGCATCTTTGTCCTTCTCGTCTTCGGTGGACAGGCGTGCAATGACCGTGCCCAACGTGAGCAAGGACTTGTTGATATGAGCGCCCTCAGTTCTCCGCTCTTTGTCTTCAGCGGCTTTTTCGGACCCAGCAAGATCAATCAAGGACAGAGTGGACACCAGGACGCCACCAGGCATGATCCTATCGGTTCTTCTGGTCTCTTTGCCGAGATTTCCGCCATGATTCTGTGTGCGCTCTCGAGATTCCACCACGATCTGTACCACGGCATGCGATCGAGACGATCTCGCGTTGAATTGCGTGCTGCCTGTCCGTCTCGCCAGGTCACCACGTGCGATCACGCGTAGTAGCTGATTCGGAGACTGGACGATCTCCTCCTTCAGCGGAGTAGCATAGACTCCGCGTTTGCTATCCTCTCGAAGCTTGATCTCTTCCTGCGCTAAACCAGGAGCAGCCTGTGTCAAAAGATCGTAAATTTTCTCGTTGTAGATTTCCAAATAGCTGACACGCAACAGAAACTCCCGGCTAGGATTCTCCCGGATGTATGAGAAGATATCGGTGATGGCAAGCGGAATGACACCCGGCTGTGTTGATGTTCCTTGCATCGAGAAAGTCTTTCCAGTTCCTGTCATCCCGTATGCAAAAACGGTCCCGTGGTAGCCCTCCATGACTCGTCGCACAAGCCGCTTCGCCGCGTTATCGTAGACTCTAGTATTGCCGTCGTTGGGTGAGAAGACATTGTCGTATCGGTAGTCGCCGCCTTCTCGTCCACGATACGAAATGAGGGATCGTCTGCCGTCGACCATCCACTCGCCTTCGGGCCTGTTCTCCTCGCTGCCCGCATCGGGTCGCACGCGCACGCTGACAAGAACATTGCCTTTCATATCCTTGCCACCTTCAGATTCGCGCCTGCCCTTGGATGCGGAGCTCGTACGACGCGTTCGACCTCTATCACCAAGTTCGTCAGAAGCGTCCTCCATAATGGTAGCGTCGGTTCGATAGGAGCCATTGGCGGATGACGAGCGACTCTCTGGAGGCGATGGTATACTCAGTAGACTGTCGGTGTGCCTCAAGTTCCGGCCACTAGATATCAGCTTACTGTCGCCAGTGCCGTTGAGTAAGCTGGGGGAGCCTGCTCCGGCAAGTGAAGCGGTCGAGGCTTTAGGGCGAACACCGTATCCTGAGCTCCGCGACTTGGGCTTCTTCAGGCCACTCTCGACACTTCTGTGTTTTGATCCATCGCGCTGCTTGCTACTCAGCGGCACTGCGGGCACGCCATCTTGCTCATTCGACCCTGAAGATTGTGTTGCAGACAACGGGCTTGGTGGCAGGCTCGTCACTCGTGGTGTGCCTGTTGGTGGTAAAGGGAATTGGCCAATACTGGCGGTTTTGCGTATCGTCTTGGGCAGGGCACTTCCGGAGGCTCCTGGTGAGAGGAGCAGCGGTTCGGGAGTATTTCTCAGCTTCGGCACAGAAGAAGCAGAATTCGCTTTCGTCTTGCCCGGCGTGGGCAGTCCAGAGGTGGTGACGGAGCGCACAGAAGGGATGGCAGTTCGTTTGGGCGTGGAATTGGTGCGGGGCAGGGAGGCGGTCGACGTCCTTCTGGAGTCGGGAGGCTCGCTCAGCGCGTCGGTCGATTTGCACCTCGTCTTGTAGACAGGAAGCGCGGGCAGTGGCCCTGACGGCGGTGGTCGCGCAGTGCGCGGGAGCGTGGAAGTCATCGTGGAGCTCATGCTCGTGCCCGTCTGGCGTTCAGGCTCTGCTGCAGGTTACCGCAGGCGCTACCGGCGATGCTCGCACGCAGTGAGCACGCCTGTTGCGGAGATCGTCGTCGTTCTTTTGTCCTGATCATGTAGACCCGCGCCAGGCAGCCATGTGAACGAGACGGCCGGTGTCGACTGCGGGTGACCTGTGCGTGTGTGTGTGTATGTGTGTGTATGTGTATGTGTCGTGCTTCTCCCACTTCTGAGACTCCTCCTGCTGGACTGCGATGGCTCGGAGCCCTCGCTAGAACGAGAATGGGAACTATTGGAGACCCCGGCGCGGCGCTGTGCTCTGCCGCTGGACGTGCACTGTGTGACTGAGCAGCAGGGATGGCGCGCCGTGGAGCGATGAAAATGCGAGACAAGCTCGTGGCAATGCCTGTCCGACGTGATTGCCCGCTGGGTATAAGACAGGCTATGCCGGGTCTGCGGACGGTTTGCCGTGGTTGTCGGCTTGTCGCGTTGGCGAGTGTTATTATTATATTGCAGGAAGACGAATTGCCGGTGAAACTCGTTAGAGGAAGTTGGAAGGCCAGGGCAGTACGCGCAAGCACTCAGCGCACGCAGAACGAGAGGGAAAAGCAGATCCAAGGCAGGCGCGCAAGCACCGTCGTCGTCGGTATTTAGTCGAGAATGCCCGCATTCAACAATTGCCAAGCCACCCTCCCTAATCCCTATGCAGCTCGCAGTCGTGAACTCACTGAACTAGTGATGGTCCCTAGTTCTAGCGTGGGCGCCCTGGATCGTGCTTAGGGTTTTTGGGCGTAACAGGCAGCGAGGCGATGAAGCCACCTCTGGGACTAAACATGCCCGAAAGCTTCGCACACCCTCCTACATGTACTGTATCACATCACACATCACAGAAGGAGTCTCAACAACCTCATACCTATATAGATAGTTCTATGGTTACATGAATGCAAGGACAAGGCACGACCGTACTACCTTACCTATGTATCATTCATTGATAGTTCTACCAGCGATTTTTTTTTTTTGAAAAGCCCAGTCGCTGCCCCTTTGCAACCTTACCTCCCCTCAAGCACTCCTTTAGATACGCGCCTATCATGCTGCTGATCACTGCATTTTACTCCTTGCTAGCGCCGTCGGCATGGGTGCCATAGGGGCCATGGGGACAAGGACGCCTGCCAAGCCTCGTTCCTGCATTCAAAATCTGGATGTTGTTACACTGCAGTCTGCAGTCTGCAGTCAAGATAACAAAATGACGATGAATTCCTCGTCCGCCAAAGCACGGTATGGACGAAAATCGACCTATCACGGCCTCTGCCGCTAAAACATTGGCGGCCCCGCGGTGTGTGCTACTAGGAGGTAGAGAGAGTGCTGCTTGACAACGGGGATTCGGGGTCATAGGGGAAGCGAATGGCTGTGGCTGATCTCTTTCCATACGCGAAAAGCCAATATTTCGCCACTCTATCGCACACCAACACCAACAACGACAATAATGCGATATGAGATCTCAGGCGACATCTGTCAACGAGTCAGTCAGTTGCCGTCTGCACGATGGCGAGAACATCTAGCCACCAACGGCCAATGGCAAAATTGATATCGTCCCCTGCAGCAACTGTTGAAGCTACCACCTACCAGAACAACGAGAGTAGGTAGAGCTACTTCGCCACTGTCCGCAACAGTACCAGTTTCACAGGACAGCAGAGCAGAAGTGAAGTTCGAAACTTGCAATCTGTTCCAAGAATCCAGTCGAGACCTCGAACGTTTCAAGATAACGGACGATTCATGCGCTACGGTGAGGTACTTTACCTTCTGCTGTCTCGGCAGCTTCGGTAATCCATTTGTCGGCCCTGCATATGCTACGGCAAATCAGTCGTACCTAGGTGTACAGTGCTGGTCAGGCGAGCGTCATGCTTCGCCAGCAACAGATTGATGACACAGTGA
Source organism: Sphaerulina musiva SO2202 (assembly GCF_000320565.1). NCBI lineage: Eukaryota > Fungi > Ascomycota > Dothideomycetes > Mycosphaerellales > Mycosphaerellaceae > Sphaerulina > Sphaerulina musiva. Next base: position 845,159 of record NW_016017391.1, read on the forward strand.
ATAGCATTTCTGTGTGTTCAAGAATGCCGCACTCCAACCCAGTGGTTGTGTCAAAGCCAGGATCGTCCAGGAAGTTCAGGAACAGGACAAAGTGCCCGCCCATGGTTCGGCAGCGGATCCAGGAACCGATATTGATCCCAACACCGGACTCGTCCCCTGGAATTGTACCTGACGCTCACCCTCCGGCTTCCGGCGGACCGGTCACTACCAAATTCTCAGCGACCTCATCATAGTATTTTGTGGTCTCCTGGAAAGAAAATGCAGGAGCAGGACGACAAGAATAGCATCATGCTCGCCATCTCTGTAGTGAGGACCCCGCCAAAGAGCTGCTCATCAACATTGTCTGATTAGAATGCCTATATCAGCAGTATCCACCGTCGCAGACACCATTCCTCAGCCGATGTGAGCTGAGATTCAAGAGTGAATGTTGGGGAGCTCAAGATTTCGAGTGTTTGCACAGGAGCTGGGCTACGGTAGGCAAGTACGAGGAGGGGGTTATTTGAACCCACAGTTTTCCGCTTCGCTTATACGGAATAACCATCATGTACTACATGTACCTTACCTCCTGGATGGCTTAAGTAGCGGTGCAGGATCGGATGTACGAAGGATGGTTAGGATAGATACGTAGTGAGTTTTCAAGGAGTCCGCGAAATACATGTACTGTAGGTAAGGTAGGTATGTTTGGGTCATGACGCCTTGAATCCCCAATTTGAGCTTGGAAGTGGAGCAGGAAGCCGACCGCCGACTGCACAAGTGCAGCATAGCATGCGAAAGCTCCATACTCTGCACGATTTTCTGAGAATCTCTTGTGTATAGTACCTACAGATCAATCGCAGTCATCCAAATCTCATCAAGCAACCAGAAGCGCCCGTGCCGAGAATAACATCACAAGCTCAAGAAGACCAACAAGAAAATTGCCAAGATGCCCTCTTTCGACCAGAAGAAGGCCTACGCCGAGCAAGAAGAAGTCTTCTTCGACGACGGCCGTGAAGTCGAGCTGCTACACTATGTCTTTGGCCTCCCAGAACTCGAGTCCATACGCGGAAACCCCGCCAAAGTCCTGCAAGCCATTGACAAATTCGGTCGCGAGAAGAAGTACCTCATGAATGTCGGCGAGGACAAGGGCAAAATCGTCACCGACCTGATTGCAGAAGTCAAGCCTCAAACGATGGTACAATACCTCATCAAAACTCCCTCACATCATGCGCTCATGAATCACTATCTGCTACAATGAATGCTAACCCAACACCTCTAATCCCCAGGTCGAGCTCGGAGGCTACGTAGGCTACAGCTGCATCCTCTTCGGCGCAGCCGTCAAAGCATCCGGCGGAAAACGCTACTTCTCTCTCGAACGGTCTCCAGAATTCGCCGCAGTCATCATGGCTCTGGTACACCTGGCCGGGCTCTCAGAAATCGTCAAAGTCGAAATCGGAAGCAGTGACAGCTCCATCAAACGTCTCCACGCCACAGGACAACTCAGCAAAATCGACCTCATGTTCCTCGACCACTACAAACCCGCCTACACGACTGATTTGAAACTCTGCGAGGATTTGGGTTTGATTTCTCCCGGCTCCGTTCTGGCAGCGGATAATGTCATTAAGCCGGGTAATCCGCCGTATTTGGAGTATGTGAGGAGTTCGGTGGAGCAGAAGAGGGAAAAGGCAAAGCAGGCGGCGAATGGAGGGGGGAATGATATTGAAGCGTTTGCGGATCGGGCTGCGAAGCAGTATAAGAAGAGGATTGAGAAGGAGGATTTGGGTGTTGCGTTTGGGAATCCGAATCTGGTGTATGAGAGTCGGTTGGTGGATTCTTTTGAGCCGACGGGTGAGCCTGATGGAGTCGAGATTTCAAAGTGCGTTGGTGTGGAGGAGGAAAAGAAGTGAGCATAGGGCGCTTATATCTTGAGCGCGAAAGGTCTTGAGGATGATGCCATCTGTGAGCGTGGACTACCGTAATATCTCACATCAATTGGAACAGTTTGGCTAGAAGTTATCAAATAGGAAATAATAGACATGTGAGCTGATATTGTACACTCCCGCTGTCAAACGAGAATATGAGCAGACTGAGATGCAGCAGCGCCCCATTTGATAGCCATACTTTCCCAGCAGCTTCTTTTCAACGGACTTCAGTTGGACTTGAAGCCTTACATCATCGTGCTCGTTGGTTTCCACGTGAGGGAAGAGACGAGAGAACAATTTCGGGCATTTTCTCTGCAGGCTTGGAGAGAAGCAAGCATTTTGCGGCCACGAAAGGATGCTTTGCTGGGCCCGGGCGTACGAACCTACATGTAATCCGAGAGAAGAACTTCACTGCATCATGTGGACTTGGGCGACTTCCGCGCGAACGTTCAATCGGGGAAGGAGCTCTCATGGAAGTACATGCAATCAATGGCTGGACCGATGAACTCCTTCTCAGAGGGCGCAATGTCTTTCGAAATGTTCGGGAGACGAATGATCAGTTACGTGAGGATGCATATATCCAATCTGTCAGCAAACTGCGAGTTTTGGGTGTGTATTGTGATCACGCTCTTGTTACACGAAGGAAGCACGCTAGAAAACATCTGTACATGCCACTGTCCATCTTCTTGCCCTCTGCTACTCCACTCTAGCATATCACATCTATCTTCGGAAGATGGAGCCTGGTGCTGGACGCTCGCTTGACGGAGGTGGGGTGTAGGAGATCTTGCGAGTCTTGATCGTTGACCACTTGTATCTGTAGTACTCATGTCAGCTGTATTCTTCAACCTTCGCAGGTCTCGGTCGCTGTACCTCTTGACCCAGACACTCATGGCGAACAGTACGGATCCAATAGCCATGACCTTCCAGCCCATACGCTTGCGCTCGTCCATCTCAGGCTCAGCGGCCCAGTTCAAGAACTCGACCACGTCCTTGGCCATTTGGGAAGTAGTAGCTGGAGTTCCATCTTCGTACTCGACAAGACCATCGTAAAGAACACGGGCCATGGCGATACCAGTACCTGGGAAGTATGGGTTGAAGTTTAAGCCGGCCGGCACGACAGCACCGGCTGGTGGTTCCTCGGGGTATCCAGTGAGAAGTGAGAAGATGTAGTTGCAGCCTCCATGACGGCCCTTGACGATCAAGCTGAGATCGGGAGGCAGAGCACCATTGTTGGCTGCGCGACCAGCTTCATCGTTCTTATATGGGTTGGGGATATAGTCCGACAACTTTCCAGGGCGCTTCTCAATGTCACCCTCATCGTTTGGCTCGCCATCATACTCGTTCTCCTCAGCCAATGCCTTGGCCTCGTCGACAGTCATAATGTTACCGACAAGTGTGCGGTACGGGATACGGCTCAAGGAATGGCATGAAGCGCACACTTCACGGTAGACCTGGAATCCACGGCGGAGGGCGGCGTGGTCAAAGGTCTTGATCAGGGACTCGTGCTCCCATGGGTACTTCGTGGCGTGCAGTCTGTCTTTTTTATCAGTCCGCTGCCCTGTTTCCACGCCTCGGTCCTGTTCGCATTGTCTATCGGCAACTCACCCTTCTTCAGCCGGCGTCATGGCGTACGCTGGACGCCCATATTGGTAGAAGTACCATGCTACGGACGTGGCCGCGAGAGCGCTCGAGGATGCGAGGAGGGCATTGTTGGTCCAAAACTTCGAGCCGGCCGATTCGGAAGAGCTTTGCGAGGAGGCGTTGCGCTGTCATCGCACGTCTATCAGCATACGCTTCCACATCTACGCAGTATGTCCATAGCATCACACGTAACCTCCGCATATGGTTGCAAGCCATCGATTGTGCGTGGCGGAGCAATGGTAGGGGTGAGCTCAACGTACGGTGGCAGTCTTGCTGGCGGCGGTCTTGCCAGTGGCTAATGCGCGTGTTGCGCGTGCGGCGGTCCGGCTAAGCATGGTATAGGAGTAGGTGCCTCAGCACTTGAGGCGGTCTACAGGATCGCGGACGTCGAGGTTGAAGGGATCGAGTGGAGGCAGATGTCGCTGTCGCCGCGACTGGTGTTCTTCTGCTGCTCCTTCCGAACTTCTCGACGGTTACTCCCGCAGGGTAAGGCCGGAAAGAGCGACTCTGATTGGCGGATGCACATCTGTGACATCTACGACTTCACGACTTTGTCCGATGCAACAACCCTGCCAACGCACTGGCAGATACAGTATTACCTCAGGTACTTGATCCTGCCTATGGTGGATGATTGCTATTTTCCATTCACTGCAGACCGGCGAGCAGTATGGCAAGTCGCACGAAGCTGTCTCCTCGCGAAATCACGCAGTGCCAGCTTAAATTGCTGACCAGCCTCAGCACCATATCATAGACTGGTCTCTATCGGCACTGGAGCCGCGTTTCACCCCATAAACCTGGAAGCCTTCTGCATTTTGTCCCCGGTACACGTTACCGCGAAACAATGAGCCTTCCATAACAACCTTGGAAATACACCGATTCGTTCGCCATCCCGACATCAGCAGCTTGAGACTCCACATGGTCCAATGGCCATTCCTCTCCTCACGAAGACCGTAGTGGCAGTTGGCGACCTCTATGACACTGGTCGCGAGTACCTCGAGAATCATAGATTTAGAAAACGCGAGTGCCACGACGCCCGGAACGTACGTACTCCTGCAATCGCCATATCCACCTTGCGGGATCAGAACCCGGTCGTGGTGCCTACAAGGAGGGAAATGGAGCTTAGTACTGAAAGGGAAACAACAAGTCCAGATTCAGATCCAACAACGGAAAGTAATAGATACATGTATGGATGATGCCTCGTTTCAATGTGTTGATCTAGGGCTTAGTAATGATGATCTCGCCATTCATTGCACCAAACCAGCCGTCCTCCGTCTCGATCCACTTATCCCAATCGTCTGCCATTGCGTCTAATTGCTCGAGAGTCCAGCCGAGTTTGTGCTCTACAATGAGATTCCGCATATTACCCTCTCGTAGCCTGACGGCTATAGTTCCGCCCCAGATCTCTCTTTCCTCGGGAGTGCTATAGGACCATGTTCCCATCGACGCCTGAATAGCACTCCTCTCGATTCCCGCTTCCAAGGCCAAACTCAACAACCGCACCCCCATATTATAAGAACCCCCACTCGCCTCCATGACACGTTTCCAAAGCTCCAGAGTGTCCATTAATCCTTTCACTTCAGGCCAGACATTGAACATTCTCACATCAGATTCCCTCACCGCTACGATACCGCCCGGCTTACAAACTCGAATCATCTCCTTCAAAGCTTTCAGAGGCTGATCCAAGTGACAGAGAATCTGCCCCGCGTGCACGAAATCAAACTTGTCAGACTCGAAGGGCAAGTCGTAAATAGAAGCAACTTGAGCAGACACATTTGTCACTCCGATGCTTCGCGCATATTCTGCTGCTTGAGCGACGATCTCGGGCGAGAGATCGGTGGCGATAATGTGGCCTTGAGGGAAATATTTGGCCAAGGAGGCGGTGATGGTGCCTGGACCTGCGGCGCAGTCAAGAGCTTGGATTTGGGGGTTCTTGAGCACCTTCTCCTTGAGGGTGGGAAGGACGTATGCGCTGGAGTTTTCTGCTGTTCGCCATGTGTGATTTGCAATGTGCTTGGGTTTGTGGCCGGGAATGTAGGGGTTGCTGCCGCGGGTGGTGGAAGCCATGTCTTGGTTTGTTTCTAGACAAGGTAGGTTGCTATCTGTAATGTTCGGCAGACGGGGCAAGGAGAGTACCTGTATATGTATATATCAAGTAGCTGGGCGCTCGTCAACACGTGCAGGAGGGGGAACTAAACTGCGTAGTTCTCAGCTGACGAGTCAAGAGGGGATGCAGGTGGGTTATATGAGTAGTTTACAACATTCACGTGGTCGCTGGATACGGCAAAAAGCGTACAAGGGTAGCTATGATACTGCCGTCGAGGAGTTAGGGCGAATGTTGTTGTAGGTTGTTGGTGTTGTTGGAGATGCATTCTATTTATAGACATGTCTGTGGCCGAAATCGGCATCCAAGGCTTCTGCATCTGCAATCTGCTTCTGCTTCTGCTTCTGCTTCTTCCACAGCATCGTCCAGCTCAATGCACACTTCATCCGGACATGGGCAGGTGTAAGTCCCGCAGGCAGTTGCTGACCTTAGGTCGAAGAGGTAGGTGATCAGTGGTCGGCAGCCTGCTCTCATGGAAGCACATAATACACGAGCCACAACGATGGCCTACAACTTACGCGTCGAGCCGTGTTGAGAAGACAATATCAATCGACTCATGGGGCTCAATATGGCAGACTTTGGGAGCTTCGGATATGTGAAGATGACTGGAGATACGCCAGAGAACATCGACCCGCTGGCCGACGACACCTCGCATGGCGCCAGCAACGAAATACTCTCAAGTGCGTCCATACCGACCCAAACATTGGCAAAGACACCATCATCTCAAATAAACTGCGATGATCTACATGATGACGGGTCAAGCATTCCGTGAGCTCGGAGCTGCCTCCATGCGGGTGCAAAGGGGCCTGAAAATAATGAGCAGAAATGGTCGTTTTGGCCATGCCAGAAGCCAGCGACGTTGGTGTGCCAGTGTATCGGAGACTTGGATTTGAGAAGGTGGACTCAGACGCCAATGTAACAAAGAGATCCGAAGGGAAGCCAGCACTATTCATTATATGCTGGCCGAAGGGCACTCCACAAAGCACAAGAAAGCTGCGATGCCAGGATATACATCCAAGATGATGGAAATGCGTCAGACGTGGCTCATACATCCAAGATGATGGAAATGCGTCAGACGTGGCTCACAAATCGAGGCTCTTGCCAAGTCAATAGCGTTGGCTTTGTGTTGGGTCGCGTTTTGTAAGTGATGCGCAAGTACGAATTTTATGGGTTTTATCACTTTTTACTACGAAGCTTCTCACTTCAAGCAAGTCAACTGAACCGATTACGCTAACAAGACATGATACTTCCGTCCAATCGCATGCCTAAATATGCTGCTATCTGGTCTCTCTGACCAGGTCTCGCGACGAGACATTCCAGAGACATCACAGCTTCATCTGCGTCCACACCAAGACTTCTTTGTCTTACACAACCGGATCCGGCGACTCATCCCACCATAGTGCAAGAAGGAGATAAATATACCTCTCCTCAACTCACCCTTAGTACCACCACATCAGGAACAACAATCATCAGCATGCCTCCCAAACAGAAATCCGTGCTCGACAAGATTCGCGCAGATCAGGCCAAATTACGAGCTGCTCTAGCCGTTGTCAAGGGCAGCGCATACAGTCGACTCGAAGAGCAGAATGCGAAACTAAGGCGGACGGCTGTGCATTCCCGTCCAGTCGCAAACTCCTCACCACGCCCCCGCAACGTCGTCTCGAAGCCAGAGGTAGCAACAAAGGTTGGTACGAAGCCATCGGCGAACGAGGTTGTCTCGAAGCCAGTGGTAGAGCTACCGACAAAGGTTGGTACGAAGCCATCGGCGAACGAGGTTGTCTCGAAGCCAGTGGTAGAGCTACCGACAAAGGTTAGTACGAAGCCATCGGCGAACAAAGTTGTCTCGAAGTCAGAGGTGGAGCCAGCGTCAAAGGTTGCTACGAAGCCATCGGCGTACAAAGTCGTCAAGCCACCATCGCGCAAACCGTCAGTCATACAGAGGAAAGCGTCAATCGCGAAGAAGATTGTCACGAGCAAGAAGTATCTCGACTCAGACGATGAGGATTCAGTGACAGAAAGTCAGACAGAATCCTGGGTTCCAGCCGGTGGACATCTCCCTTCCTCCACAACAGCAACCGGCACTGCCACCAACACGGCTTCGAAGTCGGTGGGAATCGCTAGGATTCCTGGTTGGAGAGTGGAGAAGTTCACGAAACAATTAGGAGAGTTCTTGCTGATGGAGGTGGTAACTGATGATGATCTTTTCAAGGTCAGGGTCAAGACGGAGGATGAAGGCTTGGAGGAGTTGACTGATGTGTATGTGCAATTCGAGACTGCGGAGCGGGCGGAGGAGTTGAGAGGGAAAATTGATGGAAAAATGCTGGATGGGAGGATGTTGAAAGTGGGGTCTGGGAAGAACTAAAGACCTACCTTACTTATCTATCTCCTCTTTCTATTTCATTTCAAACCTGCAAATAAGATTTTGGACGTTACTCAGCAGATACCTTTTGTCTTTCTATCAACACTGTAGACCAACTTGGCCGTAACATTTGTTCCCACTCGAGTGAGGCAACAACGATCCTGACAACCCTTTCCTCCTTTTTCCTTTATGGCTCTGAGATTTTGCATACCAGCAAGTCAAATCTATATCAGACCCTCCTGACTGAGGAAGTAGTGGTTTGTGGCTGCAAGATACCTACCTCGACGACGACGAGCTGAAAACAATTCCTTGAATGACTTCCGTGGCTCAAAGTTTCATGCTCCCGCAAGCAGATATTTTGGCTGGGAAGTCGACTCGAAGTTAGGTGTGATCGGGCTGCATGATACCTAGGTACTGTAGGGCAGGATAGATTCTTGGCAATATGGGTGGGTGATGAAGGACAAGGGTTCAGGGGGAAACACGAAACCGAAAGCTTGAACACGGGAGTGGCTGCGCCAAGAATTAACATCGAGACGACATCCTAAAATTGATCACGAACGCACACGATGATCTCGAGCGGTTAAATATATTGAACGCGTGATATTGAGCATGAATACATAAGAGTCATTCAAAACATTGACAAAGTCTATAATCTATCTGATAACTGGAACATGGTTCGAAATATGTCTAGTTTGCAGTCGTAGAGTTGATTGGGAAGCCATCTAGAGAAGGAACGTTCTTGTCAGCAGTATTTCTTTGATTATTTTCTTCTTGCGAGACCATATCTACGATTCTGTAACTTACTTGGTGGTTGCGAAGTGCCGTTCTTGATCGTTGTCGTATCGATTGCCTGGAGTCACACAAGATTAGCAAAGATTTTCTCTTGAAAAATAGATAGCCACCGGGACTTTGAGAAATGGCATACCAAGGTGATATATCCAAGGACACCATTCGCGTAGTCAACGCCGTCCAGAGGCTCGGTATCTACAAATGGCATGGCGCCAGCTAAAAAAAAGATGTCTCGTTAGCATTTTTGTCGCCCGCACAGCGGATGGAACTTTCTCCTCTGGACAAACACGTACATTGCGCCTGTTGAGCATAGATACCGTCGCCACTGTTCTTCAGTCGTTCAATCTCCGTATGGCTGGCATAAGGTTCCATGGCCATGATCTGTGCCGAGAGGGGCTCGTCGATGAAAATCTGACCCGTTTCCACAACGCTGCTGTGGTCGATCGTGCCGTTCACAGTCACACTCCAATTGGTGTGAACCTGGGCGTGGATGTGAAGGGATCGATCTATATAGAAGCCGGGGACGATGGTTTTGAAGCTCGTTGCTCCTGAAGCATCTGTTGGCCACATGCCGCGAAGCCAGGTTGTAGTATCGGTGGCCAAGAACTGTTGATCAACAGTCAATATCAGGGGACAAAATAGTGCGATCAGACTGGGGTTGTATACCTGGAAATCAGTGTAGTTCGAGGGATCGGTAATGCCGAGCTGTTCGAGGAGAGTTAGGAATGGTGTGTTTGGGTCGCGTCCCGTGTAAGATGAGTATGAACCGGTGGCATTGCAATGCTATGATGGAAGTCAGCTGTCAGTTCGATAGATCGCCCATGGAGCGAGTTCAGCTCACCCAAAGGCTGATCAAGGCATTCTCCAATGGCTCGCAGGTGGCCATATCGATCACTCCAATGTCAAGCTCAAAGGGAACTCCCGCTTGATCTTGAGCCATGTCCTGCGTGAGCAGCTGACTGGGCGGATACCAGTATGGACCTTGTGTAGTCTCTGGATACAGAATGCACGTGTCGTTCTTGATGAAGTCATAATGCGGCGCCTCAGCATGAATGGCAAAGGTGGTCACATTTCCACGTTTGGCGAGTTCCTGCGCAGCTTGCTCTCGCTTGCGCATCTGGTGACGCTTCTGCTTCATCGCTCCGACAGCGTTGGCACATCTGGCAGTCTTCTCTGCGCGCTTGGCAAGAAGCCCAGAGTCTGGATAAGCATGACCTCCAGGATGTGCTGCAGCAATCAGTACCGGCCAAACCACATTTCTTGCTGTAAAGTACAACTTACCAAGGACAGATGCACTACTGAGCAACAGGGTCGCAGCGAGAACAGCAGGAGTGTGCATGGTCGAGTCGTGCAAGATTGTTCAGGGAGTGTAGTAGAGCAATCTGGTTCACCGGAGTCAACGTCGTCAGTTATATATATATATATATCACTTCCTCCAAGCATAGCTCGAATGCAAAAAAAAAGTGTTTCCATCCGGCCAAAGTGGTCGCGGTGCATAGCAATTCCAGGTTGTCTTGAACGGCCTTCTACGCTATATTGGTTAGCCATATCAGAGCGGGCCATATTCGTTGGCTATACCAGAGCCAGTCTTTAGCATCACTGTGGGTCTTAATGGATCTTGGATGTCCACGTGTGCCGAGCCGAGTAGGTACAGTAGTAGTCAAAAGCGTGCACTTCGGGTAAACTTTGGCAAGCTCGTCAGCCAATAAGTAGAAAATCAAAGGTCGCCCATTCGGTGAAAAGACCGAAACCAAGGACTGGTTGATCATGATGTCAATACACATTCTTCTCTTGAGCAATACAGACCGGTTTCCCTATGGATCCCTTATCTGTTTCTCGGATTCCGAACTTCAGCCTCCGCCGGTCCGGGCGATTCATACCCTGGAATGGCCACTTTTTCTTCAGCGCGACTATGAACGAGCCAACCAGGAGACCAATCTTCAACGACACCAGTGCCGTAGTGACCCTGTGGAAAGGCTCGTTGGCAAAACGAGTCGATGGCGTAAAACAACACTACTTTCCGTTGACGACAGGCCGAAAAATATCGTCATATGCCTTCAGCGCCACTGTGAGATCTTCTAAAATAATTCAGTTGCCGAATTCCTTTTTCTCGGAGCCTGTCGGAGGCAGCTGGCATACAATTCTTACTAATTTCGCCTGCCAAAACATACGCTGCGATCATTGCACGACGCTTTCCCATTCCCGAGCATTCTGAGGCGGATGCAGAATCATCTAGCAGCACCACGCGACCTTGACACCAGATACCAAATTGCACGACACTCAATGACACCAGGTACCAAATTGTACGTCACTCAACCGGCCGCAATAGAAATCATCGGAGAGCTGCATGGCTTTCAGAAGCTCTGAAGGCTTCCAGCCAGCATCTCCAAATATTTCCGTGGACGCTGCTATCTCCGCTCTCTCGTTTCCTTAACGGCCTTCTCGGGGGTGCTCATCATCCCTGCCGAGGGGAAGATAGAGCTGTCGGATAAGGGGATTATGTCTTGGTAGCAGGATCGTACGCTTGCCAGATGCGATAGAGATCGTTCCATTGCAAGTTCCGCCAGGCTGGATCGGTCCAATATACGGAGTGGGACTACGGCTGTCTTTATCAGTAGTATCTGTACTGTCCTGTCAGTCAGTTCGTGCCCTGGGCGAACTTGTAACGCGTCTGTCCGCTCGCGCAGTCCATGATCTCTACATCAAAATCAGCAGTAGAGATTGCGGCAGACAGTGCTATGTCCAAAGCAGTTTAGTTTTCCAATTCCAGAATGGTAGCCCAGCTTCCAGGACAGAATTTTGAGGCGAGCCTCTAGCATCCCAATGCAAGTTGACCTGCGTTGCGATATCTCGATAGCTGCCGCGCTCAACCCAAGGCGGAGTGCTTTGGGTGAGTCGTCATCCAGATGTCCTACGGATGCCGGCAGTAGTCGCTGCCGATGCTGAAGGGAGTGTTTGCGAGGGGATTTGGTCTGCGAAAGTCTTGTAAGCTCACTGTCCCTTGGGAGACGCGCAGTTCTTGCATGGCTCTGTACGGTTACAGATAGTGCGGGTCTTCGCTGTCGCCGTGGTTGGCTTGTTATCTATGGCAGCTTATGTCGGATCTGAGGCTGTGCGTTTGCCACAGCAATGCCATGAGCTCTGCGCTCTGCTTGGAATCGCTAATCTCTTGGGTGTACTACGTGTCTCTACCAATTATTGTTCCACGAGAGGTAAGAGGCGGAGGTTGGAAGGACTTGGCACTTCGCGTTCAAAGTGGCAAAGTGGTTGGTGGGATGTCTGTCGGTCCGAGAGATGTACCGGGCTGACGGCAGAGGCCGGAGCTAGTCGGGTAGATCCCCGAGATGTCCTCTTTCGGTATGGTATAGAAGCAATTATGGAACTGGACTGCGAATTGGATGCCAGTTGATGGTTGATATTAACATATCGAGCCCGCCATGGCCACAGACGCCGTCACGCCCGCAGTGCTGAGCTATATTGACCATGGCGCATACCCCGATGATGACAGCATAATATCCGCCTCACTAGATTCCGACCGACTCGCCCATATCAGCACAGCACTTAGAAAGGAGCAGGATGTCGTCAAAGACGAGATACGTGGCCTGAGCAGGTCGACTGCAGGAGATGTCGACACATGGATAGCAAAGGCAAAGACGCTCCAGGCCGATATATTGCGAAGCAGGGAGACAGCACGCCAGATCGTTGCCCAGCATGAGCATACCAAGACTCACATTGCAAAAGTCAGCGAGACAGGAAGATACGTTCAGGAGCTGGAGCACGAGGTCACCGTGTACGGTGCAATTGCCGCTCGACTGCAGATTATCAAGGACTTGAAGAGCTTGCTGGACTTGGCGCAGGATTCATTGGTGAGCGGTGATGTAGACACAGGTCTGGCTCAACTCCAGGAAGCAGAGGAGGTGGTGTCGACGAAGGAGTTGGGTGATGCGCAATCTGGCGTTGGACTTATGCTACGGGGGCGCATCCAAAGATTGCAGGAAAACCTCAAGACGAATGTGCAGGAGCGTTGGAATCGTGGTGTTCATATCAGCATTGAGGATCACAAGGTGGTCATCAATGATGGTCTAGACCAGGTGATCAACGCTGCTCGCGGTCTGGGAATGTTCGACAACCTGGTCGCGAAGCTCAGCAAGGACATTGAGCGCGCTGTCTTTCGTCCAAGATTGGCGCATGTCAAGAATGGCAAGGTTGCTATGATCGCAATCAACGAGAAACAGCTCTCCTGCCAGGAAGTTAGTGACGACATAAGCACAGAAACTCTGCTCCAAGATCTCCATCGTTCTTTTGGATTTTTTGCTGAGCACCTTGAGCGAGACATTGCCTTACCACTGTCAGAGCTGCTTGTGCCCAGAATCCTGATACACCTGGAGGACGACTGGCTGGACCCAGCAGTGCCTGTCGATATCCAAGAATTGCCAGACTTCCAAACTCTACTCCACGCGGCATCTTCCCTTGCCGATCAACTCGATTCTTTGCAATGGCATGGCAGCAAATTGCTTCGGGATTGGGTACAAGCAGCGCCGAAGACGTGGCTCACCAAGCGTCGTGAAGCTGTGCTTGGCGATGTACGCAACCTGGTATTTTCTGGTCTGCGAGAACGTAAGACCGTCGAGCGTGTAGAGACACAGACTGTTAGCAAGGAAGACCACGCTGCACTAGGAGGCAGCGACGGCGGTGATGATTGGGATAGTGCTTGGGATGATCCAGATGAATCAGCCGCATCGCCGACTATTGTTCGCCCGGCTCAGTCAGTTGACGACGAGGACATGAGCGCTTGGGATGAAGATGGCGAAGAGACATCACAAGCACCGGCAGAATCACAATCGGCAGCACCTATCTCTACAGCAGAATCTCAACCATCGCAAGACGGTGACGATGAAGATGCTGCTTGGGGCTGGGATGGCGAAGACGAGCCTCAGGTACCAAATTCACCTAAGGCGGCGAATCCTGTAGCCCTAAGTGATGTGAAAACACCCTCGAAGCCAGCAGAACGCGAAATAACATTGCGGGAGACATTTACAGTCACTGGCATCCCAGATGCCATTCTAGCCCATCTCAGACAAACCATTGCCGATGCTCAAGCTCTTGCTGGGCCGGCATATGCATCATCGCCTCTTGCACCAGCGTCGGGTGGACTTTACACTCTGCCAACACAAGGCCTGGCATTATACCGTGCAACAGCGCCGACTGCATACGCCAAGGTGGACACGGGAAACATGCTCGTCTACAACGACGCTACTCGTCTTGCAGAGCAGCTCCGTGCCTGGGAAGCAGAGGTACCTACGAGATCACGACTCAAGCTCGACCACGACGTCAAGGCTCTTGAGCAATTTGCGAAGAGTGCCTACAGCAACGAGATGGAGTCCCAGCGCACAATACTGCGCGATCTACTCGATGGAGCACAAGGCTTCAGCTCGTGCTCAGAGCAGCCAGCCAAGCAGGAATGCGAAGACGCAGTTGAGCAGACCATGTTGCGAGTACGAGACGTCCATCGACTCTGGCAACCGGTCCTATCCACCTCTGCACTACTACAAAGCATCGGCAACCTAGTGCTTTCCGTAGCACAAAAGATCATTCGCGAGGTCGAAGATCTGCCAGATATCGGGAGTGCCGACTCCGAGCAGCTGAAGGTTCTCATCGACAAGACAAGCCAGATCAAGGATCTCTTCTTGCAAGGCGACCGTGACATGACTTTCGTCTATGTTCCGAATTGGTTCAAACTGCAATACCTGAGGGAAATCATGGTCAGCAGTTTGGCCGATATCAAGTACATGTGGAACGAGTCCGAACTGAGTCAGGAATTCGAGGCTGAGGAGGTCGTCGGTCTGATTGAAGCACTCTTTGCCGAGAGCATCCATCGCCGACAGGCTATACAGGAAATTAGAAGGGCCGGAAGATAAATAATTCACGTGTAGTTAGTATGTAGTTCTCATTATCTACATCCCTGACTCTTAAGTCTTGAAGCCATATCCACCTTAATTGTTTTCCTTTTTTTTTGACAAGTGTTGAAAACCCGAGTATACTCCCGACATTCAATAATGGGGAGGCATGACCTATGATGTATCTGTCTCGGACAATTAAATTTCAAAATCAACATGGATGTCGGCAGCTTGTTCTTTTTCCTTCCATTTTTTAATCGAACTCCTGCTGGTCTCGGATATCCTATCTTTAGCTAGCTATCTCTCGGGCCTTTCAAAAATATCCCGAATTCATTCCCCATATTTTGAACTTGGTGTATGAATAGCACTAGGGATCATCATAAGGCACGTTTTGCTTAATCAATCACAGGAGAGATCTGGTATAGAAGTTGAATGGAATAATACATGTAACACCCTCCCAATCGACAGACATGTTACCTACCTACAGATAGATAAACGATTGAATGGTTTTTTTTTCTTTCTTTCGTGGGGAGTAAATAAGGGGTAGCTAATTGGACCGACTGTATGAGTGAAAGAGGTTGACTGTGTGGTGTCGGCAGTCATGATGTACCAGGTACATTGATGAGTGCGTTTGTACTTGTGTTATTTACAGAGAGAAAGAAGAGAGATCAGATGAAGATATGGCAAAGACTGCGAGTGCAATGAATGCAATTCGCACATGTAAACCTCTCCCTCTCTCCACACGAGTACTTACGGTCGTGCGTAAGGTGGTGAATGATTATGGGTTGTGGCTTGCATTATTTGATTGTAGCTACACATTGCCAGCGGGCTTTACCAGTGATCATTGCGCTTTCAGTAAGCCCTTTCTCCTTCTGGGCCCCATCGTCCTCGTCACTGTCATCCTCGTTACGATCACACTTGTCGTCGGGACCGTCATCCTTGTCTCTACTATGCTGGTAATTTCAGTGCTTGGAATCTGCGTTCGAGGCCCAGGCAATGCTGTCAAACTCGACATCGATACGCTCGACCTTCCACTCAGCTGGTCCATCGTCATGCACGAGACTGAGCAGAGTGAAACCTCTGACAGGAACATCGCCCTTGTCGTCGCCGATGGCGCCGAATTGCCAATGCCAAATGATCTTCGATCTGCCGTCGTCGCAAGCAGTGAGCGCTGCAAGAGTCTGAATCTCGTCTGGTTTCCTATATATATGTGAATACTTTGAAAGTTGATGTCGCGGGCTACACTTACATCGTGGACCCTGCGACATGCTCGATGTACGATTGCTTGCCTTTCCTGATCAGGCCAGCGCCGTCCTCAGGTTTCTTGACCGACTGGCCCGAGAGTGAAGTGGAAGAAAAGGAGTATTGTTCAAAGTTATCGGCTACCAATGCTTCGGCAGTGGCTTTGGCATCGCCGAGGTCAGAGCCTTCGCCGTCAAGGAAACCGGTCCAACGGCTGATGAACCTCTGGGCATCTGGCATCTGGACGCATTGGTTCTTCTGTGGCTTCCCCTTGCCATCATCAGGAGGAGCTGTAGGTAGTGCCAACACTGACGTGAAGAGAAACGATACAAAGAATGTGGTAGGCTTCATCTTTCTCTTTTGTGATGGACTTGGGATATTGGAGGAGAGTTTAGCAGAAAGGTTTGGTGAGCTTATGCGGGACAGAGAAACAGCGTTGGAGGTGGGCACTTCGAGCCTTTTCACCTTGGTGTTTGCATCGTCGATTTACTATTTCAGTGAAGTTGTCCGGGTCTTGCTGGTGGAATTGCTTGGAAGCGGCACAGCGAGCAAGGGATGTCGGTATATACATGTGGCAGTAGCTACGACATGGTCGTCGGACATGAGAGCTGATGCATTTCAATCCCGCACGAGATGCTACTTTTATAGACTGAGTTCTGATATGACCAGGGGGACAGGCATTGGAAGCTTGGCTTGCTGGTAGAGGCAATCGCAGCAATCTCCATAACTTCTTTTAGTGTTTTGTCAAGATTTGACCCTGGATCTTGTTGTTTAGGCCGTTTTATGGTTGGTGCTTCCGGAATCGAAGTTCCGAACTGTGACCATCTCGTGGGCGCCAGAAGCCCTTGTAAAGCACATCTAGAGAATAGACGCCATGTAGCAGCTCTTGGTTCACTTCGTCACTTGCACACCTGCGAAGGAACTGGCCTACCTTGGACAGCAATCTTCACGTTATCTTCACGTTGCCGTTACTCACGCTTGGGTATGATTGATGACGCAGTGAAGGATTTCCTGATCACAGGCTGTATACGCGAAGACACCAGCCCACATGATCCACGGCCTCCATTCCTGGCGCGACACCTCCATTGTGCAGCCGTGTACGTCTGCGCCATCCGTTCGTCGTCGATACGACTCAGAGACAGGTCGGTGGTGGAGGTTGTTTTGAGCATTTCTTGTGGTGACACGTGATGAGGTCGCCTCAGCTGGCTTCAGTTGTGTTCTAGTGCAGGCTGGGCTCAGCTGATGTCGCCATGATGTTGTGTGGATGGAGGACACTGGAGTGAGGTAGATGGATGTAGTAAGGCCTTAACTCAGGCAGCAATGGAGTGAATGAGGTCAGTCGGGAGAGGGAGAGTGAATGATGATTGATGATAAGCCTAAAAGGCAAGAGCTGAGCGGTCAGTGGTGGAAGGAAATGGAAGAGAGTGGCTGGTTTGCTCTTGCTGTCTCTGATTGGTGCGGATACGCCACAAGGGGTCATGGCGCACTTTTACCCAAAGATTTCTCCAAGTTCACACGAAATCAACCTCTTCCCTCTTCACCTGTGTGCTCATCACAACAATCACGAGTGCTTTTCCATCAAATCCCTTTCTTTTTGTCTTCTTTTGCAGTCGTTTTCTGCGAACGAGGCACCTAGAGATCCCAAGTACCCACATCGAGCGAATACGCACCGACCACATTCGCTCTCTTCAAACTCTCTTCTGAAAAAAACCCAACAAACATCATCCACCCAACATGGCTGAGCAGCTCAACATGAATGGCTTGTCCCTCAAGGACTCGTCGCACGCTTCCCAGGGAGCTGCGCCGCAACAACAGAACGGTTTCGGCGGTCAGGAGCGCAGCGCTTACATCCCACCACACATGCGAGCTTCTGGTCGTGGCCCACCGCCAGCTGCGGCTGGACCAGGCGCCATGAACGGCAACGCTGCCTACCCACCACCTGGCGGGTAAGTCACAATACACTCGTGGTATCCATCTGCCACACCATGCTAATACGAGTCACAGTAACTACCCACCTCCCGGTGCTCAGCGCCCACCGCAAGCTGCTGGCAACGGCACGACTTGGGGTGCCGCACAGACCTTCACTCCCCAGGGACGCGGTAACTGGGACAACTCGCCTCAGATCCCAAGCGGCTTCAATAGAAATGCATACGGCGGTGGAGGAGGAGGCTCAAGCGGAGGCGGTGGCCACCGTGGAGCAGGAGATGGACAGTGGAGAGATGGAAAGCACGTCCCAGGACCTGCCAACCAGCGTCTCGAGCGCGAGCTGTTCGGTGTTCTAAACGACCCATCGAAGCAACAGACGGGTATCAACTTCGAGAAGTACGACGACATTCCAGTCGAGGCTTCAGGACAAGGTGTGCCAGAGCCCGTGACCACTTTCACCAACCCACCTCTTGACGATCACCTCATCGCCAACATTGAGCTGTCCGGATACAAGATGCCAACCCCTGTTCAGAAGTACTCCATTCCAATTGTCATGGGCGGCCGTGACTTGATGGCTTGTGCTCAGACTGGTTCCGGAAAGACTGGTGGTTTCCTCTTCCCAATTCTGTCCCAGGCTTTCCAGAACGGCCCAGCGGGCAACGTGCCACAACAGGGCGGCTTCCAGCGTCAGCGCAAGGCTCTGCCGACATCTCTCATCCTCGCCCCAACTCGTGAGCTTGTCTCGCAGATCTACGAGGAATCCCGCAAGTTCGCGTACCGCTCGTGGGTGCGGCCTTGCGTCGTCTACGGAGGAGCCGACATCGGCTCCCAGCTTCGCCAGATCGAGCGCGGCTGTGACCTGCTTGTTGCTACTCCTGGTCGTCTTGTCGACCTGATCGAGAGAGGTCGTATCTCACTTGCTAACATCAAGTACCTCGTCCTCGATGAGGCTGATCGCATGTTGGATATGGGTTTCGAGCCGCAAATCCGTCGCATTGTCGAGGGTGAGGACATGCCATCCACTGAGGGCCGCCAAACACTCATGTTTTCGGCTACCTTCCCTCGCGACATTCAGCTTCTGGCCCGCGACTTCCTCCGAGAGTATATCTTCCTCTCGGTTGGACGTGTTGGTTCTACCTCCGAAAACATCACTCAGAAAGTTGAGTATGTGGAGGACATTGATAAGCGTAGTGTGCTCCTTGACATTCTGCACACTCACGGTGCAGGTCTTACCCTGATCTTCGTCGAAACCAAGCGCATGGCCGACTCGCTCTCCGACTACCTCATCAACCAAGGCTTTCCAGCTACGTCAATTCATGGCGATCGTACGCAACGCGAGCGTGAGCGTGCTTTGGAAATGTTCCGTGCTGGACGCTGCCCGATACTGGTTGCCACAGCTGTTGCTGCCCGAGGTGAGCCCGACTACCCCCCCTTTTCATCTTGTTTTCTTTTTACTCGCAGTTCACTCGCTTTTATACTGCGCTCTTTTACACTCATGCTGACGACAAGCTAGGATTGGATGTTCCAAATGTTGTCCACGTTATCAACTACGATCTCCCGACCGACATTGACGACTATGTTCACCGTATCGGTCGTACAGGTCGTGCCGGAAACACTGGTGTTTCGACTTCTTTCTTCAACCGCGGCAACCGTGGCGTGGTTAGGGACCTTCTCGAGCTGCTCAAGGAGGCCAACCAGGAAGTTCCAGCCTTCCTAGAGACTATTGCCCGCGAAGGCTCAGGCTTTGGCGGTGGAGGCGGACGTGGCGGCCGTTCTGGTGGCCGTGGACGTGGCTCTTCTGCCATGAAGGATGTTCGTTCTTACGGTGGTGGCCAACGCCCAGCCTACAGCGGCGGCATGATGGGCGGCGGTGGCGGTGGCTTTGGAGGAGGCAACAGCTACGGTGGCGGCGCTGGTGGCGGCTATTCCGGCGGCGGCTACGGTGGTGGAGGAGGCGGCAGCTATGGCAACCCAGGCGGCGCTTCTGGTCCGAACAGCTGGTGGTAGGCGACTCCACCTTGCGCCATCACACCACCAACACGTTCGATCGATTTTTCTTTACGTTTTTTGCTGCGTTCCGACTGCTTTTCGCCAACGTCACCGGCGGATCTCGACGAGTGTGCCGACATGATACCCACTCCAGCATGATAGACTGCGTTTTCTTCCTGAGCGTTGCTTGCATTTGCAATGGCGCAGGGAGACGGCGCTCTTCAGTATCGTGGCCTGTAACAGACATACCCCCGGATCTTCCTCGCTCTCAGGCTTTGAGCGACGAGGCTCCAACGTGTCACAACGGGCCACGGTACATTTACGACATCATCACACGATCACGTTACGGCTTCAACGGGCTGTGGCTCTCGATAAATCGGCATCCGACGGCGTTAGTGAATTAGATGGCGCTTTGCACTTTGGGTTCCAGGAATGGGCGGAGGAGTTCACCAACGACTTCAAGCATTGCGCGAACCCCACTAAAAGCGGCATGGCATGTGCTTTTCCACGATACCGGCGTTCAAACATGGTACAGGCAGCTTCTCCATAGGCTGGAGAAGCAAAAACACTCGCCGACTTACCTGTCCTTAACAGAGGGACGGGAGAGTCATGAGTGATGTAGGCTTCTCGGTTGCATGAGGCGGCTGACATGTACTACGTACTGCTTTCAGATGATACCTCGATAGACTTTTGGCATGGAGCTCTGAGATGGCTCTTTCAATGGAAAAAGGGGGGGCAGAATAAGAGCAAAATGCAGGAGAGTGCATCTGGGAGCGGCGAATTGGCACAAACAGCAACATTCGGCCGATGAAGATGGAAAGTATGTGCTGCGCTGTCTGATACCCCAAATAGTTGCTTTTACCAATGAATCCCAGTATGGTCATGAGATAGCTCTGCCTTTACATGTCATGTTCATGTCGTTTTCACAGTCGTCGTCATTCGCGTAATGGCACAAATCTGATAGTCTCGGCTCTTCGAGCCAGATTCTAGGTATGCTAGCACTATCGCGTCTCCAAACACAGGCACAGCGCTTTCGAAATGATTTCCCTCACTTCAGTTTCCCCCACGAACAGGTCTCGGCTCGACCCACGTCAAACCAATTCTCTCGCCGACTGTCGCAAAAGAAAGATGTGAGAGGGACCTCCAAAAGAACAAAGAGGAAAGGAAAAACGTTCAAGTTACCAATCATGTATGTATGCATGCTTGCAAATTTTCCCTCCACACGACTGACTCTTCCCCTGTCAAGATGCGATGTCACGGAGACGTTGAGAATTGAAATTCAAGGTACCACAGGCTGCAGCAAGATCGCTGAGATGACATGGACCTACCAAGGTCACTGCGCGTCTTTTTCAATTATGATGAAGAGTTGAAGGTTGAGTACATGTACTAGGTAGGTGCGGTCAGAATATAGCGGGAGCCGACAAGTACATAGTAAGATTGGATCGGGGAGGGAAGGCAGGGAGGCAGGCAGGCAGGCAGTATGAAGCAAGGCGTTAAGAACTTTCGCTTTCGTAGACCACCATATCGTGATCTATGCACAGTCGTGAGCCATGTCTAGAACACATAACATGATTCTGTTAGAGACCCCTTCAACTCATGCAAGAGCAGCTCTTGTGTCATGCCCTTTTCGTCTTGCCAGAACCCACCGACGCCATGCTGATAAAGACCTTTGTAGAGTAGAACAGCTCATCACCACCAATCTAATCAACCTCGATGGCCGATTGTTCTCGGCGATCGTTCTGATTCCCTCCTGCCCTGTTGTATGGTCTGTAGCCGCCTCTCCTCTCTCCGTTTGCATTGGTGTTCGCCTCCTGTTCCTTCTCCTTGATCAAATCTAGCTTCTGTTGCCTGATCACAGCCAAGACGTTCTGCAGACTGTTTTTCCACACATCCAGTCGAGATGCTACTTCCCTCCATTGGCTATCACCAAAGACACGGTATGTGCTGCGGTGGATAAGAAACTCCTGCTTCTGCTGCGAGAGCTTACCCTCCACAAGTCCCGAGCGGATGCTATCAATGACCCACATTTCGACTTCGGAGGATGGGATCTGCAGGGCTTTCGCAATTTGTGCATAAGGTAGTGTGCGCGACTGGTGTGCGGCTGCTGAAAGCGAGGCGAGTGTAAGGAGGCGCATCTTCTTGTCGAGAATGTCTTCGTCCAGGTCTTGCTCTTCTAGGAAGGAGCCGTTGCCTTCCTTGAAATCCTGGAAATCATCAAAGTTCTCGGTGCTGAAGAGCTCGAGGAGTTCGAAAAGCGTCTCGTCGGACTTGCGCAGGGCCTGGATGCTGTCCAGAGCAGTCAAGTCTTGGAAGTCGAAATGCTTGTCCTTTTGCAGGGCGAGCTTGAGGGCGCGGACGGAGAGTTCACGCGCTTCAGGCGTGGCAGCGTCTGCTTGAATGGTGTTGAGTGCCTTGAGCAAGTAGTGGTAGGCCTCCTCCGTCTCTTTCGCAGTGGAAGCGGCGTCTGAGATGGCCGTGTACAATTTCCGGGCCTCTGCTGGCTCCAATTCCCACTCTTCGATCCAGCTGTCGACATTCTTCAGTTGTGGCGCGAGGGTGTCAAAGTTGCCGGTGCTCTTGATCACGGAAATGACAGCCAACAGTACGTGGAATCGTGTCTCGTCGTCAGGCTTGATCTGGTTGAAGAGCGTGCTGAGGATACCAAGCGCGATGCCGCCGCCGTTGAAGGGAGATCCGGTGAGAGGCTGCGCGAGGTAGGTGCAGATGCGCGCAATGTATGGGTCCTCGTCCTCGGCGTGTGAGATGAGGTGGATGAGCAGGTTGTACGCCGCCTGCACCTCCTTCTCAGGCGCACCATTCAGAATGGACGACGCCGTGACCAACTTTTTCAGCACTGCGTCGATGTCTGTTTTGCTGCCTTCCTTTTCTGCGTCGGCCAGGAAAGGTGTGATGTCTGCGACCGTCGTGCCATCGTCGCCCTTTGCGTTGTCCAGGTATGTCGCAATCTCGAGCGAGAGCTCCTCGAAAGAACCTTCTACTAGCGATAGTCCCGGCATCGTGAGAGGTTTGTGAGGAGATTGGTCGTTTTTCTCTTCTGCTCTAAGTTCTGAACATGTTGTCGGCGTGAGTGGGGCCAATGATTTCTCGAAATGCCAAGAGTTCTAACTTCATCACCTCCACTCACAACATCACGTATATAAGGTAGGTACATGTACTTCATCGACGCGTCGGTCCATACTCGTCACACACCTCATGGTTTAATTTTCTGAGACGAAGCCTGTAAATATGTACTTGCATGCCATTCTTAAGTGCCGAGAGAAATATTTGGCCCGCACAATAGCACTACTTCTTCATGTACACGTCCCTCGTTGCCTCAGTCTCAGCTCAGCGAAACAAAGGCGGCCCAAAACTTGACCTTCAAGCCATCAGCCCTTTGATAGAACCCAGGCCGACTCACGGCGGTTCCCACCAATTCACAACCTGGTCTCTACTTTGACACCAGTCAAAAAATGCGGGACAGCAAGATGCATCGTACCGTGGCCGAGATCTGGCAATACTATAACAGAAGCTTATGAGTTCAAGACATGGACAGTGGAAGTTTTGGCGAACAATTCTCCTCCGTTTGTCACTGAGATCCCAGATTGGAACTCTAGACTTCAAGATCATGGAGGATGGTAGGACTACTAGGGGCGAATTAGTCCCCCCAGAGATTGGGATGTGGTAGTTGCACTGGCGTCCGACCTCAAGATCAGAAATATTAAATCATTGACTCGGAAGGCGACGAGAAGAAAAGACATATCTCTGAGACCTGGGCTGATACGACGATCAAGGCAAATGTGAATGATTTCACGA
Organism: Sphaerulina musiva SO2202; assembly: GCF_000320565.1. Classification (NCBI taxonomy): domain Eukaryota; kingdom Fungi; phylum Ascomycota; class Dothideomycetes; order Mycosphaerellales; family Mycosphaerellaceae; genus Sphaerulina; species Sphaerulina musiva. The sequence continues at coordinate 868,814 of NW_016017391.1, forward strand.
GGCACAGGGTAAGGAGAGGAGGCAGGAGGAGGAGAAAATACACTGATTCCATGTTGCTGTCTCGGTATGATGGCATTTTGAGTGCTTGTGTATGACCGCAGGACCGCGCCGATGATATTGCAGGCCAAGCGAGGTGAGTCACTCTGACAGACATTATCGAGCCCATATTTCTCCTCCGGGAGCACTGTAGGCCAAGAAAGCTCGTCCATTCACCACGTATGCGCGCTTGCGAGTCATACTATCCCTGTGTCAGCACCCAAGACAGCCGATAGGTGGCGTATCATGTCCTGCAGACCTCTCCACGAAGAATCACTAGGAGGTATGATCAGACATGGATTTTCAGTCAACGCATAAAGGGCTTGGCGTCTCCCACGTTCTCTACAACATGCTGTCTCCCTTCGCCGAGGTATCCACGGCATTCGTCGGCAATTGCTGCCATGTACATCACCACATGCATGTCAATTTCACAACTTCCTTTCTGATAGCTGTTCTATTGGCAGGTACTACGCAACCAAGACTGACCACCCAAATCGGCACAAAATTGCAAGCGCAAGGTCTACCTGGAGGTGGTCTATCTTACGTGCGTTCGGGCAGATCCAGTGATGTGCGCCGAGCGAGCGACAACTACCTGTATTCTGTTGATCCTTCGTAGGTACACGTAGGATTTCTCAGAGGGTATTTCCAGCGGCCAGTCGTGGCTGACTCGCACGAAACGTGAGTACCTAAGGCATAAGGTATGTACCTAGGTAGGTATGCACGACAAAGGAAAGCACGACAACAACAACAACGCACGCGGATACTGTGGATAGGTGCAGGTCCTGCCTCTGCTGTGCTCGTTTGTTCTCGTGTCGCCTGTTGCTCACAGGAGGGCGTCGCAAATAGAATTATGATCCTCCGCCGGGATCGTCTGTCGGGAATAACGGCCGGTTGCCAGTCTTTCATATTGGGTGTCTCTCTCGCCCGTAGCCTCGCCGCCCACGAGAGGTCATCATGGCGAGTCGGCGACCGGTCTGCACAAGTACATGGCGTTTGACAGCCCGTGTTTTCTCGCACGATGATGTGGGGTGGGAATAGAGCTCGCGAATCTTGCAAATGCACGGCGCTTGCAAGCGGAGCCCTTTGACCGGTACAGCAGGGGATCAGTCGAAGCGCACCAATCAGACGCTTGGCTCTGAGCTTTGATGTCTCTGGTCTGCCGCCTCCGGCGACTTTTCACCTGTTCTTCTCTTCTCCTGTGCCGACTGCCAAAGTAGTGTGGAGATGAAGAGCAATATGGAAGCAGGTACGCGGCCATGTATACCTGATCTCACACCGCTCAGACAAGTCTATTCCATCGTGAAGGCAGGCTCGTAATGCACGGAAGTCGCTGTTTCCGCAGGAAGGAAGGAGCGAGAGGGAGGAGAGGGAAGAGAGGGAAGGAAGGGAGGAAGGGAAGCTGCAGCACTCGTGCAGCAATATCGAACGCGATGCGCCACCACTAACCGACCTGAGCTGAGACTGGCGATGCACGTGTGATTGGAATGTAACCTACCCTATCCTACTTACCTAGGTACGGTAAGCGGACAGTCATGTCTTCCCGTCCATTCGCAAGCGAAACGAGCTCCTTACAGTGCCCAATGTGGTTAGGAAAAAGCGCATCCGACTCTACTACGGCATACGGCCCCAATCCTCTCGCCCATCACCATCCATCATCGGTGCAGCGTTGACTTGTGGCGCTTCCCTTTCACTTGTCCTGGCTGCGCTGTTGCTGTTGCTGTCCTGATACCCGACTCTGCTTTGCTCCTGTTCCCGTGCGGTGATTAACTAACGCCGACTCTACCTCCTACGAGGAGAACGATCTCGTCGTTTGATCAGCAATACCTACCTGCACTTATCACCGAGCTGCTGTCTCAGCTAGGCGTAGGAGGTACATCTTGGCCGCCTCCCTCCAACCTCGCCTCCCACTCAACATGCAGTTCTTCAAGAGGCAAAAGGCCACTTCGGCTGATGTTCCGCCTTCGACTTCGCACAGCACCCAGCCTTCCATACACAAGGACGATGATTCCGAGAAACGCGCAGCAGATACTCTGGACAAGTCCGGGACGCACCTTGCCGTCACGTCTCCATCGCCCACAAGACAGCTTTCTACAGACAGTACAGACTCTTCCGGCCATCCCCAAGTGCCTGCCAATGAGGCCACCCTGGAGAAGAGGATTGAAGGCATCGAGGCCGACGTCGATGAGCCTGCTGCCGACGGCACAGTGTACCCCAAAGGCATGAAGCTCGCTGCCATCACCGCTGCACTCATGCTCAGTGTCTTCTGCATGGCTTTGGACAACACCATCATCAGTACCGCCATTCCCAAAATCACCGATCAGTTCAAGGCTATAGACGATGTAGGCTGGTATGGTTCCTCTTACCTGTTGACGACATGCGCCTTTCAACTGTTCTTCGGCAAGCTCTATACTTTTTTCTCGATCAAGTGGGTCTACATGGTGGCACTCATCATCTTTGAGATCGGATCTGCCGTGTGCGGAGCTGCTCCCGACTCCATGTCTTTGATTGTTGGTCGAGCTGTAGCGGGTGTGGGATCTGCTGGCATTTTCTCGGGCGCCATCCTCATCGTCGCAAATACCGTTCCGCTCTCGAAGCGTCCCATGTACACCGGGCTCATCGGAGCTATGTACGGTCTTGCTAGGTAAGAAAAGCAGTCCCGAAAGACTAAGCGAGAGATTTGTGCTAATCGTTCTGATTTTGCTTCAAGTGTTGCGGGTCCGCTCATGGGCGGTGCTTTCACTGACCATGTGTCCTGGCGCTGGTGCTTCTACATCAACCTTCCTATCGGCGCCGTGACCCTGATTTTCATCTTCTTTTTCTATCATCCAACAACACGTGCAAAGTCGTTGGCTGCAGGCGGCTGGAAGGCCAAGCTTGAGCAGTTTGACATGTATGGCACTATAATCTTCTTGCCCATGATTGTCTGCCTCCTTCTGGCTTTGCAGTGGGGAGGTAGTAAGTATTCATGGTCTGATGGTCGCATCATTGGTCTTTTCGTGGTCTTCGGGGTGCTAGCCTTGGTCTGGGGCGGTATCCAGTACTGGAAGCAGGACAATGCTACAGTACCGCCACGCTTAATCACACAGCGCACGGTTGCGTCCGCAGCATGGGTAAGTCCCTTCCCTGTATGATTGAGTGTAGGGCATGTGAACCATTACTGATGCCCTCGACAGTTTGGTGCAACGCTTGGCGCATCCTTTTTCATCTTCGTTTATTATCTGCCGATCTGGTTCCAGGCCATCAAGGGCGTATCCGCGACTCAGTCGGGAATTCGCAACATTCCCATGATCCTTGGCTTGGTCATTGTATCCGTGATCGCGGGAGCCATCATCACTGTGCTAGGCTACTACACTCCGTTCGTAATTGGCAGTAGTGTATTGATGGCCATTGGTGCCGGCATGCTGTCGACACTGACACCAAGCTCTGGAAGTCCCGAATGGATTGGATATCAAGTTCTTTTCGGCGCAGGAGTCGGTATGGGTATGCAGCAGACATTGATTGCCGTCCAGGCGGTGCTTCCGGCGCCAGACATTCCCATCGGAACGGCCACAGTCATGTTCTCCCAAACACTCGGAGGCGCTCTCTTCATCTCTGTCGCCCAGAACGTCTTCCAGAATAAACTGCTCACGAATTTGCGGACTCTGGTGCCTGGATTGGATCCTGCCATCGTCCAGAATACAGGTGCAACGGAACTAGCTAGCATCATTCCCGCCGAGTTTCAAGACGGTGTGAAGCTGGCGTACAATGGCGCTATCATGAGCTGCTTCTATGTCGCCGTTGCTTGTGCCGGGCTCTCCATACTCGGATCGATGTTCTTCGAATGGAAGAGCGTCAAAGGCAAGAAACTGGAGATGGCTGCCGCCTGAGGTCTGGTTAAGATGCTTGCATGTGCGGCTACTGTACTTATATTATTGAACAAAGGATACCCTGGTTGGCATAGCGAAACCACAGCAGTGTGTAGACGGCATCAGCACTCGACTCACGTATTTACGACAGATGATAGATTTCAGTAGACAGACACAAGAATACCTAATAGACTGTGATTGACTATCCATGCCCATCTGGAGTACCTCACCCCGTCTTTGCCAATGAGGGCAGCTCGCGGAGGATTTTGTTTCTCTGCACGATAGGCTTCGCAACTTGGCGTCAATGCCAATGCTCCTTGTCAGCTTCATCTCTTGGCTGCCACGTCGGCCCTGTGCTTCAATCATTGCTTTTCTAGGCTAACCCGGAGTCCACTTGGCCAGTTATCACGAACTGACGTCGTTGATACCATACGTGGGTGACAAAAGAGGCAAGGTCATTCGGCGAAAACAGCTTCGCGTTCGGACGCACTACGGTGACCCCCATATGCGCCCTCCATCACACCGCACGACACGATCCACTGCAACAGCTGCACCGAGGAGTGACGGCGAAAAAGAGCATGTCTCGAGCAGCATGTGCAGGTCGTCGGACGATGCATGTGTTACAGACAAGGATGCCCAGATTGCTTGTACCTGCATTGTCGGCGGTCTTTGAGACTAAGGTACCGCAAAAGTCACCGGCGTCCTAACAACCTACTTTTCTGCTGCGGGCGGGCGTGGGCAGACGTCGCAAGCATCGTGCAGACTGCAAGTGAAGCAGCGGGAGATGGAATACACCTACAAGGTCTGACGGTATACAGCGACACTTGGCAACACTTCCCCTCACTCTGCGGCGTGTCTCGGGCCAAGGAAAGTCACGGCAAAAGCAAGCTGTCGTTGCCCACGGTGACCAGTACCAGTCCAGTGTCCACGCGAATCAATACTCTTGGAAGTCGTACCAAGTGACACGCCCGCGGCGCCTCACTTTTCTCAACGAGAAAAGCGACATCGACATCCCACAACATAAGCAATACATACAGTACCTTGGTCCTTAGTCGTCGCAGTAGTAATAATTTAGGAGTATTACCTTAGGTACCTATTGTAACTGTCGATCAGCTGAGACGGAATATAAGACGACACCTAGGTCCCATCAAACCGACAAGGTGCCTGGAGTCCGATTAGCTAGCCTTATCGCCGATTGCGAGTTGGGACCTTCCCTTATTCCCCACCATACCTTGGCTCACACCATCGACAAGCTTCAAGACCGAGGCCACTCCAGTATATTAATACGCCGACCTGGGAGCTCCCCTACAACCTTCCCTCGAAACGATACACGAGCTGCCGAAGCTCTCGGTACACATACGACGCCCTTTTCTTCCGCCGACGCGCCATCTGTCGAAGGAGCACGAGCGGTCGAAATCGTGTTTGGGTTTGCCAATCGCCCAACATGTCTGACTCCATCCAGAACGAGTCTGCCATTGACGATGGAGACTATGGCACCCAGGATCCTCATGGCGAGACTCACCAGGACAAGAACACTGTCCACCAGAGACTACGAGCGAACTCGTCCATCATGCAGCAGAACAAGATTCTGGTTGCCAACCGAGGAGAAATCCCGATCCGCATTTTCCGTACCGCACACGAGCTGTCCTTGCAGACAGTAGCAGTATACAGTCATGAGGATCGTCTTTCCATGCACAGACAAAAGGCCGACGAGGCATATGTCATTGGTAAACGAGGAGAGTACACACCGGTGGGAGCATACCTGGCTGGAGACGCCATCATCAAGATTGCAAAGGAGCATGGAGTCAACATGGTAAGCCAACACTGCATCATACTAGACCATGAGAGACGGACGTGCATTTGCTAAACAAATCGCTATAGATCCATCCTGGTTATGGCTTTCTCAGTGAGAATTACGAATTCGCAAAGGCAGTCGAGGCGGCAGGAATCATCTGGATCGGTCCCAAACCCAAGACCATCAACGACCTCGGAGACAAGGTTTCCGCACGAACGCTTGCTCTAAAGGCTGAAGTTCCAACTGTACCCGGCACGCCGGGGCCTGTCGAGAAGTTCGAGGATGCAAAGAGCTTCACTGACGAGTACGGCTTCCCAATCATCATCAAAGCTGCCTTTGGAGGTGGAGGTCGTGGTATGCGTGTCGTCTGGAAGCAAGAGGAACTAAAGGACTCTTTCGAAAGAGCTACCTCCGAGGCAAAGTCCGCATTCGGCAATGGCACAGTGTTCATTGAGCGCTTCTTGTACCGACCAAAGCATATCGAGGTCCAGCTTCTGGGCGATAACTACGGCAATGTGGTTCACCTTTACGAGCGTGACTGTTCGGTCCAGCGTCGTCATCAAAAGGTCGTGGAATTGGCACCAGCCAAGGATCTGCCACAGGAGACTCGCGATGCTATCTTGAGCGATGCCGTCAGACTCGCCAAATCGGCCAACTACCGCAATGCTGGAACCGCTGAGTTCTTGGTAGATCAGCAGAACCGCCACTACTTTATTGAAATCAACCCTCGTATCCAGGTCGAGCACACAATCACGGAAGAGATTACTGGTATCGACATCGTGGCTGCGCAGATCCAGATCGCAGCGGGTGCTTCGCTTGAGCAACTCGGCCTTACACAGGACAGAATCTCTACGCGTGGATTTGCCATCCAGTGTCGTATCACAACCGAAGATCCCTCACAGGGTTTCAGTCCAGACACTGGCAAGATCGAAGTCTAGTGAGTGCCATTGTGACTCGCGCCTTGAAGCTTGTGCTAACAACCACATAGTCGGTCAGCTGGTGGTAACGGCGTGCGTCTCGATGGTGGTACGTATGCTTGCGAGCTGGAGACTTGGGACCCTCGACCAGCTTTTCTGACCCGTCTACAGGAAATGGATTCTCCGGAGCTGTCATCACCCCGTAAGCCGAGTTTAACCTCATATCTACATCTTTAGGATCATAGCTGACATCTGAAAGTTACTACGACTCTATGCTGGTAAAGTGCACTTGCCTTGGTTCAACTTACGAGATCGCCCGCCGAAAAGTCCTTCGTGCTCTGGTCGAGTTCCGTATTCGCGGCCTGAAGACCAACATTCCCTTCCTCGCCTCACTCCTCACCCACCCCACCTTCATCGAAAGCCAATGCTGGACGACCTTCATCGACGACACGCCCGAATTGTTCAACCTCATCGGCAGTCAAAACCGTGCTCAGAAGCTGCTGAGCTACCTCGGAGAGCTCATTGTCAATGGTCCTCAGGTCATCGGACAAATCGGCGAGTCAAAATTCAAGGGAGATGCGATTATCCCAACACTTGCGGGCGAGGACGGAAAGCCACTTGACTTGTCTGAGCCATGTCAGAAGGGCTGGAGGAGCATCATCACAGAGCAGGGTCCAGAGGCATTCGCAAAGGCTGTACGAGCAAACAAGGGCTGCTTGATCATGGATACCACCTGGCGTGATGCTCACCAGTCTCTTCTCGCAACGAGAATGCGAACAATTGATCTGCTCAACATTGCCAAAGAGACCAGCTATGCACTCAGCAACGCTTGGGCTTTGGAGTGTTGGGGAGGTGCTACCTTCGATGTATCGATGCGTTTCCTCTACGAGGACCCATGGGATCGTCTAAGGAAGATGCGAAAAGCTGTGCCAAACATTCCTTTCCAAATGCTGCTGCGTGGCGCCAATGGTGTGGCGTACTCGTCTTTGCCAGACAACGCCATCTACCACTTCTGTGAGCAGGCGAAGAAGAATGGTATGGACATTTTCCGAGTCTTCGACGCCCTCAACGACATGGACCAGCTCGAAGTCGGCATCAAAGCCGTTCTCAAGGCCGGCGGTGTTGCCGAGGGAACCGTTTGCTACTCAGGAGACTTCCTGGTGAGTTAACATTTTCTTTTCTATTTGCTTCTAGGTCTCGTGAGTGTGTGCGCTTTAACGTAGCTGCTTCGGTTCCTGCCTTTGCACGAAGCACCTCCCGCGCTCATTCCTCTGGGCTCTGGACTCTGCACTCGCGGCTTCATCCTCAATATCGGCCCAACGTGTCCTTGGCATGAATGGCTTTAGCCTACATCACTGCTGCTCTCGCCATCACCACAGTCGTCTAAGGACCTGCATCGACTGTGCCGCCATGACACCAACCCTCTCACGGCTAGCACGTTCCGACGACTTAGAGGCCTCAAAGCAATTGGCGAGTCGAGCAGTTGACTAACGTATTTCTCTCAGAATCCAAGCAAGAAGTACAACCTCGAGTACTACATGGGCTGTGTTGAGCGCATAGTTGGGATGGGTGCCCACATTCTTGGTGAGTGGACAGTCCAATACAGACTATTCCTCAACCGCTACTGACTTCCTCGTAGGCATCAAGGATATGGCTGGTGTGCTGAAGCCAAAGGCGGCTACTCTGCTGATTAGCAGCATTCGCAAAAAGTACCCGGATCTCCCGATCCACGTCCACACTCACGATTCCGCCGGTACTGGTGTAGCATCAATGGTGGCATGCGCGCAAGCTGGAGCTGATGCAGTGGATGCTGCCACTGACAGCATGTCCGGCACCACCTCACAGCCAAGCATCGGTGCTCTAGTCGCATCTCTCGAGGGAAGCGACTTCGAGTCTGGTCTCAACCCGACACACCTGCGGGCGATCGACTCATACTGGGCACAGGTCCGCATGCTGTACTCGCCTTTCGAAGCTGGGCTCACTGGACCTGATCCAGAAGTCTACGAGCACGAGATCCCTGGCGGGCAGCTCACCAATCTCATCTTCCAGGCTGCGCAGCAAGGTCTTGGCACGAAGTGGGCACAGACCAAGAAGGCTTACGAGCAGGCGAACGACATCCTGGGCGACATCGTCAAGGTCACGCCTACCTCAAAGGTCGTTGGCGATCTCGCACAGTTCATGGTCGCCAACAGCTTGAGCTATGACGATGTCCACGAAAAGGCCGATGATCTGGACTTCCCATCTTCTGTCCTTGAGTTCTTCGAGGGACTGATGGGCCAACCTTACGGCGGGTTCCCGGAGCCCCTTCGAACCAAGGCGTTGCGTGGTCGCAGAAAGATGGACAAGCGACCTGGCCTCTACCTCGACCCAATCAACTTTGACAAAGTCCGCGAGACTCTCAAGGAGAAGTACGGAGGGTGCTCAGAGACTGACGTGGCCAGCTATGTCATGTACTCCAAAGTCTTCGAGGACTACAGAAAGTGGGTTTCTTCTTTCGGTGACCTCTCGGTCTTGCCTACGAAGTATTTCCTCAACAAGCCCGAGATTGGCGAGGAATTCCACGTCGAGCTTGAGAAGGGCAAGGTGCTGATTCTCAAGCTGCTGGCTGTTGGTCCACTGAGTGATCAGACCGGCCAGCGTGAAGTCTTCTTCGAGGTCAATGGTGAGATGAGACAGGTGACTGTTCAAGACAAGCATGCCGCTGTGGAGAACACCAGCCGAGTCAAGGCAGACTCTGGCGACAGCAGCCAGGTTGGTGCGCCAATGAGTGGCATGGTCGTGGAGATTCGCGTAAAGGACGGCTCAGACATTAAGAAGGGCGACCCCGTCGCCATCTTGTCCGCCATGAAGATGGTAAGTCATGAACAAACAACATGCCTTCTCTTACCCATCAATACGTTGCTAACTTGTGGCGCAGGAAATGGTGATCAGTTCGCCTCACTCCGGCAAGGTCGAAGCACTCAGTGTCAAGGAGGGCGATTCTGTCGATTCGCAAGATCTGATTTGCAAGATTGCAAAGGCATAGGGTCAAAATTCGGACAGCGTCTACGAACCTGGATAATTGAACGTTGGTGTCAGTGGCATCCAGTTAGCCACGGATGAGCACGAAGTTACGAAAATACCAAACATGAGAGCCTGATGTATATGTGCTTTGTTGGTGTTAGCTAGGTGATGGATCAGAGCACATGAATAAATTTTATTTCACAACAGTATGGCCTCCACTGGCGAAGCAGTCTTGAGAATCTTAACCTCCCGTTGTCAGCAAGCCTAGGTACGCAACCACGCGCGTCTGTAAGTTATGCCTAAAAGAAGCCCAACATAATACTGCTGGTCACGTCGCCAATTCGCAAGACTCCTTTGTCGTGATTGAAGCCCCCTACGAAGGAGCTCTGTTGATCTGCAACATCTTATCCATACCTCCAGCCACAATTCCGATTTCCTTACTCCACTCCACCGCATATACGCTGCTCTCACTGCCTTGCTCCACCTTCTTGCCCGTTTGCGATTCTCGATCAATCGTATAGACGGGTTTCGCGACCGTACCACCCGCAGCTTCTTGGCTCGTCGATCGTATATCCCAAATGCGACACGTGCTATCATCACTTCCTGACACGAAGCGATATGAACTCTCCGGATCACGAGAGATACTTCTGATCCAGTTCTTGTGGCCTCGACAGGAGAGTACTGCGACTTTACTCGCGCTGGCCCGCAAGTCGATGAGATCTATCCTGTTCAGTGCGCCTCCGGCTAAAATGCCCGTGTGTTCTGGCAGGTGACAGATGGAGAGGAGAGACTGGTTGGTTGAGCGGGTAGAAACACAGGTTGCAGTTGCCAAGTCCCAGGTTTTTACGCTGTGGTCTATCGAAGCGGAATATCCGACTGTCGGATCGCGGGTGTCAAATACGACGTCTTTGACATGCTGAGTGTGTCCTTCGAGGTAGGAAAGAGCGCCTCGTTGGGGAGTGGAGATGGCAGGCCCGGAGATCTTGCGGCGCTTGTTCGCTGTTGAAGAAGGGGCTGGAGCTTCATAAGCTGGACCTTCGGATTTCTTCGAACTCCAAACCCCGATTCTGTTGTCTGAGGATGCGGTGAGAATTCTCGACGACGGCGCGTGCACAGCTATCGAGTCGATTGCTCCCTTGTGACCGAGTAGCTCCAGCTTGGGCGACAGTTTTGCGCTTCCCGCTGCTGTCCCGGATAGCGCATAGTCCCACAGACGGACTGAGCGATCAGTGCCAGCAGTGGCAATCTGTGTTGGTGAAAGCCACTTGGTTGCATGAATTGAGCCACGATGCCAGCCTGTGCCGGTGGCGAGTATTTCTTGTGATTCATTCCACACTCGAAGCGCTCCGTCGAAGGAGCCAGATGCTACGCTTGTCGGTAGACTTCCAGTCACATTCGCCCAATTTGCCGCAGCGGAAGATTCCGAGAGTATGTCTACTGATGAGACCCAGTCGTCGTGCTCGTAACTGGCAACATACTGCGGAGGACTCAATGCCTTCACATACTCGATACTGAGCGTCGTTTCTGCACTGATTCCATTCTCGGTCAGAAACTCGTCCAGGCTGGTCCTCAGGTATTGTCCATTGATCAGGAACTCGAAAGGCGTTGGTTGTGCAGTTCCGAGCAGGTTATTGACCAGCAGTGATAGCTGGTAACGCTTCACCTCTATGTAGCGATCAGTTAGCTGATTAGCCTCGCCAGCATGTGACAATACCACTGACCAGTGCTGATCACCAGCTCGCCGACTTCTTGGGGTAGCGCAATCGACTCGTCCTTGGCTGACAACCGGATCTTGACTTGCTTCTGCGCTTCCGTGGAGGTGGCCATTGTGAGGAATAACTATGCGGAAAGCGACGCAGCGTGTACAAATAGATATGCTGTCGTCGTTGTTTGGTTTTCGAGACGAATATTTCTCTCGGTAGCCTCTGAATGTGGAGAACCCGCCTCATGCAGGTCTAGCGAAAACGGGCCGCCCTTAGCGCCATATAATCCCTGTCCCGGGCAGAACGGATCTGAGGCACTCTTTCACATGCTTTGTTCCATTCGGTCTCAACCAACATTATAGGCTGACGTCTGCTGTGCTCAGTGGATCGACTCGCACGCGCGCTGCTGCTGCTGTTGCTGTTGGTCGTCTCTGCTCCTCCTCGTCCTCACCACACTACCTCTACCTCCTACTGCTCAGTAGAGTCAGTCGTGTTGGCATCATACCGCTCTTGTTTTCCATTGAATGAATCTCTCTCGCCATAGTCATACATAGTCGTGTCTCAAGCTCAGACGGTTGTGCCAGGCTGAAAGCCGCGGGCCTGTTCGGGTTTTCCTCGTCCCCGGCCTCTCACGATCGACCCATCCATTGTTGTCTACAGCAGAAGCGGCAGAAGAGCAGAATGTCGCATCCTGTGGCTCACGTGGACACCAACAGTAGCAATGCTCCGGCTATGAAACCACTTCCTACGCCCCGCAGTCGTAGGACTTTCGAGCTTGACTCGGAACCAGCAACACCGACAGAAACTTCGCCAACGTTGGAAGCGAACCTGAAGTGGAAAATGAGCGAGACACCGCGAAAGGAGAAGGAGACCGCCAGCGACGTGTCACGAACACGCTCCTTCCTCAATCTTACAACGAGCACCCTCTTCGGCATCTACCAAGACACCGGCGATGAAGCTGGCTCATCACAACCCACTCCTTTGGGCAATGGCGCGCAAACCCCGGCGGACACCATCAGCAGTACACACCCTTCGTTCGATTGGGCACGCCTGAATCTACCTTCGAATGCCTTTGAACGCAAAACGCCAAATTCACAGACCATACGGAGAAAGAGCTTCAATCCCCATATACAGAAACATTACACGAAACCTGCAACAGGTGTCGCCAGTTATCTGCCTGTCTTGGGAAGGACAACCGCAATGGCCAGTGTCGGTGTCCTGTATGGACTGCTGATCAGCCACCTGCATGACCATCAGAACTTCGCTGCTATCGAGCTCAATCTCGACACGGAGAATTGGTCCTATTTGACAATTTGGGGCGGTATTGGTGCCGTACTGGGTGAAGCACTGCCCTACGTTGACAGACTCTGGAGGTCAGAAGAGGACGAAGACGAAACACTGGAAGAAGAGGAGAATGAAAATAACCGAACGCACAATAAGAATGGACAAGACTGGTTGAATGTCGTCAGAAGTATTGGGGCATTTGTAGGAATCGCTTTTGCTATTCGCAAGCTACCATGGCAGAGTGCCCTGCAATTGAACCTGACTCTGGCGTTGGTGAACCCGGCGATTTGGTATCTCCTTGACCGGTCCTCAACTGGTTTCATTCTCAGCACCTTTGTGGCCATCATCGGTACAGCATTGCTTCTGGTTGCGGACCCCGCTTTAGTGCCTGCGCCTGGACCGAAGCAGGCTTTTCAGGAGCAGGTTGGAAGACATGCTGGAAGCGGAATCATGAATGGGAGTCTACATGCTTTGAGGGACGAGAATTATGTGTTGGGCATCTTTAGTTTGGAAAGCGTAGGTGTTGCGACGTGGATTGCTAGCGTGCTGTTCGTGAGTGCTGTCTGTTTTGGCAATATCGGCAGGAGACTTGTGGGAAACGAGACCACCTGAAAAGCATGTATTCAAGAAGTGTAGAACATAGGCATCGCCCTCTGCAAGCCTTGCCATGAGGCCTGCGAAACCACTTGCGAGACCCACGTTCTTCGCAGCTTCTTCACCTTCTTCCTGACCATGGGCTACACTGGCTCGTTGAGCTGTGCAGCGTAGACACCTTGCCCTCGAGAATGGCCAACAGGCAGCACCTGTAGTCTTCATCTTGAGATGTCTCCATCACACATCCTGAGCGCCACATCAAATAGCTCATTCCTGTTCCTTGGTCTCTTTCACGTCGTTCTCGGATGTCCAGATATGAGCACCCAGTAGACTATTTGTCAAGTGAGGACTCCTTTGCAAAGAGGTCAAGAAGTGAGTATAGCCTAGCCTTCTCGCTGTCACCACCAAAGATAGAAGCTACTGCGCTACGACTGAGCTCGATCAGATCATCTCCGTCTAGGTCAAAGTGTTGGGCAGCGAGCAGATACTCATTCGACACAGGGCTACCAAAGACGCCCACATCGTCAGTCTGTATATTCATCATCAGTAACCCGCTTCTCAACCGGAACAAAACACAGCTTAAACCACTCACCGACAGCGCGATGGGATTCCTCTTCTTCCTCCACTTTGCAAAATGATGAGCATCAAACCCTGCCTTCCCAGGAAGCATCTTCGCCAATACATTACAACTCAAACACAACTCCAACCCCGTACCCAACTTCTCGATTTCGCCTTCAATCTCCGGCGAAGTATAAATCACATGTCCAATTCTCTCTGGCCTCCACTCCAACAATAACATTCTCATCTCTTCCTCACTACTCGAAGCCGGCACTTCAGCAAAATGTAACGTCAATTTGAACCCTTCTGCTTTCGCCCTCGAGAATGCTGGAGCGAGATGTCTCACTGGTCCCACCATGGGATTCCCGCAGAGATCGATTCCCACGATGCCTTTTTCTCGGTAGTGAATTGCTAGGTCTATCACTTGCATTGCTTGCTCGAGCGAGTTTCTGCGATCGATGCTTAGAATTAGACGCGTTGATAAGCTGTTTGACGAAGACGAGAAAGAAGCAGAAGCAGAAGTCGAAGAAGCAGATAATGAATCAAACTCTTCTATCCCCTTCACCACAGCTTCCAAATACTTCTCCTTCGTCATCCCCGTCTCCACGCATTCTCGAGGCGTAGTTCGCACTTCTAAATATTTCACTCCATCGGTTTCGAAGGCTTTTAATACACTTTGTGTAGCCCATGTGACCGTCTCGGGAGAATTGACGAGTGCGTAAATGTAGGTGTCGAAGATTTTGAAAAAGGTGGAAATGTCATGATGGGTTTTATTTTTTGGAGGCGCGAGGGCTATGGTTGGGTCTTGCAATGTTGTGGATGAGGTTGAGGTCGAGCTTGTTTTTTGCTTCCAGATTTGGTGGAGACAGGAGGGACTTATGCTTCCTGTGAGGTGGGCGTGCAGTTCGACTTTGGGGAGAGATTTTGTGAAGGTTGAAGAGGGGATTTCTTTTGCCATGGCTGATCTCTAGTAGGTATCCTGGAACTTTCGACGGAGGAGAAACTGGGGGGAGGGGGTTTTCTTGGTTCTCTAGGTATTGGACATAGTGGACTAGCAAAGAGAAATGAGCTTGGAATAGAGTACTCTGGGACTGTGATTTTCCTCTTGAAAGCTCCAGCAGACTGGAGTAATGCGGTGACTTGGCCTTTTTGTGTCGTTGTCAGGAGTTATCAGATACCAAAGCGCGCTATATTGAAGAGGGAGATCGCCAAGTCTTACTGTCGATGCCTGCTACATTAGCGAAGCAGCGACATCGGATGAAGATAAAGAGGTAATGCTTGACTCTATTGAACAGACACATGTTGGAGTCAGTAAGATATTCCATCGATTCAAAGTGTACTTCGCACAGACAAGTGCTCTTTGCCGTTCGTGCGGTATCGAGACTGGCTCTCTAAAACCAGAATCATCTACCAATATAGAACTACCACATCACCTTAAGTCGGAACAATACCATTATTCCATACTCGTCAACACCATCTTCATCATGCCATATTACCTCTGCCCTTCTTCCCCATCATCCAAGGACCAAACTCCCCAGTACCCGACTCCAACACCTGATACCCTTGCCGATTCTGATACAACTCACGACTTCGCAGTCTGCCAGTCCGCAACATTGTCCAACGAAGTTACGGTTTCGCTTCCAAATGCTCATCAATGCAATCTAACAACCAACCTCCAATGCCCAGTCCTCGATACTCTGGGAGAACGTACACATCGGTGAGATAGGCAAAAGTGGTATGATCTGTAATCAGACGTGCGAAACCGAGCTGCTGGCGTGTAGTAGTGTCGTCGAGGTTTTGGTAGATTCCGAAGCAGAATGAACCATCGATTACTTGCTGCAGGACTTCTTGGGGAAGGGGATTGGTCCAGTACATGTAATCTGTTGCAAAGGCCAAGTTGATCGCATCAAGCTGCAGGAGGGATTTGTCCGTGGAGATGGAGTATTGATCTCGAGTCCATATTTTTGGTTTTGAGTCCAGCTGTATGGTGGATTGGTCAGACATTGGAGAGTCAATGTCTCGAGAAGTAGAGCTTGTAGGTGATGTGGTACTAACATGAGCTTCAGGTGCAAAGTACATGTACAATATAAGGTACCCATAGAGGAGTCATCAACCAATAAATGGTAAAGCGCCACGCCTTTGCGTGAGTGGTGGCAGGTGCGGAAAGCAGGGCCTGGCCCCGAGAGACGTGCTCTAACAATATAAGCCTTATAAGGTATGTATCCTCTACGGTAACATACTGCCCCACAGTTGACTCATTGTGAGGAGGCAGGGGAGCAGGACATTCTTCCAATTTGGGTCCAGACAAACACAGCGCGTGCAATCCTGGGGAGCCGGAACGACACAATGGCAGACGACAGCCAGACGATTGTGCTAGAGCACCGCGAAGGAATCCCATCATCTGACCATTTCAAAATAGCTTATTTACAAACAGTTTCTGGTGTATTTACCTATGCCCAATCTAGCGTTTTTGCTGCTGGTAACTCACTACTCTTCTCGCGGACCATGCAACCGATACCTCTACGCAAAAGCCATCTCCTTCTTGATCTGGGCAATGGCCAATGCCGGGTTCAGGCCCTTGGGGCATGTCCTGCTGCAGTTCAAAATTGTGTGGCATCTGTACAAACTCATGCTGTTGTTCAAGGCGTCCTTGCGCTCTGCAGCCTTCTGATCACGAGAGTCTGCAATCCATCGGTACGACTGCATGAGCACGGCTGGTCCAAGGTACTCTTCACTGTTCCACCAGTATGATGGGCAGGATGTGCTGCAGCACGCGCACAGGATACATTCGTACATTCCATCGAGCTTGCGGCGGTCTTCCTTAGATTGTCGGACTTCCTTGCCCTGTGCCGAATGTCAGTGCTGGTCGCACAATCGTATTGTTCATGTAACTTACGTCTTCGGGAAGAGAATCACGCTGCAAGTATGGCTTGATGGATTTGTACTGCTTGTAGAATTGCGTCAAATCCGGAACAAGGTCCTTGACAACATATGTGTGTGGCAATGGATATATCCTCGACTCCTTTGCAGTGTCTGTAGGAATTCGGCCTGTAGTCCTCATGTCAGCAGATGCCAGTCGTATGGTTTGCCACAGAGGAACTCACAAAGGCATGCCAATGTGTTTACGCCATCAATGTTCATGGCACAACTGCCGCAGATACCCTCTCTGCATGATCTTCGGAATGTGAGAGTAGGGTCCACCTCGTTCTTGATCCTGATCAGAGCATCCAACATCATAGGTCCCGTCTTGTTCAAGTCCAATGTGTAAGACTGCATCTTCGGCTTGGTCTGAGGCTCATCAGGATTCCATCTGTAGATCTGGAAGGTCTTGATCTTCGCATTAGGGTCGGCCGTGGGGTCTCGGATCGTGTTTGACTGGCTGGCTGGCTTTGGTGCTGTGGAAGCGGAGGTGGCCTCTGAGACGAGTCCAGGCGCGCTGGTTGCTTGCTTGGCCGTGTCGACGACGCTGGCCATGCCGCGGCGGGCAATGAGCTGTGGCGCAAAGCGCCGTGTTGCTAGTCGTAGGGCCATTGTGAATGTGTGGTGGTGAGAGTGGAGATGTTCGTGTCTGAGGGGAGAAGGAGGATAGAGGCAAAGTCGATGCTGTAATGTTAAAGGTCAGAGGGTCAGACGATCATCTCAAGGCTGATTGGCTGTCGGGATGGCAAGAGCGACCACAATTCCGACGACTTAGAATTGCATGGAGCACAGTGGACTACTGACCCCAGAGTGGCGAAAATCGATTTACACAGCTCGTCCACAATTCCCGGTCGGCAATAACGTGTATCTGTGCCGGCAATTAGCTGCGGCAGCGACCTCGGATGAGTTGTTGGCACTCTTCTTCACATGCCTTTGTCCTCCCGACAGTTCACGATATAGGAGGTAGAATGGTATTGCCACTGTTATTGCCACTATTATCGCCCCGGTTATTGCCTCGAGACAGTCTTGTAAAGTTCAATCCGCGGCTCTGCAGTTGCTGTCGTAGTAGGCACTTGTGAAGCTCCCGCAGCGGCGCAGCAGTAGTCTATGACAATATCGATCCTCAAGCCGCATCTACCATCGGCATATCGAGCTATATGTCCACCGATATCACGAGACCTTACACCCCGACTGTTTCACAGTCTACCAGAAGTGATGACGCCTACCAACAGGCTCAAACGACCCATCAGATTAGTCCTCGACTACGATGGCACGCTCACTGTCAAAGACACAATGGCGATATATGGCACGCTACCAAAGAACAACCACTCCCCCAAATTGACCTGGGAGGATATCGTCAATGCATACATGAAAGACTACGAGTCATACCAAAAGCAACACTTTCCCTGGCACAACTACGATAGAACAGAGTACAGCTCCTGGCTAGCATCTCGAAAGCAGATCGAACATCAAAGCGCCAAGCGCGTGCAGGATGCTGGGTTCTTTCAAGGCGTCAGGCGAAAAGATGTCGAGGACGCAGTAGATCGAGCCTTTGAGACTGGCGAGCTGGAGCCCCGAGCAGGCTGGACAGACCTTCTCGAAGCATGTTATCATCAGTCTGGCAGTACCGTAGAAATCCTCAGCGTAAACTGGAGCGAGACAGCGATCCGTCGCTCACTCCAAGTCGGCGCTTCCCGTCGCCTGGAATCAAATGTTTTGAACGCAATGCCTATTCATGCCAACGAGATAGAGGGCCTCGATAGCCTGGAGGGCAGTTCGGGGCAAGTCATTAGATCCGATGGCACAGACATTCGTACGAGTGACGATAAGCTTCGACGTATGAAGGCCTGTGGTAACAACGGTGGTCAATTCACTGTCTATATTGGTGATTCGTCAACAGACTTTGACTGTCTTTGCGAAGCAGATATTGGAATTTGGTTATTTGACGTGCCCGAGGAGGCATACGAAGGGGCGAGCAAGAAAGTGTTCTCGCCACTAGAGTACGTGCCGCCTCGGCTGAGTACACTGAAAGATGTGGCAGGTGAGAAGGCCATGTTTTACTGGGCGCCAGATTTCAAAACTGTACTGGAGGTTCTGTCGACTAGTGGGTCATGATACCGCCGAGCTGTATAAAGAGAGGTAGGTGTAGCACTCAATGCAAAGATGCTATCGAGTCGTTTGAATAGGTAGGTCCCATGGCCATAATGAAGCCACCTCGTCAAAATGCTCGGGAAATCGAAGTAAGTGATGAGTAAACCAGGCATATTGCCCTGTGAAATGTCCATGAAGCCAATTTCTACTCACTCTCGGTCGTGCATCAATTTCTTACTGCAACTGCAGCATAGGATTGGCGCAGATGGAGTGTCAAGGAACACTGCTGTCCGCGATGCATACGGCGAGCACAGAGCATAACTCCTAGCACCTTGCTATGCACATATGATCTGCGGTCATTTCGACCGCCAAATATCGTACACTTCCTCATCTATCACCATGGCCATGACATCCCTTAATCCTTCTTCAGATCGGCATACGTCTCCAGAATACCATCTTTCGTGATGATCATTGTCTGCAAACCATCACCAACCTCGATATGTCTCTCCACAGCACTCGTGAAAGCATCCTTGACCAGACTCTCCACGTGCTGCCTGTCCAGCGGCTTCGCTACTAAAGGCTCCTTCGAGAAACCTTGCGGCTGTGTAGGGTCGTACTGGTTCTTCAGATTCACCTGGTTGTCCAAGAAAGGCATGATCAAACTGCTCGCCGCGCCCGCAGCACGACACTGCTCCCTCTCATAACTGCCCACTGGATCGTAGCTGTAGAGTGCTCCCTTGCCATCCTCATCGATACCGCCCAGAATAGCAGTCACGTAGTACGGGAAAAATCGCTTGCCGTACAAGATGTGGGAAAGACGCTGCGCACATGCGCCAATGGAGATGTCCTTGCCATGTTGGTACTTGTACATTTTGACCACGGTGTCTAGTCGCTCCTTCAGCGCGTGGCCATCTGCTGCGAAGCCAACTACGGAGAGGACGATTTTCGAGCCTTCATTTTCGGGACCGTTGCCGCCAATTTTGAAGAGCTTCGGTTCGTAGCGCGTGTTGATGTTGTATCCGGAGGTGGAACGAGTGTCGCCTGCGAGGATGGTGAAGTCTGAGCCGCTGATCCCAAGAGTCGAGCCGCCGTTGTCAGTGTATCTAGGAATTCTTCGTCAGCGAGGAGTCAAATAGCGATGCTGGGCAGAGCATACGGGTAGAAGCCGTGCTGTTTGGGTTGTGAGTTCGATGTGGGAGCTTGTGCGAATGAGTAGCCAGGCTGTTCGTTGAGCATCGGAGCGTATCCCATTGCCGCCATATTCTTCCGGGCTATAGACGAGCTCAGATGGTACGAGATGAGTGGCCGTGGATTGTGTGCGGTGTGATCGTAGTAGTGTCGGGGAAGATGTTGAAGTTGATTTGATTCAGACACGACAGAGAGCAGTGCACAGAGCTCCAGGCTGAGAGCGTGACGCGGAGAGGAAGGCGCCGATCGTATCCCTGCAAACCCTATTTTAATCTAGCGTGCCGTGCCTGCCAAAAGTTGATATTCTTTTTCAACATCGGACCGTTCACTCACTCATTGCACGGCTTGCCATACAGCACAGCACCCACTCTCAGGCGAATAATCGAACACAATCAGAGTACGACGCCGACTAGAGCAAGCACCATTAGAGCAAAAATGCCTGCACCAACGGCTCTGCAAAGAGCGCCCGAAAAAGTCGAAGACGAAATTGTGCACGACGCACCGGAAACCGCAGTCGACTCAGAGATCATATCCTCGACCATCGTGCCCACCGAGCAGTCGACCGCCGACCACGACATTGCCATGGAAATTGACGGTGGCTCCGCAGCCCTCTTCTCCCCGGAGAAGCCTTCAGAAAGTCGCCACAAGCGAGAAGAGCGCAACGTCCGCGTCCCACCCCACCGCATGTCACCTCTCAAAGTCTCCTGGCCGAAAATCTACCCAGCCCTTGTCGAACACCTCAAGCTCCAAGTGCGCATGAACGTGTCCAAGAAATCTGTCGAATTGCGAACATCCAAATATACCACCGATACTGGCGCGATTCAAAAGGGAGCAGATTTCATCGAAGCGTTCTGCCTCGGCTTTGATCTAGATGATGCGATTGCGCTGCTGAGGTTGGATGATTTGTACATGCAGAGCTTTGAGATCAAGGATGTGAAGAGCTTGGAAGGAGAGCACTTGAGTCGCGCTATTGGGAGAATTGCAGGCAAGGATGGAAAGACCAAGTTTGCGATTGAGAATGCGAGCAGAACGAGAGTTGTGCTGGCGGGGAGCAAGGTGCATATCCTAGGAGGGTTCAAGAATCTACATGTCGCGAGGGAGGCGATTGTGAGTCTGATTTTGGGAAGTCCCCCCGGCAAGGTTTATGGGAACCTAAGGACTGTGAGTGCAAGGATGAAAGAGAGGTTCTAGGGACTTCTTCACGCTTGGTCGAACTGGTGTTGTCGTCACTTGCATGGTCGGCATAGCTCAGCACGAAGTCCTAAGGGGTGAGAGGGTTGTGCTTTTACGAGGGTCTGAATTTCAGCGATGGTGTCTGGCGTACAAGGCCAAGTTTTTTGCCCATGAAGGCTACGATGAAGGACGATGATGGCAGGGTGAAGATAGAAAGAAAAGCACATTTGGTCTCTGCACATTTAATAGACGTGCCTCTGCCTCTGTCTATTACGAAGTACCCTCGCGCCGGTACGTCTGAATGGGCCCGCTCTGGTATGCTCCCAGCGCCAGGTATCTTGACACCCAGCGTGCAAGCTTTGAAGGGACGCGGCTCCCCAACCGTGGTTATGCAGCGAGGAGTGCCGAGCAAGCATCGAGCACTCTCATACCGGAATGCTGAAGGGCTGCATCAAACCCATCTTGTTTAGTATTCCAGAAGTAATTCTGCAGGCTCGTCCCAAGACTTAGCATTTCTAAGCATGGCCTTCTGAAGCCCGTGCCGATGCTTAGGCTCGCTGAACATGGCCTTCTGAATGTCGATGAGAAAGTCCAAATTCGTCTTCCACATTTCTCTCAACTCTGGCCCATGTGCGTCTTGAGCTACAAGATCGGAGAAGCGCCTGCGCCGGCCCTTGGGTTCCTGCCAGTTCCACAGGAGAATAGCCTTCATGTTCTCCAAATCATCAACAGGAAGCTTGATCTGTTGATAAATGGTTTGTGCTGCCTTTGCAAGAGCCATGGAATCATGACGCTTGGAGGAGCACGCTGTCTTGTACTTCTCGCGCGCAAGCAGCTTCAAGCCCTGCACGTCGTATTTCTCGGCGGCGACCAATACAATAGCATTGATCTGGATAGTGTTCTCCGTCGCATTCGCTGTGTCCTCACGGTCCTCATAGTCGAACTTGTAGAAGTACTCGATCCTAGAGTCTTCAATTAGTTCATGCTCATCAGAATTTTACGGCGAATTGAAGCATACATCCTCGCAATCGCGGCAGGGTCGTCTTCCTGCAACTCAACACGGTGGGTCATTGCCTCTTGGAAGTCACCCGAACAGCAACGCGCGAGGTATTTGGAATGCGAGGAGATGATCACGCGATGGACCTTGTACTCTTTGGCCCCGCAGACAATGGTGAAGTCCGAGAATTGCGCATCGCGCAGGTATGCCGGCGCGGTTTCTGCAAAGGTCTCCATCGTGGTCGGCAGCGGGGTTCTGTTGCGATCTTGCCTGTCTTAAGCCGGATCCACCGTCGCTGATTTGATGGAATGTCGTTTTTCGTGGTGGCCTCTGGAGAAGTCTGTGCGAGAAGAGGAAAAGGGAGGTGGTGCACGAGAACTTTATAGGTTGACGGGAGGACCAATTCTGCTCCACTTCACTTGACTTCACTTCACTTTCGTGGGGCATCGCGAAGTTCCTGGTGTCCACCCTCGAGCTTGAAAGAACTAGAAACATGTATCGCCGATCATCAATCGCTATGACACCATTGCGAACTTCCAAGTCAGCGTCGTCTGAACTAGAACATGGCAGCCAGATCACGCACCCCTTGTCCGCAACTACTTCTTCAACTGCCCAAAGACCGAATCCAATTCCATCACAATCAGTACTCCATCCGTGCTGAAACACGGAGTTGCAGAAACCATCTCCCACCTTCTGGACAAGTGAATGGCGTGCCTCCATCTTCGGCGAGAAGCTCATCATGGAATTCTTGGTCGAGACCAGACCTCTGTTGAAAACACATCGCATCACTTCGAATCCGATCCGTGTGAGATTGATGCCGCCGGGTTGCTCACATCCTCCAAGCTGGAGCAGCATGCCGCAGTAGCGCTTGTATTGCCTTTCGCAGCCGTAGCATTCTATGCTATTGGGAAGGTGCTTGATGGTGTGTTGTACGGAAGGCAAGTACGAGCTTCAGCGTTCTCAGGATTGAAGGAACAATCGCGCTTGGTGCAGTAGCTTGCTAGTCGGGACGAAGAGTCGTCGGATGAATACAGGTAGTTCTACCTATTCGTAAAGGAGACAGACCCATTGTCATCTTTGTCATGTACCTGTAGCCTTGCCCTTCATTCTTGTCACGACCGTAGAATACTTGTAGTAGGATGATTTTATTTTCACTAAAAGGCGTTAGGGTCTAATTGTTGCAATAATGCTAGCGAAATGGTGTCAGTCATAGAACGTATGGAAGAAGGATATGCCTCCTCCTTACGGATGCTCTTCCTACGTTCTTCCAAGGCCTCGGTGTGTGCCTAGACCAATGTGAGCTGTCTTATCACATAAGCCCGAGCTAGAGGTTCTTCTGACATTGCATACAGTGAGGTACCTATCAGTGGGCGTCGCGAGTGCACGAAGACCTCTACCTATCGCCTGACCTTGCGTCAAGCATGCAAGCAAGAACACGCCCAAACGCAGTAAAGTACGTCGCAGGCCATGGGTGAAAATTTCTAACCTTCGCGTGTCAACAACAGCACCCAAAGTGATATCTACCTGACCTATCCATGTAAAAAAAGAAGAAAAAAAAAGATCAAATGATGAACCAGGAGGTAGGAGGTAGGAGGTAGTAGGTACATGTACATGTACATGTACTTCCTAGGGCAGGAGGGAGGTAACTACTTAACCAGAGCTCGGGGACCGAGACACTAGTAGAAGGTTATTTTGCCCACAAAGATTGAGCTTGAAATGGTATAGTTCACATCTTGAGCTTTAACCTCATACCTCCCGTCTTAGTTTGATATGTGTGACCGGACTGCGGGGGGAGGGGAAATGACGCTCGGTAAATTCGAAGCGTGCACGGAAAGTTGTACGGACTAGGAAGATGCTGTTGTTGCTGCTGATGCGATGATTGAGACAGTACATCCATGCACATGTATAGGTAGTGAGACGTAAAAGACGATGTTTCTTTTTTCATGTCGTACGTATCTAATGAAAGTACAAAGTTGTCCAGTCCAGTCAGTCATGCTTTCGAGCTTGCTAGAGAATTATTTCAACTCTCCGTCGTGGCCCACAAGTCGATGTCTGGCTTGATAGAGAAAGAAGGAAATGGTCATCACAAGAGTTGCCCGTGCTCTTGGTCATGTGTGGAAATTGCTGGGCGGAGTGATGTTTGAAGCGGTTGTTTTGGCTTGTCGCAGTACTAGCGCTGTCCGCAGACAGGGTGTCTTTTCGTGATGCGCCGATCGTGGTTGCAGGCAGAGGTCAAGGCAGTTGCAGTATGAGAGTCATCAATGGCTCGTGGTGGAAGAAAGAACATAGTGTCGTTTCCGTAAGAAAAATGTTCACTCTGCGCGGAAGCGAGCCAGGCCGATGACCTCGCGCTCGCAGGTGGAAGGGACTGGTCGGAAGACTTGTGCCTTAGTGCTGATTGACTTGACGCTGCTGACCGATGATGAGCGGGAGCCAGAGTCGTGGTTGCTGAGAAAGCGGTCGTTGTCCAGTGACAGCTCCTCTGTAACTTGGCTGGCTTCCTCAGCTGCGACAGCTGGCCCTGCGTTGCTCTTGGGCGACAGAGACAACCACTTGGCTTGAGGTTGCTCGGTTTGTGGTGAAAGCTGGAGCCAGGTGCCTGTTGCAAGACCCTTTCGCATTGTGTCAATGGTGGCGGCTTCGGATGCTTGAGGCTTGGTCCAGAGTCCAGACATTGTTGTTGTTGTTGTTGTTGTTGGTCGAGTGGATCTTGTGGAATGAGGTGTATGTAGGAAGTGGAGGCGAGTTACTCAGAGGTGAAGTGGGAGTGCTTTGAGGTCAGGTGCCGATTGACCATGGACGGGGGAAGAGCTCTCTTTATAGCAAACAAAGCCCATGCCCCATGGAGCTACCTCGAACCAGGTGTGCGTCTCACAGTCATTCACGTAGCACAATGGGGCTGAAGCCTGGAAGTGGGATGCACAGGCGAAGCACGCCAAGCGCATGTTTTAATCACGCCGAGCAAAAAGCATCGTCGCTGCACAGCGCACGACTACTGCATCGGTGCATCGCAATACTAAGTAGAGTGGGCAAGCTAGTCCACTGCTCGCTCGTCATGGGGCATACCCGGACAGGTGATTTATGCAGCAGCCAGCCAAGCTGCGATTAGCAGCGAGGAATGCTAGGGGCAGCCCATAGCGTTGCTAGTCAGCCCGGGGAATCCTAGGCATTCAAGCCTATGCCGCGCATGCCCAGCATTCTCACGGCGCGGCATCTCTTATGGGCACCACTCATACTCCATCCTAAGCAGGGCTGCGATATTCAAGAGTCTGAGCCAAGGCGGCAATTATAGATCATGCCCCGGCCGTGCTGCTTGATATGACGGACCTTCGTTGTCTTTGCCAGGTCATCATACTCATCACGGTCATGGCGGAAAGCCAATCATGTCATTCTCACAGACACCGTGCCGCCGCTTCAAAATGCAGTACCTTATTCATCAGAAATCATCTCATCAGCCTTCTGTGCTATGATGACACGTTTCATCGGAGTCTTGGCCCGGAGTCTGTCTGACGTCTTTGCATACGCGTTTCGAGATGATGAGACCTTTCTAAGTCTTGCGTCCACCAGAGGTGTTCCAATTGGGCGGACTGTGGAGTGATTCGTACTCTTTGCTCTTGGAGATATGTATGTACCGTGGACATGTATATGTAACTCAGCAGGTGGAGTAAGGTAACAACGTAATGCACAATTGACGGGAGCTATAGACCGAATCAATCGACGGCGGGTTCTACCCCACGTTCTCGGACTATTGATTGTTCCCACTCCAGCAACTCCACAGCCCCTTGATCATGGCGTTAGTCGGACAGGTGTTGACATCGGCGGGATAACACTGACGATCCCAGTATCAAATTCATCGAGTTGCAGCAGTGGGACTTGCATAGACGCAGACCCTGAACCTCAGGCGCAATTTGATCTGCATTGTTATCTAGTACCTGACAACAATGCATCGGACTGCGAAATCAGCCCGAGAATCCTGGCAGTTCCAAAGAACCGTGGGCCTCAAGAGTACAACCCACTCCTACTCTTTGGCAGTCGGGTGCACGAAAAGCCGTCGCATAGTATTTCTAGCCTGAAGTGAAAGGTCTCGGACGATCCATTCCATTCCGCTCCATACAGACTACGCCTGTAATACGTAAGCTACAGCCCGACAGATAGGTTGCCTTCCGTAGGTACAGATACTCAACAACCCGTCCCGTCCCCTCCCCACGTTGTGTCGATCAGGCATTTCTGTGCCAACCAGAGCAATCCTCAGCTTGTCGACGACCGCATCTCCGGTCGCTGTCTAACGAGCCGGAGCAGGCGGAGAAGGAAGGCCGCATGGTGTTATCAGTGTCCACCCGCGGTTGACGAACACAGCATGCTGGATACACGCTTGGAAATCATGTCGTGTGTAGTAGACTGCTGAGTGGAGCGATTCTCGCTTAGTGGCCTCGCAGCTTGAAAAAGCATTGAAATGACAAGATGGACCAGAAATCGAGAGGCCATGCGTTGAGGTGGGCGAGTAGTGTGACTCCTTTCCTCGATGTCTTCACGAGACGTTGTTGGACACATCGGAATGGTACGACTCCCATGTGATCTCCAAAGATGTTCGCCGGCAGCTCGTTTAGACTTGGGTTGGTCCAATCGTTCAGACTTCCTACGCAGTCTGTTCTTTGCAGGCCCTAGAGTAACGCGCTCAGCGCCTTACGCGATCGTTGGTATGGTCTTTATTGTGTTTCCCAGCGCAAGTTCTTCTGTGGTATGGCCATGGCAACGCTGTTCATAATCTTATCACCTTCGCTCCAAACGCCTCGCTAATTTCATGTCCCACGAACGCACGACAGCTAGCAGAGTAGCAATCCAGCCAATTTGCGTCCCTCTTAAATGCCCTTGCCCATTCCTCTGCTACCCGCATCTGGCGCGTCTGGAAGTCTCTCTATGGAGAAGCCCCCTCTCTTGCAAGAAATGATTGGTACACCTGGTATTTTCCTAAGGCGCCTCCGAAGATCTCGATCGTTCGTCGCTACGAGGTAGACTCTCTGTTGCATGACCCGGGTGACGATGCAGTCGTCTGCATACGTGCCTCTGGAGAATCACATCATGTCAGCTCAGCCTTTTTAGGTGTGGCATTCGAGAAAGGAGACTTACTTGTGATCACAGGGTAACCGCTCCCATCTCTCGTCGCGGGCGATTTGGAGTGCGATTCTGGAGATGTGTAAGTATAGAAGCCACAGCCACCTTCTCGTGTCTCATAGTGTAGGTATTACCTGTATTTCGGTCCTAATTTCTCGAGTTCGGCCATAACGCAGGAGGTGATCATGGGCGTACACGAAGCATAGAGCGTATCCATGAGGGTCGGTAGGAGAGGCAATTTGTGATGAACACAGTGTGATAAGAAGTTCGTGTCAACCAGCACCGAGTATGGGGGTGTAAGAGCTGTATTGTGATGGAAACTGGAGTATCACTCCATCGTCAGCAAATATCCCTCCAGATCTGGACATGCCTGATTACGAGGCCACCACTTGTCAGTGGAGAATTGGACAGGAGCTTGACTTACAACATGGAGCTGGGGACCTGTGGAATTTCTCGAATCAACTCATTGCCGCTGCCCTTTTTCTTCTCTTCCTGCTTCTTCTCCTCTGCCACAATGTTCTTCTTGAGCCTCGCGTCCCTCTGCCCGATTACTCGCTTTACAGCAGCAAACTTGCGCACTTTCTTCTGGACACCCATCCTGATTCTAGGTGTGTAGGGTATGCGGCAGAAGCGCTGTTCTGCGGCTTCGTAATTAGAAGGCGTATGCGATCGATAGAAGCGCCGGCCGATAGCGCGGTGGTGGTCTCAGCGGTAAGAGGTATGCGGTAGAAGCGCTGGCGTGTATTGGTGGCAAGTTACAGTATGGCGTTGTCTGCAATCGATAGAAAGATTTGCCCATGATAGCCAAGATTTCGCTTGGCAGCGGCAGCGGCAGCGGGGATAAGCTCTTGTCGGCCCGAGAGATCTGACAACCTCTGTGAACCGCGGCCGATCAACAAGAGGGACGAGGAGGAGACAAGCCACTCGACTCGTCGTAAATATGTCGCCCATGTCTGTATCTATACATCCTCGCCTCCTCCACTCCTGCACTCTCTCTTGCAAACCACCTTGATACGCCATCTTCATCTCTCCTGCAAACAACTCACCCACCATGAACATCTCCGCCTCCACCGATGGCACCCAGCCTCGCCCTATCCTGCGCACTCCCATCTGCGACCTTCTCGGCATAGAATACCCCGTGATCCTCGCCGGCATGGCACGCACTTCCTCTGGCCCCCTCGCCGCGGCAGTCAGTAACGCAGGTGGTCTCGGAGTCATCGGCGGCCTCGGCTACACACCCCAAGCCATGCGAGACATTATCCACGAGATAAAGGCGAATCTGCAAGATCCAAATCTCCCCTTTGGCGTTGACCTCGCTTTGCCACAAGTCGGTGGTAGCGCTCGAAAGACCAATCATGATTACACACACGGTCAATTGGACGAATTAATTGATGTGGTGATTGAGGAGAAGGCCAAACTGTTCGTGTCTGCTGTGGGTGTTCCGCCCGCTCATGTCATCAAACGTTTGCATGAAGCGGGCATTTTGATTATGAACATGGTGGGACATCCTAAACATGCGCACAAAGCGCTGAAAGCGGGCGTGGATATTGTTTGCGCGCAAGGAGGGGAAGGAGGTGGACACACTGGTGACATCGCAACGAGTATCTTGATCCCGAGCGTGGTGGATGTGGCGAGACAGTACAAGTCCCCTTTGACGGGGAAGACGGCGATGGTTATTGCTGCTGGTGGGATCTATAACGGGAGGTCTTTGGCTGCGAGTCTATCGTATGGAGCTGTGGGGGCCTGGGTGGGGACACGTTTCGTGGCTTCGACTGAAGCGGGTTGTTCGCAGCAACACAAAGAAGCTGTTGTCACTGCGCAATTCGAGGATACACTAAGAACGCTTGTAGTTTCCGGAAGACCGCTGCGGGTAAAGATGAATGATTATATCAAGTCTTGGGAGGTGGACAGACCTGAGGAGGTGAAGAGGTTGTGTGACCAGGGGATAGTGCCTTTGGCTCATGACATGGAGAACTTGCCCGACGACAAACAGGATACTATCGACATTCCACATTTGGTAAGACTTTTACTGTTCAATTCAGGACGTCCCATCATGCTAACACAAATCGTCAGATGGGCCAGGTCGCTGGTGCTATTGAGAAGATCCAACCGGCAAAGGAGATTTTGGAAGAGATGGTGACAGAGTGTGTGGAAGTCTTGAAAGCTCAGCAGACATATCTGGAAGCCGATATCAAGAGTAAACTATAGACCACTGCCAGATACCCTCCTCCCTTCCCGTGGAAAATATCATCTCGCCCCTTATTTTTATCGAACAATCTCCACAAGCTTCACATACGTCTCCTGCGGTGCATGTGTAACCGAATCCCTCGCAGCCCAAGTATCATACTTCAGCGGAACCGGCTCCAACTTAAAATTCCACACAATCAACGTCAACAGCACACGCAATTCGAGATAGGCCATTTTGCGTCCAAAACACGATCGAATCCCCCCTCCAAAGGGGAAACTCTGTCCCGCGCGAGGGTTAAACACCATTTTCCCCCCATCATCCGGAGAAAATGTGAGCCAGCGATCTGGTTGAAATTCGCTAATTGTTTGAGGATCCCATGTGCCATTTTTCTCTTTGGACGCTTGACTGGATGGAGAACGAGAGGTTTCGGGTACGGGAATGGGTGTTTCGATGAAATCGGGGCCGAGTGCTGCCTAATTAAATTTTTGTGGAAGACAAAAATTGTCCTTGGTTAGTAGAAAAGAATAATTGAATGCACGACACTTCTCCCCGCCTGCCTTTCTTGATCGTGTGAAATTCGGCAACAACAACAACAACAACAAAAGAAATCATGTACGTACCATGAAAATTTGCGTTCCTTTCGGTATCACATATCCCAACACTTCCGTATCCACCATGGCATCTCTCGCCATAACGGGCAAGACTCCCGCGACACGCAGACATTCTTCAATCAAAGCATCCGTATACGGTTGATCCGGATTGATGATTTCCTCAACGGTGGGCTGATCGCCGTCGCGTTTCGCTCGTGAATGGTATTCGTGCAGGGCAGCACGGAATTTGTCTTGAATGTTTTGATGGCGCGCAAGGAGTTTGAGAGTCCATACGATTGCTGTGGAAGATGTTTCGTGGCCTTTTTTGAGGGTGAGATTTGATGTTAGTGGGAGGTCGAAAAAGAAAACATAGGGAAGGGGGTTTGGAAGAGTTGGAGAAATGAAGGAGGGCTGTTTTTGACGTACCTCCTAGAATAAAGCCGTAGAGCTCATCGCGGAGTTGTGGTGTGTCAGGTCGAGCTTGACGGCCTTCTTTGGCTGCTGCTTGGAATTCTTTCATGACAAT
This sequence comes from Sphaerulina musiva SO2202, assembly GCF_000320565.1. Classification (NCBI taxonomy): domain Eukaryota; kingdom Fungi; phylum Ascomycota; class Dothideomycetes; order Mycosphaerellales; family Mycosphaerellaceae; genus Sphaerulina; species Sphaerulina musiva. Next base: position 899,333 of record NW_016017391.1, read on the forward strand.
GAGCTCCAAGGCGCTGGTGACGTCCTGCTTTTTCGTGTTGGTTTGCGAGAATTTGTCGAAGGCGGCTTGGAGCTCGTCACTGATGGTTTGGTCTTTGACTCGAATGGCTTTGGCCGCAGAGGGCACGAAGTTGAGGATGAATCGGTGCACAAGATGTGAAAAGGGAAGTTTGAGAGCCTGGAAAACGTGTCAGTCTGTATACCTTCTGGGAAAGACGAAAAAAAAGAGGGGTTGAGCATACCCATTCGACTGTAGCAGAGATCTTCAAAATCGCATTGAAGAATTCCGGGTCTTCAGCAGCTGGCAAGACGGCTGCAACTTGTGGATCACTGTCAAGAGGTACTTGAATCGTTTCGCTGAGCAGATCGATCTGTCTTCTGATCGCGCCCACCTTGACGCCGAAAGTTGCCTGACAGATGATATCCAAAGCTCCTTTGAAGACATCATCAAAGGCAGAAAAAGGATGTCCTTTCGACAACCTGATCTTATGCCTCCACAAGTCCATGAGATCCAGCGAGATGGAGTGCATAATGGGCCCCACCACATTGCTCAGAAATGGAGTGGACATGGTATCGTTCATGAGTTTTCGATTCGACCTCCATTCATCATTGGTGGCAAGACACAGCTGGAAATGAGGCGATACCGTTTTGAGGGAATCCTGACTGATCTTGCTTCGATCAAACTCGCGGACACGACGTGACATGATGTCTTGTGCTTCTCGGTAGTCACAAATGACCACCCACTAGATCTCGAGGGTGAGCGAGCGAGCGCACATATGCCGGAAAAATGCGAAATCGACTCCATCAATTACTCACCGGCTTTGCAAAGGGCCGGACAAACACCTGGCATATGGCCGAGTTGTGGGCACGGCATTGGTCCACCAGCCACTTGTTGACCTCTTTTGTCTCATTGACGGATTTGCCAAATTCTGGCATATCTCCCAGTAGTCTTCTTGCCGCATTTTTGTTGTAAGGAATTCCCGGAATTGGTTTTGGTAAGAGATATCGATATAGGGAGAAGGACAACAGCAGAACACCGATGGCCAGAAGGCCAAAGGGCGACGATCCAAAGGGTGGAAGCGCCATGATTCTCTTGCGCGTATGGCTTGGTTTGTACAGACCTACCGCTTCTTCGACGCAGGGAGCGAAAACCTCTTCTTTATCACCTTCGACAAGCACGGAACGGGTGCTCCAGATGTCTCCTTACTACAGGTTGGCACACGCGGCATGACTTCAATTTTCAAGTTGTTATCGCTTGGATGTGCCGTGTGCACGATGGAGCGGGAGTTCGGGTTCTTTGCTTGAAAATGATGACAACATCATCCCTGCTAGCTGAGTGGTATAAAGAAGCGTGGGCATAAGAAGTCACGTTATGCAAGTTAAGTGTCGACCAGCTACTTTATGGAGACTTGAACTAGAGCGAAAGAGGTCGCCTAAGCGCCGGATCGGACTATGAAAATAGCTTGGCAATTTTCTGCGAGGACATTAGACCAGGCAAACTTCTTGATACTGACCTGAATGCAAGACTGGCAGCACTACTGCTCAGGCGACTAGGCGCCGTGTGTCATCTTGAACTCGGTATTCTATCGTGACTACTTGGACATGTTTCATGCCACAAGATCTGGAGATCAGGAAAGGTATTGTATCGGAGCATAAATGACTTGTGTAAGTAACCCTGCACATGCGGCGAGGCGACTAAAACTGCCTGTTCTGCAGGTACAATATTTGGTCTCGTTACTATGGAACTGGATAGACCAAGCTGTTATCAGTTGGGTGCTGCTGTATTGCGCAGGCGACTCTCTGGGTCTGGTCATCAATACATTATCAATAAGTCTCACATACCATCCATTTGCTCTCGTGTGTGTAATCGAGAGTCTCCCACCTTTTTCGTCAAAACGTAAAAGTCTCCTTTGCAATCCTTCGCGAGAAATGTTCCTCTACCAACGTAAAGCAGCTTCGAGCCGTGCCATACGCTGTCCAAGTCGTTGGCATGTGAGTCGAGCTGACTTAAAAGTATTGCTGCTCGGCACGGAGGCCTCGTCTTGGGCGGGCATCAGAACGCTGCACTCGTCTGAAAGTGACCGGTATAGCTAAGCGACCACAAGATCGCTCGACAAATGATTCTGACAAGTCCGTGGAGATGCAGCTCCTTCGCTCTTCCATAGATTGAACGCCCGGCTCGGTCTGCGCGAGTAAGTAGGTATTTCACTAATACTGATATTCGCCAAGGCTTTGCGTGGCAATGTCGCTGTCGGATAGTCGCTCCATGAATCTGCTCCTGCTAGCCGACGGCAGCAATGTGGCCCGACTCGCGTCGCGCTCTGACTAGAAGCGTTCGCGCGGCCCGTTGCCGTGTACATCAAGCATGTCGTCGAAGATCGCAGATGGAGCTCGTTGGCCAGGCAGATCGCTTGTGCTTTGGCCAACCGCAAGACTGCTGCTGCTGGGCTGTGTGTATAAGTGGCTACCTCTGCCGCCGTATCCATCCCTGCTGGGAGGGCCACGGGATGCCGAGCGTGGACCATCACGAGATCCGCTTCGCAAGCCCGCTCGCGAATCACCAGGACCACCATAGAAGTTAGACGCGGGTCGAGATCCAGGAACTGTTGGATTCGGGGAGCCAGGAGGCGAAGGAGAATGACCACCCATGTAACTATTACGTGCATAAGGAGCCAGGTGAGAACTACCCAGCACTGCACTGTTGCGACCGCCAGCTGGTGCATCTCCAGAGGGCAAAGCATAATAGCCTGCGGGCAAATATGTAGAGCCGCGATTGTCCACGCTGTAGGTGCTTGCCCTATTAGAAGCTTGCGCTGTAGGCGAGAAGAACAACCCCGCTGGCGGCGCTGCTGAGGAATGTCTGTGGCCCTCCTCGTTCTTCCCAGGCTTCTGTGCTTTGCCAGAACTTGTCAGGTGGTCCAACGACATGCTGCTCCCACCCTCGAATTCCTTATAGTATGCAGACTTGCTATTGTAGTGACCACCACCCCACGCGCCTGGCTTTTCCGTGCCGCGAATGGAGGCCAGGGCAGCGCGCTTCACCGATCTGTTGACACTCCAAGCGACGAGGCCACGCCATAGCAGAACGCAGGCGCCGAGGAACGCGAGCACTGCACCGACTGCAATGAAGACTGTTCCCTCCGGCATCGAAGACTTCTGCATGAACGGCGCATTGGCTGTATAAGGAACGACGATTGTAGGGACTCCAGCGCCAGCGATGGTCGGCAGATCGGTCAGACGGAACGTAGTGCCTGACGAGGTCGATGTGGCATCTGGGAAGGTGGCTGTCGTTTGCGCAGCAGTGCCGCCGCTGGCAGTACTGTCAGTTGTCGCCGCATCTCCTGTTGTTTCTGCGCTCGACTCGGCTGTGCTTGCTGCTGTAGTCGGCTCCCCTGTCGAGGCAGCGGAAGTAGCCTCGTTCGTATTGGTAACAGTTGCAAGGTCCGGCAAATCTGCCTGCGCATAGACAGCAGTAATGGACAGAAAGAGCAACAATGCGATGAGGCGCATCAGTCGTGTGCTTGTCTTGGCCATGCTGTCGTTGCGCCTGGCTGATACTAATCACGGTGGTACAGCGCGAGTGTGTGGAGTCCTGCAGTCTCAACTGGCGGTTCGTGGTCTGTATACAATGTGCTCCCCTGTGTGGCTGTCGCCGTGGTAATCGGAGGATCCGATTGATGGCAGGGATGTGAGATCTCTCTCAGCCTCTTTCCGCCAACCTGCTGTTCAAGGTTGCAACCTGTTTTTCGTCACCCGCCGTCGTCACAACCGTAAGGTGCTATTGGTATGGCAACCCTCCTATCTCCGAGTGTCCGAGTGCTGGTGAAATGTACGCAAATGAACGAATGTGGACTGCGTAGCGATGCAGTATAGGTAGAAAAGAAAGCACGTGCAGAACTGCAGACAATGGTGTCTTGGAGAGTGTTACAGAGGGAAGGGGCAAGGAAGGGAAGGACCAGACGCGCGGACAAGGCGTGTGACACCCCCAGAATAGATTGACGCTAAGGTAGCTCGGTTGCCGCTGCCGAGGATGCTCAAGTCTTCCATGGGATCATCAATCATCACTATAATACCCGATTGTATGTACGCGACGCGATTTATGTACATGTTCGCACGAAGAACACGAATGCCCGCTCAAGTGGTATCATGATCGCAAAATCAACACGCGATCCCCATGCACTTCTGCCCAATATGAAACAAACTCTCTGCGTCACCCAAGATGCCGGTTACCTCAATGACCACGTTAAAGATAGTACTCAGAGTCCACAATGCGATTAACGCCCAGCCAATCTTCCTGCTAAGAACCCAATTGTTCATGGGCACAGCAATCAGCAGTCCAAGTAGAGTGATCAGGAGTGTGATCCCACTCACAATCAGCGTCTTGCTGACATCCATGTGGTAAGAATGAAACTTGATTCCTTTGGTAGGGTGTTTTTCATGTCGTCTCTCCGCTCCTTTGATCAGAATGTAAGAACCGCTCAAGCCCACTCCCAGTAAGATGTTCAGCATTGGGCCTCCGAAGCAAGCTGAAAGTGCCATGACCGGGTAACCGAGCTTAGCGACAGTCACATCAGCAACGAGATCACCCAGAGAATTGCCGACTGCAAAGATGGTCAGGCCCATGATCGCGTGTGACATATTGAGAATGACTGCCAGTGCTTTCAGAGCGCCGACCACCTGGGACGCTATCGCCGAGATCCAAGCAATGGCGACAACGAAGCCCGCGAGAGAAAGAATGATACGGTAAGGTTCTGGTCGGCGCGTCGGTGTAGTTGTGAGCAGCATCAGGACGAGTAAACCGATTGATATCGGTAGACAGATGAAGATAGCCCGGACCAGCCAAGACATGGGGAGCCCGTCCGGAGCCTGAAGGTATATCGAGAGCACAATGAAGATTGGCGCTGTGAAGAGCTGGATGAGTGTCAGCCAGCGATTCCATGGCTCAGGTGGAGCTTCTTGCACCTCGTCAAGGAGCGACTGATCCATGGCCTGCGGCTCACTGGTGAGACGGGGCACATGCATGCCATCGTTGGTGCGGTAATGCTCTTCTGCGCCTACTGCAATACTGGCCGAGTTGCCCATGCCAGTGACGCCTGCAGTCTCCATGCTGTGAGGATGTGGCGTATCAGGATCATCCATCCATTCAGGAGTGACGCCTTTGATCCCTCCAGATCCTGGAGTGGCTGGTGTGAGTAGCGCAGGGATACTTTTTGAGCGAGCAGAATCCCAGCTGAAATCTTTATGTGGATGCTCAGAAACAGAATCATTCAATTCCTTTTCACTCTCCACTACAGGTAAGGTGATGGTCAAGCAGAAGACACTGGGCGCAGCGACGATACCGAGGCATTTCTCCCACCATGTCTTCTCGTGCCAATGGTAGATAGTAGGAAACAATGTGGAAATCATGACACCAGGTGGTGGTAAGATTCTGTATGGCCATATCCTGGCGAGCCAATCTGGTCGGCGCGGTCTCTCTTGCTCTGCGCTGTCATCTGCCGCTATTGATTCAGGAGATGCCAAACTGGAGAGCTGTGGCCCAGGTAGGTATATGCTGGGAGGCCGCGTGCTAATCGGAGACCGGTCACTACCAGTCACTGATGGCGAGGGAAAATCTCGGTATGCAGGAAAGGGCGAAGTGCTGCGTGAGGAACCTGGTGACCTAGCCTTGCCTGGAATCATGATCTTGGGCAAATTTCGAGCGCTTGGCACACGTGCAGGTTGTGAAGGATCGTCCACTGGCGAGTCGGTGCCACGTCGAGAAGGAGCATGAGGGTAGAAATAGTCTCCTGTGCCTGGTCTGCCTCTAGCATCATCGGGTGTCAAGAGCATCGAACCTGGACGAGCATCCGTTTTTGCACGACGACGCTGTGTTGGTACTTCACGGCGAGGCGTCGCAGGCTCCACAGTCAGTAGCGGAGATCTCGGGACTTGGAGACTTTCCACAGATGGAACCGCAAGACTGTCAGACTTTTTGTGCTTGGAAGTGCTCAAGTCGACCAAATTGTCCTCGGACGTTACCGGGCTCAGCTTCTGCAAATTGGTGTTGATGCGCAACGCTGCGGCATCGTTTGCTGACACAGCCCGCGTCCGCGATGGTGGTGCAGATTGTGGAGCTGCAAGGTTCGGTTGCTGGATGTGAGTCTGTACTATGGGTGACGTGACTTCCTCGTCCGTTATCAATATCTCATATGGTGGGCGGCTTGCGGGATCTGATGGTGATGACAACAGGTCTTGCTGCTGTGCTGTTGTGTATGCTGGATCGTCCGAAAATCTCCGCGAATTCATGGGTATCGTCTTGATGTTGCGTGACTTCTGAAGTGACTTGAGTACTGCTTGAAACTCAAGAGCTCCCACCAGAGAAGGCCTGACTGGTGTCACTGTATTGCTCCTTGCGCGGGTGTTCCTCGTCAATCTCATATTGCTAGCAAGTTCGCTCATCCACCTGTCTCTCGCTTCCTCTTCATCATCCTCATTGCCTTCGTCGTACGGTGAGCCGCCTTCCAGCGCAGCCCAGTCCTCGCGGGATGTGCCACGCGAGAAAGATGGTCTCTCGGGAGCTTCATCTGGATCGTCGTGATATTCTTCTTGCTCCGGGTCAAGCTCGTCATCATCCGGCACAAAGTGACCTCGTGCTGCAACTTCCTTTGCTCTTCTTCGCTTCCGCCGTCCAAGCCACCAGTGCCAACCAACGACAAATGCGACATAAATGATGTAGTAGAGCACCATCGCAGCACACTCCCAGAAGTGCAACCTTCCATCCCAAAGAAAGAGCATGCTGAACGCTGCAGCGACGATAAAGAAGCCCACGTCTCGCACGAAGCTCTTACGAGCAACATGAAAGGGTCTGATAAGCGCCATGGATCCTGCAACCACAGCCGTAATGAAGCCTGCGGCGCCGAACAACTCGCCCACGGCGAGACTACCACTATCAGTGCTCATGGCGGCAAATGTGGAAAACACATCTGGACTGCCATTTCCAAACGCTAGAAACGTGACTCCTGCCACGCTCTCGCTCATGCCCAAGATGCCAGCAATCGTGCTGAGATCTATGCAGAAGAAATCGCTGGCTGCGATTCCAATCGTGGAAAAGAGTAGGCCTAGCCATGATATCAGGATGAGGAAGGCGACTGGTTTCGCATCTTTCAGTCTGCAAAAGTATAGTTCCAGATAGGCAGTGAATCCACCTTCATCTGCTGGACAATGCGCACGTATGTAGGCGCATTGGTCTCGCGCTTTGTGTACCAGCCTGCATTCTTCGTCGCCTCCACCCAATTTGTGTATCGGCTGCTCGAGAGCGCGGGTGTGCAGAGTGCGAGGAGGTGAGTAGTATTCGTGATAGGCATGCGTGAGGAGCGAGTATGTCGCAAAGCACGTTCCGAGGAAGAGGAAGATGTAGAAGGCTCTCGCAGCACGATACTTGGGCCGCTTGGGTCTGCTTGGTCGTGGTCGAGGTCGTAATCGTATCGTAGACGACATAAAGTGGTCATGGGTGGTGGTGTTGGAAGCCATCGAAGGTCACATCTTATGGCGGACTGGGAGAGTCGTGATTATAACAATGCCGGAGGATGAAAGGCCTGGTGATCGGCACCGCAGTGCAGGCGACAGATTCCAGGCAGCATGTGGGCAACGCAAACAGCGCACCAAGACGTAATGATGGAACTCTCAGAAGGCGAATCGCGGTATGGACTTGGTGGGTACTATGTAGCTTGGAAGCCTAGCAAGTCGCAGCAATCCCTGCACTAAACGTCCTGCGCCACATGCTCGGACGTGGCGGGCGGGACGTGGCACAGCCTCGCAGGCTTCGCGCACTAGGAGGTAGAAAGTCCTTTCCAGCTTGGAGGAAGAGTGGTAGGAGGTAATGCGGCCGAGACATTTCTCTTGCACGATACTGTATGGATGCCTACCAGGCAGTATCTGATGCACATTTGGTGATTGCTGTGGTAGAGAAAGCCTCTTGTATCAGAAGACGCTGCTCAGTGCAAACTGTCTCCATCGGATCTACGTCACGCCGATCATCTATATCTGAATTCTTCATGTATACCTGTATCTCAATCATACCAGATAGCGTTCATGCCAAATCCTGGTTCTTTGATGTCCAAGTGCGCGACCCTGCCTAGGAACTCGTCTTTCCACCTGTAAATCTCCACCCAGCCCTGCTCATCATCACACAGCGCCAACCATTCATCCGTCCATGGACAAGGACTCACCGCGTTCGAATGTCCTCCACTCGTCGGTGTAGGGTTCAAGCAGATCTGCCTTTCAATTTGCCCTTCCTTCCCCAGCTTGAAAGCAGCAATATATCCCGTCAATTTTGGGGAATTTGATCGACTCGTCGCGAACAGGTACTCTCCAGACTGCGAAGTGAACACCACGTCACTTCGATACATTTTCGGGAATGAAGCATCCATACCCGGTGGAATGAGAGGATACGAGGTACGTGTCCAGGTGGGGAGGTGGGTTTCCGGATCGATCACATATATACAGAGACGATTCCCAGCTTCCATGAGAACATACAGATACGCATCGTTCTTCGAAATTTCGACCCAGCGTGGATGATCATTGGCAGCAGGCGCGATGACACTTCCGACGAGCTCTAGTGTTCCATCGGCCAGTTTCTTGTGTGTCCATATTTTGTTGGACCACATGTCAGCTGAATAGAGATATGTCTCTGTGGAATTGAAGACCATTCCGTGGATCGCAGACCGCTCATCTAACGGGGCGTCTTGAATGTTTTCTGACAGAGCTCCATTGGAGTCGACGGAATGTACGTTCAGGAAACCTGCGTGGTCGTAAAATGGGTTTCCATAAACAGCGTAGGGGGGCTGCTGTGCTGCTAGAACGAATATTGCGCGGGTTTTGGTATCAGTATCATTGGCTCTTGGGTGTCCGCCCATGGAGAGTGATTTGCTGTGGGAGATTTCGGAGGGCGAAGTGACTGCGTAGGAGCCCCATTTCTTCATGCCGGCTCCATAGATGTTTTTTCGAGCATGCTATAGACACATTGTCAGATGTGTGCGTGCCTGCTGCGTACGACAGAATTTTGCGGTCGTACATCGAAGGTCATCCAGGATATGGGTTGGTCTTCCGGGATCTCTGTTCGTTTGACAAGCTCCAAAGAGAGAGATTCATCATCGAATGCTACCGTGAAGATTGCTCCAGGTGGAGTCCTGTGTGCTCACTTCAGTAGATGGTCCTTCTGAATGTTCGTCGCAGGATCCACATACCACGTCCCAATCATGAGATGGTGCTTCATTCTGGCGGTAGACTTCGTGCTGAACTGGCGCAAAGTGAGAGATGCCACAGTCCGTCGTGTCGTGTATCGAAGCATCGAAGAGCCGAACGAAGCCCATCTCCCTCCCTACCCTACCTATACACCGGTTGTGGTTGGGTAATATCTTAGCCGTGACTGGTGCCGAAGAACATGGCGCGGCGAAGTCGGACCTCTCCGCACTGATTCCACGCCATTCCATTGTGAGCGCTTTCAAGTTTCTCACAGGCACGAGCGACGGCCCACGGACAGGCGGAGAGATGCATCCGAGCACAAAGTTTCAGCCCTGCAGCACTCTTGGCTCTCTCAACCGCTCTCTTTTTGGCCTGCCTGCACCTGCATACGGTTGATCTGCAGTGCAGCTTCACCGCCCAAGACTCCGAGAGGAGAGGACTCTACGACGACGACCTGTACACTCCAGCTTGGTCGAATATCCTACCTGCCTTGTGTCGTAGCCTACAGGTACTCATATATCGATGAATGTTACATGGAACGGAGGTAGAGCCCGATCGACAACCAGCCCTCTTAAAGAATAACCGCTCCCATTGGCAACCACGTGTAACCTCGCCATTGGACACCGATTCGACCACCACGAAGCTAGTAACACTGCTGCTAGAAAATGGGCATTTTCGACGTCAATGGTGGTAAATCCTACTACACCAGCACCTCCGAAGCATTCCTCAACCCGAACGCAGGCCATGGCTCCTCTTCACGTCGCGGCGTCTCTCCAGCGCGCTCCACACGCAGTGTGAAAACGAACGGCAGTTCCGGAGGCTATCAAGTTCGTCCCAGCGCATCCAATCCTCACTCTCGACCGCAGTACGCTCGGAGCGCGAGTGGATCGATCTTTGGGAACTTTGGAGGGAGCAGTCGTGGACCAAGTTCGAGGAGCATCTTTGGAAGTGGGAGTGGAGGCTCTTCCTACTATAAGAGAAGACCACGGGATGGGTATATCAGTTATCTGGTGCATAAGTTGCAGAGGATGATCAAAGAGCTTTGGATATATGCGAAGAAGCATCCTGTAAAGGCGTTCTTTGCGGTGGTGGTGCCATTGTTGAGTGCTGGGGGTGCCATTGGGGGATTGTTGAAGCAGTTTGGTGTCACACTGCCCATGGGTATCGGAGGCAGTTCTTCGAGGAGTGGAGGTAATGTGTACTATGGCAGTCGAGGCTATGGTGAGGACAGCAGCAACTGGTCGGACGCTGGTGGATTGATGAGTCAGGCCGGGAGTCTGATGTCAGTGGCCAAGATGTTCGTATGAGTGGAAGAGACGGATCTGCGGAGAGCAAGTGAAAAGCGTTCGTTTCATGAGCATGGGATATGACATTCACGAAAGTATTGACATATGACAGGACAAGCGCAAGCTTCGGCAGACTGTTTATGTCTGTTAAACGGATACCCTTTAAATATTTATGCAGGTTTGGAAAAGGCGCTTGGTGGCTACGGTTTAACGATAAAAATGAGCAGCAAAACGTCAAATCTACGAAGACATTTTCAGGGCACGACCTCTCCTGCATACGTGATGAACTGTCCAGAAATGGCCATCCTCGACACCTTATCCTTCTTCACGAGCAACTCTTGCTTGGAAACAGATGATGATCTGCAGTACAGCAGTACCTATGCATTGGAACGACGTTCTCTGCTTCCACTAATGCAGGTAGTCTGCGTTTCACAAGGTAGGTAAGGTATTTATTGTTGATGATACCTACCTAGCCTAGGTAGGTATAAAGTCTGCCCAACCTCTCAACTCCACCTTGTATGCTCCTCGACCGCATAAGACTTGGTCATAAACACCACCTAAGAAAACAGCTCTTCTGCTATTACCGTCGCATTATCAAAAGAGTGACGACGGCTTGCCAGATCAGATGCCATATCACAGTTCCCTTAGATCACGAGGAACATGAAAGCATGCTGTATCTTCCTTTCGGGCAAAAGGAGGCAGAAAAGGGTTATATTGCTAGACCTGCCTAAAGCTCTCAGTTGGAAACTCGAAGCTTACATGCCCGTATAGAAGGGAAGCCATTGACGTCGAGTTTCTGTGAGTAGAACCACCTAGCACCTAGGCATAAATAAAGTTATGCAGCTGCTGCTCGGCACTGGCTGGTGTGGTTATTATTCTCCACAGTAGGATATATTGTAAGCAAGATGTCTTGTACAGAGTAGTTGTTCTTATAGTGCGGTTGCGAAGATGCCCGTCGTACAAGATGTGAGATTCCAGTCTCAGGGGATATCTTGGCCATTTACTGTACTACCTAGTGGGCAACTTATGCCTACCTACCAGGTAGGTAGGTGGTTGGTCTGTTTTTGAGTTATACATGTACCGCACAACTAGGGGAGGGGTAACCACTTGGCAAGCGGACGTCATAAATATATATACATACCTACCTATATATACAGCATTGATGTTGTTGACCATGAAAACACAACCTACCTACGTGTACTCTACCCCTTTCCCCTTTGCGCGAGAAATCAGTCAATTGAGCCCTTTTCACGGCCATGGCAGCCCAACAAATCTCCAACATGGACAAGCTCCAGCACAAGTCCATCATCACAGAACCCAACAATCTCACATATAGCTATTACCTATCCCCGAACTTCAACCAGAAGCTGGATCAAGATGTCCCGACGCTCATGTTCGTCCACGGCTACCCGGACGATGCATACATGTGGGCAGGCGCAATCCCAACTTTCCTCAACCTCCCGTATCCCTTCATCGTCCTCGACTTGCTCGGTTTTGGCCACTCCTCCAAACCTTCGGACACGCAATACTACAACTACCGCGCTCAAGCCCACAGCATCGCTCAGATTCTCGACCATGAAAAAGTCCCCAATAACGTTATCCCCATTGGTCACGATTGGGGTTCGGCCACGTCGCAGCGCTTCTACCTCTACCACAAACAGCGATGTATCGGATTGAGTTTACTGAGTTTAGCATATCAGATCCCCAGCTCAGAGAAATTCGATCTCGACACTGCGAATGTGCTGACGGAGAAACGTTTTGGATATCCGCAATGGGAATACTGGAACTTCTTCACGAAACCCGATGCGGCGAATCTTATGAGGAAGAATATTGAAAGATTCTACGACGTTAACCATGGACTGTATCTTTCTGATCGACCGGGTGAAGAAGGACGGGACATTTGGATGCGAGAGATGTTTTGTGTTCCTGGCGCCATGGAAGATTATGTGGTGGGGAAAGGGAAGTGGGCTGGTGGGAAGAGGGTGGATTTGAAACCCTATGCGAAGGATCCTGTTCTGTTGCAAAGATTCAAGGAGAGGATGTGTCGGGATGGGTTGGAAGCTCCTGTGCAGTATTATCATTCGTTGAAGAATAATACAATGGTTGAGGATGAAAAGGCGCTGGTGGAGAAGAAGGATGGATCGAAGATTGAAGTGCCGCTGTTGTATATTGCGCAGACTGGTGATTGGGTCTGTAGGACGGATTTGATGGATGATCCGAAAAAGGCGGGTTTGGTGCAAGATGTCGAGGAAAAAGTGGTTGAAGCCGGGCATTGGGTGTTGTACGAGAAGCCAGAGGAGATTGCGAGCATTCTTAAGGAGTGGTTAGTGAGAAGATTTCCTGTAAAGTCATAGATATAACCAAAGACCGCGCAAAGGGAGTGATTTGTTTCGCTCATCCTTTTGGGTCTGTCTTGCGACTCGCCTTTTCTCTCCAATAAGCGAGAATTTGCTAGCACAAGAGAAATGCAACGACGCAATTGGCGCGAAGTGGTCGTGAGCGAATGGTATATCCAGCCGAATGCACTCACCATGTTTCTCCCTATTTCTCGCTCACGCTCACCTGCGAGCACAGGGAACACCGCCCGGTCCATCCTCAGTCGCCCATACTGATATCCATCAGACCATATATCCAAAACAAACCTCGCACCTCTGCCCCATAGGAGGAAGCTCCTCCGGCAACGGACAAAAGCAACGTCCACCCTGCTCCTCCGCAGTCTTACCATCATCATCATAGTAGTAGAGTCCCAAGCCATCCCTCGTACCCAGCATATGTCTCGCCAAATCCAAAAGTTTCCCCACTGTGACGCTCGCATCACATTGCACAAATGCGACACGACATCCTTCGACCTTGACCATCACCCCAAATCGACATTGACTCGCCGAAGCGACTAACATCCTCCGCCAACTGCCCGGTCCGCGACTCCCTGTGCTGAGCATGTGATTGGACACATCTACGGTACATTTGCGAGGCTGGACGGGCCAGAGGATGGGGTTGAAGTGGACGAAGGTGGTTTTCGTATGGTCGAATTGAGCGGGGGGTTGTTTGAGGCTGGGTGTGAACCACATCAGGCGCTGGAGGATGTCGGAGTTCTTGATGGTGGCTCGCCAGGTTTTGTTCACGCGGCTGGCACGGAAGAGGTCTTGGGCGACGCTACGGGTGTCGAGAGGAGAGTTGTGGTGGAGAATGCGCTCGAGCAGAGTTGGATCGTGGCAGACTCGGTTTGATGGTGGTGATGATGATGATGATGATGATGATGATGATGATGATGGTGGTGGTGGTAACTGTGAGAGCGTTAGCTGACAAGAGCGACAATTTCATTATTTTTGCAGATGCGAACCGCTGCCTCCTGGCCATCCTCGAACCCATCTGCCTCATTGCAAAGCTCAGAATCGGCAGCTCTCTGATCCTCGTCGTCATGGTATTCAGTGACGGAGTCATGCCGCCCGATGCGGTTGCGAATGGTCTTCTCCATGTCGAAAGGCAGGCTGATGGCTGGTAGCGGGATCGGTCGGAAGATACTTTTCTAGGCTTTGGATGTATTCAGAATTGCTGCTACCATGAGCGTCTGCTGCTTTCGCGGTTAACGCCATTGAGGAATCCGTGCTTGCTATTGTTCCCAGGTGAGATTTCGACGTGAGCCCCGGTGATTGTCTGGTCCGAGTGAATGCGAATACGCCACTGTAGCTGACCGTCCGTTAATTGTATCTGAGGTTTCAATCGAGGACCGCAGCATTAAGGTACTCAAGCTTCACATTGCGTTGACGGAGTGTGTGCAGTGGTTCGATCATGTGACAAGAAAAGGATAAGCTCAAAAGAGCCTTACATGACACGTCTCAATTCATCTCGCTCTCGCTGTAATCGTACACAGGCCTTGTGGCCTCACAGTCCGTGCTTAAAACACACCATACGAAAGAGGTAGGTTCGCGCTCCCCAGCCTAACATCTTCAAGCGAGACAAGCGAGACATGCGAGAAGACCTTAGGAGTAAGTAGGCATTGATGCTAGCATCGCAACTCATCCTCAAAAGACGCATCAAAATCTTTCGTGTCCCCATCATCTGCGCCTAGCGCCCAGCGCCTATGCTCCCGTTCAGTAGTGAAAAAAAACCTCCCGCTGATACAACCGCGGCCAAAGGGGTATCGTCGACGCCATCGCTCTTATCGCTCGCCACCACGAGCGCAACAAATTGAGTATCAGAGAAAAAAAGGGTGTAACTATGGACCGCCGTCATCGTGGTCGATGCTGTGCCTGGAAGGTATCGAAGTTGGCATCGCTGCCATCACGCTTGGAGCTATGAAACAAAGTTCCAATCTCCCGCGGTGATCAATGACAAGCATCAGCCAGTTCGTTGTAGGTACTGCAGTGACTTGCATTGTGGCTCATCATGCTCGGCGAACGGATGATCGCGACGAAGGACGGACAGGAAAGCCAAAGTCGGCATTCGTCTTAATAGGAGTGGTGGGGGGCAAGTCGCTTCGGCTACGCTGGTGGCCCATTCGTGGCGTTGTGCTGTTGGACCTCGATTTGCTGACGAGAGGCGGTGGTGGCTGCTTGCCAGTCGTGTTGGCCATGTTCGGGTTTCCTTGGGACGTGGAAGGTCTCTGTATCTCTTGCTCAATGCCAAGACCGTGACTGGCATTGCCATATGCGTTGGCACCAGCAGGAAGATAAGTCGTTGGGTTTCCGTTGTTGCGAGAGGGCAGATCAGCGTGTGAAGTTGCGCGGTCGTAGTTGCTACTTTGCTGGTTACTGCTGCCGCTGCTGATGGCACGATCGTCGACCGAGGCATCATCATCAAGTGTGTTAGACCATAAGCTGTTAGAGAGCGACTGCTGATCGCTGAAGAGCTTCTTCTCCTGTCCCTGGAGCTTTTCGGGATCATGACCGTCTTCGACAAGCCTCTCTACATTGAGAAACTCCTTCTCGGTGAAGCATCCTTGCCAGCAATGTCGCCAGTCTCCCACCAGATAATTGAACAGCCATCGCTCAAGGTTCAAGCAAGGCCCAACGCACACCGCCAGATTGTTGAGGTCCATCTTGTTTTTGTCCTTGTTCGTCAGTAAGAGAGACAAGTGGCATGTGATAGCGAACAGCAGGTAGTAGTTGAAGGGTGGAAGCTCCGAAAGCGCATCGCGTAGCAACTGTGGCGCTTCTTGGCCTTGGTTTCTGTAGTTCGGGTTCTGCTTCTCCAGTTGTGCACCCAATGCCTTCTGTCGCGATGCAGGCATGACCTCCGTGGGCAGTTCGCGGAACCAGGCCTTGAGCATACTTGCGATCTCATTGGTGTCTTTGATGTCGGCGTCCAGAAGATCAATGTCAAGCTCTTGATCGAAGCGGCGCTGCCAATGCTTCACTTGCGGTCCACTACCAGGAACTCGATACAATCCTTCCATTTCGCAGTTGGTGTTCAAATAGCTACACAAGTTAGCCACTATTTCCTGTTATATTCACGTGGACTGCAACATACTCAATGCATCGCCAAGGCAGGGCTGGCATCCAATACTCCGTCTTATCGCGACACGACGCCAAATCTTTGCTGATCCGCGTGGCACGAGTCTGCTCAACCAGTGGAAGGTTGATGACCTTGATCACGTACTCACTGTCCGGTACGTGAGCTTTGGAATCACTCTTGGTGCGTCCGAGAAAGCCACCTGTCGCCTTCTTCAGTCCGCTCATGAAACCGTGCCCCTCTTTCTTATCCTTGGATTTGGGGAAAGAAGACGACAGATTCTCTTGGCTGGGCGCAGCCATTGCTCGCTCCAGTCGCTCTTCTGATTTCCCCCGCTTGTCGTCTCTGTGCTTGCTCTTCATCCTTGCGTCAGACCCGGGCCAGTCGTTATCCACGGGTGCGGTCTGCGGTTGCTGCTCGAACGAGTTCTTACCATGCAGATTGCCGTCACCACTTTGACTGTCGTCGCCGTTTTCGTTAAGTGTCGCTGGTCTCGACCCTGTGACGTTTGAGCCCCTCCTTACGGACGCTCGCCTTCCCATACGACCAAGAAGACTCTTGTTCTCTTTCTTGCTATCGGGCCTGGTCCTTGAACTCGTACTGTCTTGACTGTGCTTCGGTGTCGGCTGCGGTCTAGCAGGTAATGCTGGGGCTTCGCCTACAGATTAGATGGTCAGCTGGTGCTCTCAGAGCGCGCAAAACATCGACGATGGCACTTTCGTCGATATTGTAGGTAGCGTCAATATCTGCAAGGCGGCAGCAAGCTCCATATATAAGCATTCTGAATCTCACGCGCACGTGGGCACAAAATCTCACACATTCGCGCGAAGGCGTGCACATTGGGGCTCATTCACACAGGGCCTCATTCACACAACTTACTTTCGGAAGATCGCTTTGATATTGCCTCTTGACTTCCCACCAAGCTCAACTCAGGCGTGCTGCCCGGGTTGTTCCTCAGATGGTATATCTTCGACATCGAACTCGTCGCCGGTCGGTATTCGTCCTTCTCGGTTCTCACTTGTCGCGAGTGCTTCCTTTCCTCCTGCTCGTTTGTTAACTTGTTCCTGAAGCTGCTGAGCAAATTCTTCGACGACTCCCGATTGTGTGCTCGTGGAGACGCCGGCGGCGATTGCGGATATTTGGGCTGGTCTTTGGGCAAAGGTGTCAGTCCTGCCGCCACGTCGTGTTCAAAGCCGCCTCCAAAAGAACCCAAATCGACCCCCTGCAGGTTTATGGGGCTGCTATTCGGCCCAGGCTGCACTCGGTTCTCTCGTATTCCTCTCTCGCTGAGCTTCAGCTCTTGTGGTTTGGGGTGCCGTGGCATCTCAATCATCGAGGCCTATGTCGTCCCAAAATTGCCCTGGACAGCTGTCGGCGGCAGGGCACCAGGGGGGGTATGTGTGCAGGCTGCAGATAGACCAGGCGTGCAGGAGGTGAAGCAGGCTACATGCAGTGGCACTTCCGCCGTTGCTATTGCCAGACCACAGTGCCTCAATGGACGGGAGATTGCAGCTAGGCGCGAGACAATGACTGACGGCTGTCACAGAACAAAGGCCGCTATTCTGCGCGTATGCGCCCGCGGTGGTATCGCTGGCGCCGGCTGGGCCTGCTGTGCGACTCGGGCTCAGGCGCGCAGGTGAGTGAGAGGTCGGTGTCACTGGCAGCGTTGCGTTGAGGGTGGGCGTTTTCTTTGTGGGTGAGCACGGAGACGACTCCTAGCCAGCTTGAGCTGGTGGCAGTGGAGCTGGCGAGTGCGCACCGCGACAGCGCTGACTGAGGTACGGTAGCAGTGGAGGGTGTCGTCGTCCGACAGGAACCTCACGTGCGCCGGGGGGCTCCAATGGTGTTGTGCAGTAAGGGGCGGTGGTGGGAATGGCGGTGGGTACCTTTGGGGGGTATTGCTGCGTTGCGTTGCTGTCTGGCTGTGCCGTCGCAAGGTGTCTCGGACCAGTCGTGCGTATGCCTCCTCACTCACTGTCCAACGACGATGGCTCACCGCTGTGAACACCGCCCTCAGATCAGTGCACCGCTGCTGCTGTTGGTCCTGTGCCGTTCGAAACACAACGCGGACCGGACAGTTTGGCTTTGGCTTTGGCCGCCGAGCGGGACGAGGAGAGTCGAAATGCAGCATGCCCCTGTCATCATCTCGCCATCTCCACTTTCGTGTTCCTGGCGTCTAGCAGAAACTAGGCGGTACTTTTACTCGCGCCTTTGCCGAGCAGCATGGACCCGGACGCCGACCTAAAATAACACTACCACCTACACCAGCTGCCCGCTACGCTCGACTACATTACCTCCTCCTTTGATCGCGCGCTTGACAGGACACTTCCCTCCGTAAAGACGTGCTCGCGCACTAAGGCAGTCTGCGCTCCTGCGAGACCCCGAAAGTGCGTGCCGGCCTTCTTCTATGCTGGAGCGGTACAGCCGGATGCGTGGATTACCGCTGCCTCCTCCCTGCCATCGATCCTGTCTA
The DNA here is from genome assembly GCF_000320565.1 of Sphaerulina musiva SO2202. Lineage (NCBI taxonomy): Eukaryota > Fungi > Ascomycota > Dothideomycetes > Mycosphaerellales > Mycosphaerellaceae > Sphaerulina > Sphaerulina musiva. The sequence goes on from NW_016017391.1 coordinate 917,764, forward strand.
GTAGGCGTCATTTTAGCACGCGCTGCCCAGTCCAGCCCAACCGCACCAACCAAGGAAAGCTAGTTCTGCTGTACCTGTTTCCAACATCACTCTTATCATCACCAGCAGCATCATCAACACCACGACATGTCTTTGGCGGCAGGCCCGGGTCGAGGCGGCGGCGCAGCAGCGCAGCTCCCGGATGAGCTCCAGCTCGTTGTGGACAAGCACGTATCGTACATTCAAAGCCTCGACAGTGTACGACTCTTTACACACGCTCGCACGACGCCGGCTGACACTGACGAAACAGTAGCGCAGAGATGAGCTCGAATACCACCTCACCGAACACTTACGCATCAGCGGCATCTACTGGGGGCTGGCATCATTGCACCTACTTGGCCATCCCGACGCACTACCTCGAGAGGGCTTGCTGGAATATGTCTTAAGCTGTCTACACGACAACGGAGGCTTTGGCGCAGCACCAGGGCATGATCCTCACATGCTCTACACCGTCTCTGCTGTGCAAATACTGGCTATGATTGATGGCTTCAAAGAGCTTGAACAGAAGATACCGAATGGCAAGATGAAGATAGCAAAGTACATGGCACAGCTGCAGCAGGCAAATGGCACCTTTGCCGGAGACAGATGGGGCGAGACTGATTCACGTTTCCTCTACGCAGCTCTCAATGCGCTCTCGCTGCTCGGTATGCTTCCACATCAACGACCGGAAGAGCCCCCCTTGATCGACTTGAATGCCGCCACAGAGTATGTCAAGGCGTGTCAGAACTTCGATGGTGGCTTTGGAGTCGCCCCAGGCGCGGAATCGCACTCGGGGCAAGTGTTCACATGCCTGGGGGCTTTGGCTATCGCTGGCGAGGTCGACGCCTATCTTGGTGAAGAGGGTAAAGATCGTCTGGGCGCATGGCTTTCCGAGCGCCAGTTGCCAAGTGGCGGTCTGAATGGCAGACCAGAGAAGCTCGTAGATGTGTGCTACAGTTGGTGGGTACTAACGAGTTTGGCCATGATTGACCGTCTGCACTGGATCGACAAAGACAAGCTCATAAAGTTCATCCTGCAATGTCAGGACCCCGACCAAGGCGGCTTTGCTGACAGGCCCGGGGATATGGTTGATGTCTTCCACACTTGTTTCGGAACAGCGGGTCTCAGCTTGCTCGGGCATCCCGGTCTATTGGAGGTTGATCCCGCTTAGTAAGTGATATCACTCTGGCTATTCTTACTCTTGTCTGCGTTTCTGGAACAGAGAGTCTAACTGATCTTACGCGGCAGCTGTATGCCGAAACACATTACCAACAGAGTTCTTGGACGTACGCCATAAAGCTTATGTCAACTTCTCATCTTGGTTCAAGGAACTGGTACAGGAACGAAAGAGGTCCATATCGTGTACTTTCCGCTGCTACTTGACTCACCCACCTCGAGTCATAATACTCCGGCTCTCTTCGTGATCCGCATTGCTAGCTTGCGGACTTCGCACCTTGCACAAAGAAACGCGGTTCTTGAGCTTGTGGCTCTATGGAATTTGCCTGAATTTGTGCACAGCGTAGACTTCAGATCAGAACAAAGGCGTCCAATTCTATACAAGGAAGGATGCTGCTATCAAGATTTCATTGTCTAGTCCTTGTTAAGGCACTGAAGTTCTCCACTAAGACCTGGCAAACTCTTGAAACACCTCTTGCAATCTAATAACCCGTGCTGAGCTTTCATGAGGCCGGGCTACAATGTGAGAGGAGATAGACGTTAAGCTTCAGACAATTGGCCTTTGCGTTTCCAGAGCTGCGTAAATGCTACAATAGCTTATAACATAAAGATGTCTGCCGACTGCCGGTAGTAGCTCTCGTACACAGACGTTCTGATATCCACTGACGCTATAGCTATTTCTAGGGTAACGTCCGAAGCTGAACTAATCCGATATCTAGACGGCAAATGCATAACCAGCACGACTTGAACTGCGATCGATCTTTCTGCTTTCTGGTATTGTTACAGCACGTGGACGATTCTGATCTCTTAAAGCTACGGCTACCGTAATAATTCGTAAAGGTACGCGAAGCGATATCTATACGCATATACATAGCTGATATAAGTTGAGCTTACTCTAGCACTGCGGATGTCTTCAAAAACCTCTAAAGAAGTAGCGATAAAGTATTGTCTTGACCCGAATGCACAGTCGGGGTTGATCTATTTGAGCTCAACCTCTCTGTAGTACGTAAGTCTCCCTGTTTCCTCGGTTCTCCCAGTTGATTGCAAAACCGGTACGGCGGTACCTACCTTACAAGTAGGCAGCGCTATTATCCACACGCACGTGTATTGTCGTTGCTGCTTCACCTCAGTTCAACCTCTTCTCTTGTTGGCACGTGGCTCTCCTATACATTACGGCTATCTCCGCTGAAGACCGGTAAGCAGAGCTATTGTTATGTTCACACGCATGTGCAAAGTCGGCGCTATCTCACTTGAGTTGAAGCTGCCTAGTATGCTGCACGTGCTCTTTTGACGCCTTTCTATTTGCTACTGTGGCTGACGGGTTTCGATAGCATACGCAAGTGCTACAGTACCTGAGGTATTGAGGAGGGAGCACACCTCACCAAGTGAAGAGACGTAACTTTGTTAGCGTGAATGTTAGGCGAGGCGCTAGCGTGCTCCAATGCGAACGAAATGGTGTTTCCGCTGCGAGTTCGGTGTTCACAACTTCCACTTTCAAAATCTACGAACACACACACGGCAAGCACAGCAAAACTGTCAGGTGCAGCAACACATCGGACAACACAAATACTCCTTCCCAACGAGCGCAATCAACAATAGCAGTCGTCGCCTGCACGGGCTGCTACCGTCCTCCTGTCCTTACAACTCGTCTCTCCCCTCCTCGACGTCCACTTCACTACCAACTCCTTCTTTTCGATCTCTACTCGTTCGTCCCTCCTTTTGGATTTGCCGTCTTGAGCGTTCAGAGCATACTCATTAGCTGCTTCCAGCACGCAATAATCGACCACGACACTTCGTCGCCGCCGCCGCCGCCACCGCCGCCGTCACTCCTTCGCCAGCGATAGTAGCAAGAGCTCCAGAGCCCGCCCGCTCGCCCACTACACTCGATACGCCCACTCGGTAGACCCACTCAGGTCACCGAAATTCGCAGATCGGCTGCCGATTGCTGCCTCGCATGAACTTGCTACAAGGGGATCCTGCACAACTTATTCCCCAAGATATTCCCCTCAGTTGCAATGTTTGCCCACGACGGCCGGACTTCTCCGATATCAGCCATCTCCTTACCCACATCCAGAGCAAAGGCCACCTCGCTGCGTACTACAAGCTCCAAGTCCAGGCTGGCACAGATGCCGAAGCGCAGGACACTGTGGACACCTACGAGCAGTGGTACGCCGATTATGGCTTGGAAGACTTAATGAGAGAGCGTATGAGCCAGAAGGATAAGAAGAAGGCCAGAGTTGGAAGCACATCTCGTCGATCAACTCGTGAGTGCGGCACATTCTTTGCCTTTGCCGCATTTCTTGCTGACCATCGTACCGCAGCGAATACAAACTCCACACGGAACACTCCTGTCCCAAGAAGCTCCCGAAATGTCCGTCGACCATCAGGACGAAGCCTGCTTGACCCACAGCTCAACCGTAGAGGTCCTGCGTCGACATCCTACTCAGCCACACCGCTGTCTTATTTCGATCCCGCCAACTTCCATCGCGCCTTGGCACCGACGCAGGCGAGTTGGGGTCACGGATCATACCTCAGCAACTCACCCAGTACGGTTAAGCAAGAAAGCGTAAGCAGCTTCGAGGACGACGACGACGACGACTCTTTTCTATCAGCCCCGAAGCGAGCACTACGCCGACGCGTTGATAATAGTGTTACTATTCTACCGGTTTTCGACGAGGCGTCCGAATATGGCGGCGAAGATGTCGAGCTTGAAAATGATAACGCCAAGCTGAAGGGCATCTTCTGGAAAGGCATGGGCCTTTTCGACTCTGCAACGCCAGACATGAAGCGTCGACGTAATCAGAAGAAGGAGGCATGGGTCTTACAAGCACTGAAGGACACCAGTCAGAATGTCTATCCCACCGAGTGCATCTACGACTCTGCTGGCGCCCTTCGCAAGACGCGCATTATCGACGGTCTTCCACCTTCAGACGATAGTTTGATCGAGGGCGAGTCAGAGCCAGAGCCAGAACAGCAAGACAAGAAACGTCCACGCCGTAAGGCTCGCCAGCCTCTTGTCAAGAAGGAGCCTAATACAGGCCGGGTCACTCGTAGCAGCCAGATTACCGCTCCTTTGTATACCCGTACGAACAGAGGTCTCTACTACGAGGGTCCCGAAGATGAGGACGACAATCTTACCTACCAAGCACGCCCGAACAAGCGTCGTACCGGCCTCAGCATCCATCGGGACAATACCGGGCCCGAGATCACATTCTCTCAGCCGGCATCGATGACCTACCTTACCTCTGGCTACAACTCGGCCCGTGGTAACGTTCAGAACCCTATCCCGATGTTCGAATCCTCTCTTCCACAACGTCTGCCTGCAGGTCAGCCCTCCTGGAGCCAGAACGCTCCGTTCCGGCCCTCTTCTCATGGCGGACACCAGCAAACATATCCCACTTTCAATTCGATGTTTCCCGCTGCCAACCAGGGTACCAACCACGCATTTGGGACCTATGGCCAGAACTTCGGGACTGGCGCTGCGACAATGCCATACAATAGCAGCTCGATCTTCCCAGCTTCTGCGGGCGCAAACCTGGAATGGGGGATGTTCGACAACCTTCATGAGACTTTTCCGGACCAAGTCGATAGTGTTATCGGTGACGCAGACCTTGGGTTCAACATGGGTGGTAAGTCTACTGAGCCTTCCCAGAGCATCGCTCCAGTTTCCTACTAACCACTATGCCTCGCTAGTTACAGATGGCACCTCGACGAATCCGCTTTTCCTTTCGGATGTGAAGCCGATTATCGAGGACGATGAGGGAACTATCTCCGCTCTCAGTGAGCACTGAGCCGCTCTTACGTAGCTGAATTAGGCAAAAAGTTTTGTATATATTATAGAGACTCGACATTCTCAACTTCACTTCTCTTAAGTATAGGTACTTCGAAGAACTTAGTAGTAACCGCGCTGTCGAATTTTCAAATACGTAAATTTCACTTATTTCACTTGTTTCGAGGCATACGGAGAGATACCGAGAATATTTTGAAAAAAGTACTAGTAAGTCTTCTAATACCGAGAATGCTTCGAAGAACTCAGTAGTAACCGCGCTATCGAATTTTCGACTAGGTAAATTTCACTTATTTCACTTGTTTCGAGGTATATAGAGAGATACCGAGAATGTTTTAAAAAAATTACTAGTAACTCTTCTAATATCGAGAATACTTCGAAGAACTTAGTAGTAACCGCGCTATCGAATTTTCAAATACGTAAATTTCACTTGTTTTACTTGTTTCGAGGTATACGGAGAGATACCGAGAATGTTTTAAAAAAATTACTAGTAACTCTTCTAATACCGAGAATACTTCGAAGAACTGAGTAGTAACCGCGCTGTCGAATTTTCGACTAGGTAAATTTTACTTTTTTTAAGGTATACTAAGAGATACTAATAATGTTTTAAATAAATTAGTAGTAACTCTTCTAATACTATAAACGGTAAATGTTTCGAAAAACATAGTAGTAATCGCGCTATCGGATTCTTAACTAGGTAAATTTCACTTATTTTACTTATTTTAAGGTATATAGAAAGATACCGAGAATGTTTTAAAAAGATTACTAGTAAATCTTCTAATATTAAGAATGCTTCGAAGAACTAAGTAGTAACTATACTATCGAATTTTCGACTAGTTAAATAATAAATTTTACTTGTTTTAAGGTATACTAAGAGATACTAAGAATGTTTCAAATAAATTAGTAGTAACTCTTCTAATACTATAAACGGTAAATGTTTCGAAAAACATAGAAGTAACCGCGCTCTCGAATGTTTAGATAGATAAATTTTACTTATTTAAGGGATACTAGAGATACTAAGAGTACTTTAAAAAAAAAGTAGGAACTCTTCTAATACTAAGAATGTTTCTAAAAACTTAGTAGTAACCGCGCTATCGAATGTTTAGATAGGTAAATTTTACTTATTTAATAAATTAAGGAATGCTAGAGATACTAAGAGTACTTTAAAAAAGAACTCTTCTAATACTAAGAATATTTCTAATACTAAGAATATTTCTAAAAACTTAGTAGGAACCGCGCTCTCGAATGTTTAGATAGATAAATTTAACTTATTTAAGAGATACTAGAGATACTAAGAGTACTTTAAAAAAAATTAGTAGTAACTCTTCTAATACTAGGAGTCTAGGAATGTTTCGAAAAACTTAGTAGAAACCGCGCTCTCGAATGTTTAGATAGATAAATTTTACTTATTTAAGGGATACTAGAGATACTAAGAGTGCTTTAATTAAGTAGTAATTATAATAAATTAATAATGTTTTTCTAGATATTAGTAAGTCTAGATACTACCTAATATATAGACAGATATATAGTACTTGCCTTAGACTTTAGAGTATACTAATATAAGAGTAGGTATACCGTATACTTCTAACAATCTACTAGTAACTACGCTACTTAATATTTAAATAGACTTATGTTTATAATATAACTTTTTAGAGAGAAGTAAGATAAGAGTAACTATACTTCTACAAACTTGTTAGTAACTACGCTACCTAATAGCTAGATAGACTTATATTTATAATACAACTTTTAGAGATAATTAAGATAAGAGTAAGTATACTTCTAGAAACCTGTTAGTAACTACGCTACTTAATAGTTATATAGACTTATATTTATAGTATAACTTTTTAGAGATAATCGAGATAGGAGTACCGAGTAGGTATACTTCTAGAAACCTGTTAGTAACTACGCTACCTAATAGTTAGATATACTTTTACTTATAATATAACTTTTAGAGATAATCGAGATAAGAGTAAGTTAAGTAAGTATACTTCTAATAATCTGTTAGTAACTACGCTATCTAATAGTTAGATAGACTTATATTTATAATATAACTTTTTAGAGATAATTAAGATAAAAGAACTTAGGAAGTATATTTCTAGAAACTTGTTAGTAACTACGCTACTTAATATCTAGATAGACTTATATTTATAATATAACTCTTAGAGATAATCGAGATAGGAGTAAGTATACTTCTATAAAGTTACTAGTAACTACGCTACTTAATAGTTAGATAGACTTATACTTATAATACAACTTTTAGAGTATATTAATATAAGAGTAAGTATACTTCTAGAAACCTATTAGTAACTACGCTACTTAATAGTTAGATAGACTTATACTTATAGTATAACTTTTCAGAGATAAGGTAGACTTATACTTGTAGTATATATTTTAGAGTCTTTTGAAATTAGATCTAGTATACTTTTAGAAACTTGTTAGTAGCTACGCTACCTGATAGTCAGATAGGTTTATAGTAATAGGTCTCTATAGAGGAGTCAAGGAATAAGGCGAGTCAGCGACGAGGGGGTAGGCAAGTTTTGGTCTGACCAATATTCTTGATGTCTAGAGTAATCGTTGTTCGTCACGATTGCTATGTAAAACACGTCTTCCCAGTACTGTACACACTTACAAGTACATATGCTAACTCCTCCGCTGAATGCAATCTCAAACTTTTTCGCTATGCTTCAGACGTCCAATCGAGAATTGGAAAAAAAAAGAAAATCAAATCAATGCAAGCCGCTCTCGCCTGTAGAAGCCATATGCGCTTGACAGGCAGCCATCAACTTTGCCTGATCGGCAACCTGCTGCAACTTGCTCAAAACGTCCTTGTTACCGTCCATGAAGCCCAAAATCAGATAGTCGATCTTCGTTTCCTCGCAAAACTCTCTGACGAGCTCTTGTAGCTTACGCAAGTTATGCCTTGGCACTCGCGGGAAGAGATGATGAACCGCTTGAAACTGCAAGCCTCCGTGGATGAAATCCAGCCACGCAGGACAAGCAACGTCCATGGTGGTCCGGAGCTGGCGCTGCGCAAAAGCCTCCCCAGGACCCAAATCGGAGGTGCTGGTTCCCCAATGCGAAAGGGTGATTTGGACGTGGAGTGGCATGGTGATAAGATGGCTGGCAAAGAGGAAGATGGCGCGGCTCGACCAGGTGGGCACGTTGCACCAGAGCAGGACGTAGAAGTAGAGGTAGAGGTAGCAGGCTATGCTAATGATCTCGACGGATCGTGTCCAGGAGGCACTGCCACGCGTGATGGAACGCCTGGAGAGCAGGTGGGCCCAGGAAAGGAAGTAGAGGTTGAAGCGGGCGACGGTCATGATGGGATAGTACGTGTAGCATTGGTACTTCACTGCCCAGTCGGCGGCGGCATTCCAGATAAAGCGGAAGCCATTGTAATAAGACGATCGAATACCAGTGAAGAAGGCTGGCGAGGTGACGAAGAGTGGTACGTTTTGGATGTCCGGGTCGTGTACGGGATCGTTGGTCACGAAGTGATGCACATTGTGACTGCTCTTCCACCATCCTATGGAGAGACCAGAGCAGAAATTGCCAATGAAGATTCCAATGAGAGAGTCAATCACGAAGTTGTGCCTGCAGTGTGCGAGTCAGCGCCGTTGTGCAGGGTGGTGCCAAGGGCAGATATTCTGAAAGGGCTATCTTACGTGATTCCTCGATGTCCCGCGTCATGAGCAGTGAACATGATCTGGTGCCAGAACAGGCCGAGAAAGCATGCGGATACGAAGTACCACTCCTTGCGCAGGAAGACGACGAAGAGGGCAAATAATGATGCATATCGAACCATCTCTTTGGCGTACTCCACGAAGCGACAGTCGTAGAAGCCTTCATCGTGGACTCGCTGGTGCAGAATGCGGAACTTGTTGGTGATTTCGCGCTGCGTGGCGGCATCGAGAGATGGATATTTCGCCACGTCGGCGTCCACCGCGTCCTGGACTTCTCTCGCGGTGTAGGGGCATTGTGAGACGTCGAGCTTCGAGATCTCAGTCAGGGCCAAGCGACCCTTGTAGCGGAGTCGCCGCTCTCCTTCCTCCTTCTCGTTGAGGGCACATGCCTGGAAGACGCCTCCCTGGATGGGCGGCACAAAGTTGATCCATTCGCCTTCGATTCGACCGATGCGGTATCTTTTCATCGACTGGAGGGTTTCGAGCGAGTGCGAGCTGTTGACGGTCAGGTCAGCAAGCGGAAGCGCGACGGCATAAACATAAGACGGCACAAGCGTTGCATAAGTCCTGCATACCGCAGGGTCTCCGCGGAGCAGACGCAGGGCGGGCGCGAATGGCGTGAGGGTTGATTATAAAGCAGCGCGCCAATGGACAACGTACATAGCCAGCTCATCCGTCGCATCTCTCCCCACCATGTGTTGTATAACCAGACGTCCTCCCGGGTGCAGGTCCTGCCAGGCATTGAGACGGAGCACATGGCTGTCGGCGATGACCAGTGTGTCGCCGGCGGCGATGAGGCCCTCAATCTGCCGGCGGGTGAAGACACGAGTTGGGCGTGGTTCGGTGGTGATCATGGCGGCGGCGGCGATGTTGTTTTAACGAGTGGATGGTGAGTGAGAACAACGAAGGTATATCAGCATGTTGCGAGACCAACAATTTGAAGCAGAGCACAGTGGGCAAGTGGCGGCGAGGGCAGTGATGGGAAGTCCGATGAGTGCGGCCGACAAGCAACAACAAGTCATAGCGTTTGCTGCTCCAGTCCCCTTGGAGACGTAAGGGGAGGGACGGACTGGGAGGGAGAGAGAGCAGCGCGAGACAGGCCGACTCGGGCGACTGCGCCTGCCTCCTGCCTCCCTGGGAGTCTGGGACTTGGAAGGTGCGTACCTGCCCTGCCAGTGCCTGCTCCTGCTCCTGCTCCTGCTCCTGCTCCTGCCCGCACGCGGTCCTTCGCGAACTTCGCATGCGCCGGCTCGACCCAGCCCAGCGCAGCCCAGTGCACACGCACACGCACTCGCAGTACGAGAGAGGATTGGCCTGTCTCCTGAATCCTGAATCCTGACCCACGCACACGACACACTCGACACTGCACTGACTGGCTACAGCATACAGCCTAAGCTACTGCCGCGCCGACGGGCGACAGCGTCGAGGAGACATGGCCAGCCAGCGCAATCTAGCGCCATCTAGATCTAGCCTCATCTAGGCTCATTCAGGGTCCTCTAGGGTCCTCTAGGGTCGTCTCAGTAGGGTCATCTAAGGCTTAAGCCTAGGGGAGTCATCTAGAGGGCCTTGCAACGCACCAACCAAGGCGCTTGTCTCCAGTAACCTGGAGAGGGGACCATCGCCAGCCATATCGAGTGGTGAGTCCAGTAGCCCTAAGCCGAGGCCTCCATGGTCGAGCCCTGCTCTCACACTCCTCCCGACTGTACCGTTTGATGTGATGCGCAAAAGGCCCGGAGTTGAACCCCGTATGCTATGCGAAGTGTAATAAACACCACGGACTGCGGCAGTTGCATCGCACCGACCATCAACTCTCAGACACTCTTGGCAGGAACCATCGATATGCAGGGTCTTCTCGGGCCCTGCCCCGAGTCATGGATACTTCTATTCAAGTCTTGGACAGCTCGCACCCGTCGTATTCAACAACATGGAATACTACTACCTCCTATCTTACTGCAATGCCATTCCGACCTTAGAACAACCTGCGGCTCACGATACCTGACTTCTCATCATTATCTGTAGTGCCTCAGCCTCGGCCACGTACGTCCGCCCCTGTGAAGACCAAGATCCGCAAGCCGACATCCTTGCACGCCCGCGCAAACAGATTACAGATTGCAACTTTGCAAGCGCCTCACCACTATAGAGGCTACCTGATCGTCACACACTGTGTGAACACCTGTTTCGTGGAGCTTGTGGCACCTTCTCAGCCCCACCACTCATTCCTCCAATCCATTCATCCATTCATCCATTCATCCATTCATCCATCCATCCATCCATCCACCCCTCTTCCCGCTTGCAGCTGTCTCCGCTATGTACATGTAGTTCTACGCGAGCTCCATATTCATGGCGTCATGGGAAAGGACTAAGGCCCGAGATGGGATTCATCATTCCACGTTCAAAGTAGCCGACCAGAATAATATGCACTCAAACGGCGGTACCAAGTAGTGTCGCGCGCGCCGACAATTGTGGCTGTGCAGACACTGCAATGGTCAAGGTCACACCATCGTACTCGTTTGTCAGGGGGAACGAAGGGGACGCATGCGGCGGCATGACGGACGGACGGTATCTTCGCAATCCGTCTACCACACGCGCCGAACACAGGTATTATCAGACCTGCTTGGGTAGAGTAGATGTACCTCCTACCTCCTAGTCTGTTGCAGTATGTGAGATTCTAGTACGATGGGTCGCCCTGTGCGCTACCTATATCGTAGGGGGAGATCGCTGAAAACTCAAGACAACCCAACCTGGCATGACAACTGTCCACTTCGACATCCATGAGCACCCATCTCCTCCAACAGAGTCCAACTCGAGCCGAACTAACATTCTGCGTCCGTCGCAGTTAGATTATGTCTACAAGACGACGCATCAACTGTGGAAAGTGCCATTGGTGAACAACGTCTGCTTACCTTGTGTATTAGCCCAACACCAACTCAGAGCGCATGCAGCAGCTCGTGCTGATGAACGAGAGATCGATCTCGGCCAGCTTCAATCAACCTGACCTCTGCCATATCGCCGGCATACGCGGTGAGGGTTGTCGCCTCTCCTCGTCCATGCACCATGCGCCAGAAGAAATCATTATGCGACAAACATCGATTCGCCCCGAGGCCAGCCTCTTTCTTGCATCAACGTCACCAGCAGGTCTTCTTTGCCTGCCTTGTCGGTGCACTGGGTGGGGTCACAGTCTTGTGATCCCGTGGGCAGGAGGGCATACACGGCAGTAGGACAAGCGAGTTTCACTGCGCATGATTGTGTAGATATTCTGCATGCTGGTCTAGTTTCTGGTCCTGGAGAGCGAGTTCGCAACTCATGGAAAGCAAGACAATCAATGACAACCTGGGAATGAGCTGCTCGCGACACTGAGACGACTCCTTGAGGTGAGGCTTGGGGCAAAGCACCTAAGCTTGGTTCATAATGCCGAAACGCGATTGAGCTGAGCTGTACCTCCGGAGGTACCTGAGGCAAGGCTCATACGCTCCACAATGGTCAGCCGATCGCCGGCAGTTGACTGCAGGAGGTGATGCAGAACTTGGGTGCCTGATCTGTCCCTGTGCCAACGCAGAAGTCATACAGATCACTGAGAAGTTCGAGAAATTCCGACTATTGAGCTGGTAGATAGGTACCTAGGATACAGTGTACTGTAGTGCCAGCAGAATGTCATGTTTGCCTCTTAGCTGCCGCCTTCACGAAGGCTGCGAGTATCTACAATCTCGGTATATATATCGTGATTCATGTCCATGGCAAACGCAGCGTTCTTGAATACGCTGGGCGATCAGAGCAAGCCGAGACATAGCAAGTACCTACCTGAGAACGGAGCCACCGCGGTCATCGCATACTGCACGACACGACAAGATGGCCACCGAATACGATGAACAAGCCATGCTTACCCAGTCGCATTTCTACTCGCCTGCACATCTCGCGCAACGCAACATTCGACCAGGCCACTTGATCCTGATTAGACGTGTCAGCTCCTTCCAGCAGTCATCAACTCTCCTTCTGGCTGTGGAGGTCGATAGTCACAGTCTCGATCCTCTACATGGCATATCAGTGGCAATAGTGCCGACCTCAGAACTTCCCGAGCACCTCATTATTCATCTTCTGCAGATCCAAGATGCGGACGATGTTCTCAAGTCCCACCATGTTCGCCGAGCGTTGGTATCCATGGCCCAGCGAAATGGACCCATTGCGCCACTCGCGGAACATGTCAACCCCAATGATCGTGTCTTCGTCCGGCCGACTGGCGGCGCCGTACGAAAGTACCTTCTGAATGACCAGTGTCCGAACCGAATATGCCAGAATGGAGTATGTGTCCGCCACGTGCAAATCTACGATAGGTTTCCCGCACTTCGAAATGGAATCTTGCCAAACACTCTCCAACTGGCGTTGGAAGGAATTGGAGGCCGGAGGATGCTCTGTCCGGGCTGTTATGGACACGCTATGGTTCGAAGAGGTGAGAGATGTGCTGTCGCAGCAGGCCTGATTAGTACAGGGCTGCGTCAACCACGTTCTGCCATTTTGGAGGAAATTGTATACATTCGGGAGATGATCAGGTATGTCCATCAGTTGGAGCTGGGGTACAATTTGTACAATGATCCCGTGCCTTATGCGCAGACTCCGATTGAGCCAGCGTCGGTGTTGTCTCCTACTTCCAGCGCGGTCTCATCTCAACCGCAGTCAAGGTTAAGCAGAGCGACTGAGGTATCGTCCATGCCACAGTCCACACAAGCTGTGGAGGAGTCTCTGCGTTTGACTTCCACGTCGTCTCGAAGAACACCTGACAGAAGCGCGCACCCTAGCCGGCGGAGTACACAGGAACAGCTTGCGGGCGTAAGCACAAGCGCGACCGGGCGTACAGTAGGCGACGCTTCTCAGTCTGGAACCTCAGAACACACACCTGCGGAGCGAGCTAGCCAAGCAGCGAGACAGAGACATAGGGAAAGACGGGAGGACCATCAGTCTACTGAAGCTCAAGCCGGTCCCGGAAGCAATACGAGGCAACCCACGTCGTCTACATCTACATTAGCTTCAGCTTCGACACATCGTGCAAGGACGAGTACTTCAGGACAGCAGCATGTGCCGCCAGCAGAAAGGACACCCTTTCGCTCCAATCGAAGCACATCATCAAATACCCATCAACCATCAGCACTCGCAAGCTCAAGCCAGCCTCCAGCTCCCACCACAATCGAAGAACTCATTCGTGCCCCAGCAGACCCTCCAACAACAATGACTACCACCACCACCGCAGTACAACATCCCCACCCCTCAACCTCAATCCTTCCCATCCTAGACGACTGGCAAGAAATCCCATCAAATTCACAACTTCAATGGAACATCCTACCCACATGGACCCCCATCCCCTCCGCTTGGCAACAAGAATGGGCAAATCTTCCCGAATGGGAACCTATTCCACGACACATTGAAGAAGAGCATCATCAGCAGCAGATGACGATGATGATGGATGAGGCCGTCATTTCTCCTACGAGCCGGAAAGCTCTAGGGAGAATGGCGAAATCTAGATATAAGAATTGGAGCAGAAAATATTGGGATCAGGCGGGGGATGATTGTCCGATTTGTTTGGGGCGGTTTGGTGGTGGTGGAGGAGAAGGAGGAGGAGGAGGAGGTAGTAGTAGTGATGGTAACAGTATGAGGAGGGATGGTAGTGGTGGTGGTGGTGGTGATGAAAGGTATATTCTCACGACGAGTTGTCAACATCATTTTCATGAGGATTGTGTGATGGATTGGTTTGAGACGAGGGATCAGTGTCCGATTTGTAGGAGGAAGATGGTTTGAGGTACATGTACAGTTACTCGGGTATTCAGAACGAGCTGCTTACATGTGGTGGAATTCATCAGCTTGCTGCTGAAAGTCAATTCTAAGGGAATTACCATGTCAGAGCGGAGGAAGGGGCCGGCTTCCTCAAGCCTGACTAACAATGTCTTTTTGCGAGTTTCTCTGCACGTTCTCTTCAGAGTACATCTTACTACCTGAACTACCCATATCAGCAGCATACATATACCATTATCATCCCATCACGGTCACGCTCCTCTTCATATAACAAAAGGCATACTTATGGTTGAACATAAAAGACCTGACAACGACATGCACAATGAGACGAAATCTGATTTTCATCCTATTTCATTCCTCAACCACATTGGAGGTTGGTTGTTGACTTGTGACCACAACAATACAATCCTGAGAGATATCTCCAACATGATGATATGTCTCCCAAAAAGCACCCTTCCATCACACCTTCGCTAAGGTATACGGTAAATATTCATACAACATTCTCTTTCCAATCCTCATATTCATGAACACATCATCATAGGTATAAAACGTCATATCATATCATTTCCCTTTCCCTTTCCCTTTCCCATCTCTTTAAGCACCACGAGGAAGTACTACTTCAAATCACCTCCCTTAAAAGTGCTATAGCGCAGAAAAGAGCCAAGTCAGCACAAAGTTCTTCTCCATCATCACGACAAGGGTTATTTAGTGTTCTCTCTTACTTATTCCACAAGTTTGCGATAAATCCCGGTTTGGGCTGCATATCCTTCAAGCTATCGCGGCGTTGCTTCGCAGCAGGACCGTCTTGTCGCTTGTAGTGTTCGATGCCGGAGAATAAGGTTCCAGAGCCTTTGCGGTCGCCGAAAGTGGTTGCGCCGGATTTGGGGACTTGGTTGGGGGAAGACATGGTGATGTTGTTGGTGGTAGTGATGTCGTTGTTGTTATTGTTGGTTGATGCAGCTGTAGTTGTGGATGATTTGTTCACAATGTTGATCGGATAATATGGATGATCAAAGGATCCTTTGCGTTGCTTGGGAGTGATGTTAGGCATATATATGTACAACCAGCTCGACGATCGCGGAGCACGGCCGATTGTCAAAACTGATTCGAATAGACTAAAAGGTAAAGGTAGGCAAGGATGTTCCGTAGAATTGTGTGTTGAAACAAGGAATACGAGAGCAGGGCAGCCCATCCGTTGTACGTACGTATGGTCTACCAAAGGGCCGGACGGGGAAAGGGTCCGGTCGTTTGTGCTTTTCGTCGTCATTCACTCACGCACTCACACTATGCAACTCACAAAGAACCTTCGATCGCGGGAGGAATGATGCGTGTGGGAAGATCGATGACAGCTGGGCTGAGCTGCTCATTGGCCGATCTTGAATCAAGCTAGTGCACATGCGAGATCTGTGTGTGTGAGATCTGTGAGTTCGGGTCGACGACATCATTACTTTTTCCCTTTCTGTTTCTATTTGCATCGCGCCGTGGGGAAATCTATCGGGAACGGGCAGGCGACAAGGCATGCATGCTTGCAGATTGCTTCAGATTCCTTTTTCTTTCGTTCTGGTAGGAGGTAGATAAGGCAAGGCCACGCGTTTGGTGTAGGTTGGTGGATTAAAGGCTAAGACGTCATGAATGATGAGTGGTCGTTTCTTTATGG
Source organism: Sphaerulina musiva SO2202 (assembly GCF_000320565.1). Lineage (NCBI taxonomy): Eukaryota > Fungi > Ascomycota > Dothideomycetes > Mycosphaerellales > Mycosphaerellaceae > Sphaerulina > Sphaerulina musiva. Next base: position 933,863 of record NW_016017391.1, read on the forward strand.
CCTTTGTGTTGCTGCGATCGTGCTGGCATGTGGAATTACCACTCGTATCGTGACCGTACAGATGGTAATTCTTCTATCAAGGCACTTCGTACGGTAGATGTGGTAGTCAAGCCAATGGCTTCCCTCAACACACTCTCACGAGAGAAGTTGCTCGTCTGTCATTCCGTTTTCGGCCCAACCTGCTGGTATTGACGGAGCATTGACATGCCAAGTCGATCGCAATGTTTCCGGCTCCACCTTCCTCGTCATCAACAATGCCTCGATGCTCCTTTGTCAATGCTTCCTGCCAAGAGGCTATGGCTTAGTCATGTCGGTGGAAATCTCCCGACTTCATCTGATGCTCATGCTCGTCCTACACGTCCATCAGTAGTACCTTGTAGGTATACTACCGCACATGTGTGCTTCTTGTGTCATCTGTCAGGTCAAATCTTGTCTCTGTAGCCTTGCCACAGCGTAACGCTCCATGTTCCACGAAGATCGAGTCTCTCGAGACGAATCCACTGAACTGAAGAAGTTGTAGCCCGTACCATGTCAAGCAGGACGTAGGCGGCAGTCATACTTGAGCTTGTATCATGCTCCTTGAAAGGACGCTCCATGTTACGCGCTGCATGGGCGGATGCTTGGGTTGATGCGACGTAGCATCGAACTGCAAATGGCGCCGGCGGGAGATGGAGCAGTGCAAGAGAACGAAAGAGTTGGAAAGAATGGGGGGGTGCAACATCGCCGTGGGCTTGCAACTAGCTGCTGGAACCGCAGTGGATAGTGGACCACATTAGCCCTTGGCCTCCGTGGTCAACGCTGGGCGGGCTGAGAGCGGCGACGGGAGCCGTAGTCTGCTCTCGTCTCCATCATCTACAGCCTGGTCATGTTGATGGGGGCATGTTCACTGCAAATCGGTCATTCTGGGCGTAGCGGGACAGGAAAACCTCAATAGTGCATCGTTGCACTGCGCATGAGCGTAATTAGCTCTTGTTCCCAGAGCGTGCAATGCATGAAAAAGAAGAACCAGATGAAGTCGGTCCAATGCCCAAGTTGACGGTGTATCTGCAATTGCTTTACTATCAACGGCGTCATCTCCAACTTCTCCACTTGACAGCATCCTGATCTAGGGTCTTGGAAACTGCGAGTCCTGTTGGCGAAGATTTGAAAAGTCTGCTCGCACTTCGGCACTGTTCGTATGGCATTGGGTGGGTTGTCTGGAGTTGGCCTCATTCCGCCACGCCGGGAGAAGTTCTGCAAGTGGTCATGATCGAAACTTCTGGAGTGTCCTTCATCACTGTTCCGAGTTGGCGCATGGCGAACACCGGGAAGAGGGCTCAATTGTCCGTACTGTTTGCCACTGCTCCGTCGTCTCTCGTCTTGCCGAATCAATGCAAGGTCAATTGCCTCTGCTGATCTGTAATTCCTGACCGAGTCGTCTGCATCTGCTGGATAAGGCCCCGCTGTCTCCAGAGTAGATGACCGCTCATAGACACGGCGAGGCCTCTTCCAGCAGAGGCTGGTGACTTCCCATGGAAATGGCAGGGCCTCGCCCAGCAGAAGCTGGTGATTCTTCGTGAAGACCCTTGATCTACGCGACAAATCATCCGCATCTGCGGAACGGGGTCCCGTCGTCTCCATGGAAAGTCATCAGCCTCAACTGGACGAGGCCCGGTCGTCTCCATGGAAAGTCATCTGCTTCTGCTAGACCAAACTCAGGCCATGCGTACTGGCGAAGTTAGCACGGCCGATCCAGAGTTTGCAATGACCGACTTACCAGTTACGAGCGCGTGATGCAACGGAGACCCCGATCGCTGCTGTCGCGAGACTCTTTCCCGCTTCTGTTGCTGCCTAAGCAGACTTGCTATTCTCCGCCTCCACATGCTCCTGGAACTGAGGTGGACTGCCAATTGAGCTGCCTGTTTGGCAAGGAGGTCTTCTGTCGTAGTGGCCAGCGCTGCCAATGCGGCAGTGTTGGTGGGTGCAGTCGAGGGAGCTGTCGGGGCCGTGGTGGTGGTATTGCTTTGAGCGAGCCTCGCCGTGAGTTCTGGCGTCAAGTACTTCTTGAGCTCGGCAATTTCGCGGTCGGTCAGATTGGCGACTAGACGGGCTCGTGCCTCTGAATCAATGGGGGCTTTTGCTGCCGCCTCGCTCTGTCAGGTTGATGTCGTGGCCGCCGCGCGGCCGTGGCGGAAGCTCTGCGGTCTGCTGGCTTGACATAGTCCTGCTAGTGTTGCGGTCGCTGTCGCTCGCGATGGCGGGCGGCTGATGCAGTGGTGGTTGATGAAGGTGCGTGACTGTCGTCAGGACTACGCGCCACCAAGGACGGAGAGAAAACAACAAAGGAGCTGGTCTGAGCTCAACGTCTTGGCTCCAATGCCCGTTGATATTGCGACCATGTTCAGAAATCTGCACCGTCGACACCACAGCCATCTCATAATTGAAAGCACTTGGCTGGGAGTTTTCTCATGTCGCGCTTGTCAATGGGACCAAAAAAGGATGCGCTCCCCTTGGTGATCGAACTCACGACCTTGGCGTGGGCCGGTAGTAAGGAGTCAGCGCTCAAGCAAGCCACACCATATGTGCCTCTCCCAGACCAACCAGACCACGAAGCCCCTCACATTTCAGCAATGTTGGGATCGGGACGCGGCCTCCCATCGCACACTCACAGCACTCGATCTTGCTATCGGAACTGGGGAATATGGCCCATACTGCTATGCAAAAGCATATGCTTCGTTACCTATGCGAAGCAAAAGGGCAAAAACCTTGCGCCACCCACCTTCAAGGGGAAACTTAAGCTCGTAACAGTTCTACCAGGGTGCCCGCTGGGCGACTACCCCCCCGAATTACTCATTGCAAGTTTCATTATGACTAAGCAGGAATTTGCGATCATTAAGTATGTCAACGATGCACAGCACGGCTGTGTGGGGAGAGCCCAAGCCCAACGTCAGTGGGGACTTAGTGAATTCCAGTGCACACTCGCGCAGCCCACTACAGCACCACCCCCGCCGACAGCAGCATCTCGGAGACATCTGGCAGGAGCATACCGACATCATTGCAGGACGAGACACAGGTGTGTTGTCCTTTGAGAATCGAGGGCCGACTCGCCAGGGGGGGGAGGGGGGGGAGGTGGTCGCGCACATCAAGCTCGGGGGACTTCGCTCTCCATCAGAGCAGAGGGATATCAACAATGTTCCGGCGGAGCGATAGGATGCAGCTTTCTGCCAGCAGTGACAGACCTCCGCTGGTCACGGTCAACGGCGAACTGGCGACAAAGGAACCTACCCGCCACGGATCACTGTCTGGAGGACTATTCACCACTCGCAGAGCACGCGAGGCAACCCCCCAAAAGACACAGCGGAAGACATACAGGGGGCATGGCAGTCACCGCGACTTGTGCAGCAGCCCCAGTACGCCGCCGGCCAAAGCTGCTGGCACATCTGCAGCACTGCTATGGCAGCCACCAAGAGACCTCACGGTCAATACCACTGCCGGAATGCCGCAACAGCATACCGCAACCAACGGACCCTTCTCGGTCAACGCAGAGCTTCCCGTGCGATGGACGGACTCCAGGAATACACGGCCGCATTTGACTGCGGCATTGGGATTGAGCCGAGCGCAATGCACCAAACCACCGACTCTGCGGGTAGAAGGGGTTGCACCACTGAGTGAACGTGAAGGTCAAAGCAGAACATCCGGAAGAGAGGCGCAGCGAGTCCAACAGCAGAATGCCTGAAGCCGCTCTTATCAAGATCTTGGATTCAATTGCAAAAGCGACAGCGGCCGATGAGGGCAGTCTACCATCTGTAGGGGCATCTACAAATGCGGACCAAGCAAGAAAGTGGGTGGATTCTTGTGCAGCTGCGCGGCCATCGCTGTCGTGAAGCTGAGGGCCATAGCAAGTCATCCTCGTTGGCTTCTACATGAGCGCCATGCCGACGCTCGCTTAGCCCGATGTGGCAAGGTAGAAATCAGATTCCAAGCGCACCAGGTAATGGCAGGGTCGTACGCACGAAAAGGGCGAATTCAGTCGAGCTCATCAATTTCGGGCCAGAGCTGGGCAGCTCAAAACAGACTCAGTGGCCATCATATAGCCACAGCATCAAGGCGGGTGATTTGGGTCCGAATCTCAGCTAGTGGTAGCCATGTTGCGAGTGAGCACTGGTACGTTGCAGAACCAAGTTCTGAGGGCCGAATAGATGTCCTGCTCCAGGTCTCATCTGACTTGCCAATGCAAGGACCAAACGCATGACCAGCAAGCATGGCGTTGTTGGACACGCACGGCAGATTGCGTTATGTAAGCCTTGGGGTCGATACCAATCCAGTTCGACTTTGACGAAGCTGAGGTACTTTTATATTGTGGTATACGCAGACCCACAGCGATTTCATCTCCACAATCCATATGAGTCCCCATTCAGCAGGGAGCGCTGATGTTTGTGGCACATGGAGCAACTGATCCCGACTACCAGTATGGCTGCGAAACAACGGGACCAGCCAAGGCAAGAACAAGGTCCTCTACCTTGGGAAGAGAACATGCATATCGCGCTTTGCTCTGCCAGTCTCGACCTGCTTTTTTTTGGAAGAGTATCCCGTGGCGATTTGCGGCGGTGCTTTGCGCGCGGCAATGCTACGTTAATGTTCCTGCAACAGCCACGCCCGAACACTTCTTCTTGGCGTTGTCATTTTCAAGCTCGACATCGTCGCCGCTATATTCGGACGCCTGATCGAAAACCGGTAGAATAGTAAAACTATTATTAACAGGTCGGCGTTGTACTCGCCTCGGGGCTGGTAGAAAAGAGTCGTCGTCGTTGTCGTCCTCGAAGCTGCTTACGCTTTCTTGCTTGACTGTACTTAGTAAGTTGCTAAGGTATGATCTATAACCCCAACTCGCCTGCGTCGGTACCAAGACGCGATGGAAGTTGGCGGGACCGTACCTAGGTACTTGATGAGTTGCTCGGGAATGATCTACGACATGCCAACCAGATCAACTACTCAAGCTCACGCCTTGTACTCTGCAACCACGTCTGCAATGGGACTGCACCGGGATTTAGTGATTGCAGGTCAAGATGGTGATGTTCGCTGGTCTGGTCTGAGTATGATGTGGGAATGTTGTCGCCACCTCCAGAAGGCTCAGACGCTTGATGGCAGTGGCCCCATGAGACTACCTAGGCAGTTGCATGCTTCTTATGGCACACTTTCCGTTTCCAAAGCTCCAGAAACCCGGTCATTGTCGCCCTTGCACTGGCTCAAGGTGTGAGTGCAGAAGGAACTGGCTATCGAATCGTACCTACCTTCCATTGCTTGGATGGTGGAGGTGTACTCTTCTCCAAGCAGCTGCAATAGCAACTGCGATGATGAAAAGGAATGTACCTGTGCTTGTGACCGGATCAGCGGTATGAGTCCCAACCGCCAACTCTTGTGCCCTCAGCACTGATGTTCACTGCACGGGCACATCTCTCAAACATTCCATTTTGCTCTCAAGCTACAGATCTTCACTGGGCGAGACTCAGGAGAGTCAGGTAGGTAGGGCTGCTTGAGCCAAGCTACCTAACGCAGAAAGACTCGCTTGACGTTGGACTTGTAGATGATTTCTTTCATGTGGGATCCTACTCTAATTGACTTTCACCGTTCTGCACAGCGAAAAGAGCATTGGAGAAGTGTTAAGGTTCAGGTATTGACTGATTAGATCTGCCGGCAGATTGGCGCGAGCTGTTTCTACTAATCAACCTGAGTTGTATTCGCGTGGGTAAGAAGACTGGAGAGACGTTCAGCATCAGCAGTGAACTGATCTAAACTGATGTACTTGGCACTTAGTTTCGGTTACACGTTTGAATATCTCCGAGTTTATTTAAAAGCATATCAGACATGAGTGATATGAGTGATATGAGTGATGATATACCCCTCCCCCCGCTCATATGGATAATAAAGTGTGGAGTGTGGAGCTAGTGTGGAGAAGGGAAGTTGACAAGAGAAAAGCTTGATATGCTTGATGTGGCTTGGGTTGATTGCCAATCATTTCTTGACCGACCACGCAAAGGATGATCGAAGCACTTTATTCGTGCTTGCCGATTACCCGCACAATGGCACAGCATAATAAATCCTTCCAATCGTAATGATGTAAGAGCACCTAAGGTAACAGAGCTACAGCAGTACGGAAATGTCACTCACTGCTCAATCTTCCTTTTGATCTCTTTTTCTGCTCCTCTTCCGCCAACTTTCCCTTCATCCTTCCCCTTTGGATCTATACTTTATTGTTCATGTGTTCTACTACGCCCTCATAATGGAAAAGTCCGACCTCACCGCGGGCTACCATAGCGAGGGCGACCGCACGCCTGTTCATGAAGAGAAGAACATCGACGCCACTCGCCATGTGCCAGACATTACAGACCCGGATGCAGGCAAAAGCGATGAGGAGCGAGCAGCAATTGTAAGCGATAACCATCTGTCTCTCTTTCTCTTTCTCTGTTTCCCGTTCTGGACATCTTCCTCCCCTCCCTCTCTACTCTACACACCCACAAGCACAACATCAAATAAAAGGATAATAACACTAACCCTCATGACCCTCCCACCACAGGACAAAAAACTCCTCCGTAAACTCGACCTCCACCTCATCCCCTGGCTCACCCTCCTCTACCTCATCTCCTTCCTCGACCGCACCAACATCGGCAACGCCAAAATCGACGGCCTCCTCACCGACTTGCACATGTCCCAAAACCAATACCAAGCCTCCCTCTCCATCTTCTTCATCTCCTACGCCCTCTTCGAACCCCTCACCAACGTCCTCCTCAAAAGACTCCGCCCCAGCATTTTTTTACCCCTCATCATGTTATTGTGGGGAATTTGTATGGTGTGTATGGGACTCGTACACGATTTTTCGGGGTTAGCGGCTGCGAGATTTTTCTTGGGAATGTTTGAGGCGGGATTGTTTCCGGGAGTGAATTATTATTTGAGTTGTTGGTATAAGAGGTCGGAATTTGGGATTCGGGCTGCTGTGTTTTTTTCGGCGGCCGCGTTGGCGGGTTCGTTTGGAGGGTTGTTGGCTGCGGCGATTATACAGATGAGAGGTGTTGGTGGGAAGGCGGGTTGGGCTTGGTTAGTACCTTTTTCTCTTTCTTTTTTTCTTTCTGTTCTCTTCTATTAATATGCTAATACATCTTCTCCCTTCTCTCAGGATCTTCATCCTCGAAGGCCTAGCAACCATCCTCATCGGCATCGCCAGTTACTGGATGGTCCACGACTTCCCCACCGAAGCCACCTTTCTCTCCCCCACCGATCGTCAACGCGTCCTCGTCCGCCTACGCGCCGACAACCCACAGAGTAGCAGGGCAGCACAAGAGGAGAAATTCCAACTCAAATACTTCTGGCAATCCCTCCGCGACTGGAAAACTTGGGCCTACTGCATCATCTACATGGGCTGCGACATGCCCTTGTACGCCTTCAGTCTCTTCCTCCCCACCATCATCCGCGAAAGCGGCTTCGTCAAATCCGGAAGCACCACTCTCACCAATCTCCTCAGCGTTCCCCCTTACGCCGCCGCAGCCCTCCTCACCGTCCTCGTCGGCTGGTACGCCGACCACACGCGCAAACGCGGTCTCGCAAATATTTACATCTCATTCCTCGCCATCGCAGGCTTCTCCATGCTCCTCGGCAGCTCCAACCCCAACGTACAATACGCCGGAGTATTTCTCGCCGCCATGGGAATTTACCCGTGTGTACCCAACACCATTGCATGGGGATCGAATAATTTCGCGGGAAGTTATAAACGAGGAGTCACCATGGGAGTTTTTATCGGATGGGGAAATTTAAATGGAATTGTCTCTTCGAATATTTTTCCGCAGAGTAGTGGGCCGAGGTTTTTGGAAGGGCATGGGGTGGTGTTGGCGTATTTGGTGGTGTTTTTGTTGGGCGGGAGTGTGCTGACGCATTGGGGATTGGAGAGGGAGAATGGGAAGAGGAGGGCTGGGGAGAGGGATTTTTGGGTGCGTGGGAAGACGGAGGAGGAAATTGAGGAGTTGGGGGATTGTGTGCCGGGGTATTTGTATACGACTTGAAAAGAGAGAGGAAGCGATGAGAATCTGTAGTTGGAGGAAGAAGAGAATATATCGACAGAAATTCAACAAATCCACTAGTCCAATCACGATAAAATTAAACATCTCTCTCAAGCAGCAGCAGCAGCAACAACCCCCTTCAACCCCCCATACAACCAATCCTCCTTAATCAAATCCGCCGCCTTCTCCGCAACAGCATAAACACTCGAAACAATATTCCCCGAAACATGATTCGGAAAAATCGAAGCATCCACACATCTCACATTCCTCGTCCCTTTAACCACCAATTTCGTATCCGTCGCATCCCCCATCGCCACCGATCCACACGCATGATATTCCGACATACAAATCTCTCTCACCGCATCTTTCATCTCTTCTGTAGAAAACATATCTGCTCCAGGACGAGGATAAAGGCGTTGAGAAATTTTATCGCGCAAATGAGGAGAATTTTCGACGTGGCCGAGCATTTTGAGTCCTGCGGCGAGCACGTCGACGTCGGATTCGTTTTTGAGAAAGGCCGGGTCGACGGCGGGATGGTCGGTTGCGAGGGAGGTTTTGATGTGGACTGTGCCTCGGCTCAGAGGGTATTGGAGGCACATGGCGGCGGAGATGGCTTGGGGGTCGTTGATGGGGTCGGCGGGGGGAGGGAAGACGCGGGATTGGTCTTCGATGCCTTGTTCCATGCCGTAGTGGTTGGGGACGAGGACGAGTTGGAGGTTGGCCGAGGCGTCGTCTTGGAGGTGGGCGATGGTGCGTTCGTATTGTTTGCGCTGGTAAGGGGTGAGGTGGGGGAGTTCGGCTTGGATGTTTTTGATGACGGTGGAGAGTTCTTCGGCCGTGGCAAATTGCTTGTAGGGGAAGAAGCCTTGCATGGAGCAGATGCTGGTGAGGGGACCGCCGCCCGTCTCGGCGAGTTGCTTTTGTGCGGCTTCCATCACGGCCGGGTTGTGAATGGATTCGAGCGTCATGTTGCCCGGCTTGACTTCCCAGCAGCCTACAGTGAGGACGTGGTCTTGGAAGTTGGCGCCGACAGCTCGGTTCTCAATCAGAGGCTCTACGCCGGCCGCACGGAGGATTTCAGGGTCACCAATACCCGACAGCTCGAGAATCTGTGGTGACTGAATGGCACCTCCCGCAACGAGTACCTCTTTCTTCGCTGCGACCGTGTGTGTATTCCCGCCGTGCGTAAATGTGACTCCAGTGGCGGTATTGCCATCGAGCTCGATTCGCTGCACCATTGCAGAAGTCAACACGTGCAGATTCGGTCGGTGGGCGTTGGCAGCAAAGTATCCTCGTGCAGCGTAGGATCGGAGGCCCTTGTTAGGCCCGCTGCGAGCAACAAGGCCGAGAGTGTTGTAGAAACCCTGTGTTGTCGTCACATCAGTACGAGTGACAGACCTCCTGGATAGAAAAAGCACCTACGATGTGATCGCCACTCCATGGGTCTACAGGCTTCTTGTCCAATCCACAAGCATCGTCACACGCCTTGATGAAGTCGTCCTCGATGGGCAATCGCCAGTCATTGAACGAGGTCCTCGCGGGCCCCGAAGTGCCGTGGTGCTCGCCCACAAAGGGGTATGTAGAACGTTCAGTCACGCTGTCGTCAATGGGCTCGAGAGTCTGGTGCTTGCGCATGTATTTCATCATCTCGTCGGCACCCCATCCCTCATCCTCTGCAATGATGGCCCAGTCGTCGTAGTCTTGCTTCGAGCCACGGACGTCTGTGTCTTGTTGTCAGCTTCTTCGTGGTCGATCCGGCAATCAGATCACGTACACATCATGTAGTTGATTGCGGAAGATCCACCCAGTGCTTTACCGCGAGGAATGTGGTGTCGTCGGCCTTTGTTTGCCGTCTGTAGATTTCCAGAGTCAGCAAATTGTTTAAGCCAGGAAAGATCTAGTCACTTACTTGTGGCTCGGTCATGAATCCCCAGTCTATGGTGTAGCCATGTCAGCAGGTTGCCTTATAGAGGCTATCTATATCGGGACCACCCACCATAGTCTGGGTTATTGAAGGTCTGCATGAACATGACGGGCGAGTCGACGAGCATATCCCCCAACTTGCAGGTCCCGGCTTCGAGCACACCAACTATTATGGAACAGTCAGACTGTTGATCTCTGCCTCTGTGTGATTTAATCGATTCGTCGACGTCGCCCACCTTTGAGGTCTTCATTCTCGGTCAATCGAGCAGCGACCACTAATCCTGCGGTGCCTCCTCCAATGATGATAAAGTCGTAGTCATGCTTGAGGAAGTCTTCTGGAGTAGTATGAAGGGCAGGCAAATCGCCATGGCCGTTGACTCCGTTGGCTGCCATCTGGGGCTGATGGGTAGTGGGGGTACAGGGAGGTGAATGATGTGGTTTGCAGTCGGGGCTTGACCCAAGAGATGGACCACAGCCAGGAGGGACATGTGCGAGGGAGGATTCATTCATATAGTGCAGTCCCAGAAGGAGGCTTGTCACATGGAGATTCCCAAATTCCGCGAACGTTATGCAGGGCCGAAGCTACAGTCAGACGTACATCAGGGCACCCCGCTTCACGTGCGTGGCCACTGGGCATCGAGGTTTCATGTCCATTGAACCGCACGACTCGGCTCATCCCACGCCTCGTATCCCATGGTGATGGCTGACTGATGGGTCCGCATCTCTCTTGGCGTCTTGGTGAATGAGTGAGTGATCAGGCGAGCGAGAGAGAGAGAGAGAGAGACGAGGACGAGGAGGAGGAGGAGGAGGAGGAAGAGGAGGCTGACTGGGCCAGTCAAGATTATGCGGTGTAACAAACGTGTGGTCAGCCTTACGCTAGGAGGTACTGAAGGCAGCAGTACTTTGGTGGAGAGGACAGCGGAACTGAAGGCGTGTCGCGAATAGTGATAAAGAATGGGATCCCTCCCTCAAATTCCATCAACATCTCCCCTTTTTCCCATGTCAATTCGTGAACTGGAGTCAGTGGAGAACGGGCCGAAGTGTGACTAGGTTGTGCCCGTGATGCACTCCACATCATCAGATTGCGGGGTCGATGGCCTGTACCTCACCTAGAGGCTTTTGACTTTTGATGTTTGTGGAGCGAGCCTCCAAAAGAGATCTTCTCGGTGCGGAATCTCTGCGCACGATTGTAACCATATTGGAGCCGTCTGATCATGGGAATAAGGTCAGCTATGAGATGGGATTCCCTTGGTTGGTACTCAGATATAGCTCGTCTCTCCCGTACATGACATGGCTGACATATTGCTGGGCTGGGATAAAGCGGGAGTAGAGGACGTAGACTGCGTCCATCCTTATATGGCCAGCGACACCACATCTTGACTGTTGAATAGTGATTGCTGACTGCCTGATGAGGAATGGATGATGTTGGCAGACTGCCTGAACTGAGGTGATGGACTTTGATTGGGGCAGTAGCCTAGGGCTCGGGAGGGAACTCCGAACCAGCTCTCTCTCTCTCTCTC
>NW_016017391.1:945956-953523 GCF_000320565.1 Sphaerulina musiva SO2202
CTCTCTCTCTCTCTCTCTCTCTCTCTCTCTCTCTCTCTCTCTCTCTCTCTCTCTCTCTCTCTCTCTCTCTCTCTCTAGCTCCTCCACCCTCACCACTTCAACCTTTCAACCACTTCAACCACTTCAATCACTTCAACACATCATGCACATATCATATCTCCATGGGACCCCTTCGAGGGCGTTATCCCCCCCGCCCCGACCCCCATGGCTAGAAGAAATCCTCGACTTGGAAGCAGCGCTCAATCGCCCCATGACTCCTCAACCATCCGACCATTACATGTCCCTGATTTCTCCCGTTGAGCACGCCGCACGAGAAGGAAACCTTCCCGCATTAAAAGAACGACTGGAGACACTGCACCGCGCCAAAGGGCAGCATGAAACATGCACTGGTTGTAGTCTGTTGCTAGCAGTCCGACACCAGCACCGGTGAACATGGAAGGAGCCAGGAGGCAGACGAGCCTCTTTGCGCAGATGATCTGGAGGAAACATGGTGTGAGACGGGACTTTTTGTTTGGAGAGACGAGTACATGTAGGAAGCACGATGCAGTGCTGTTGATCTGACGCGACATATCTACTGTATTCGGGTCAATGATTGATGATTTATGATTTATGGGATACCTTGATAGAATATTTATGTATTCATGGAGTGTTTAGGGAATATTCAGGGAATATTCATGGTACATTCATGGTACATTTATGAAATATTTATGAAATATTTATGGAATACCTATGGAATACCTATGGAATACCTATGGAATACCTATGGAATACGTATGTACCCAGGGTATCTTGATGATTTATGGATTTATCACGTCGCATTCGCCATTCTTTCTAACCCTCCTCTACCTTATAGAGGTACTTACATGTACCTGACCTTACTCACAACACTGGGCCCGATAGTATCACCTAGGTAGTAGGTACGATAAGGTAGTAAGTACCTAATCAGGCACCCTCACAAACATGTATAGGACAGATTGTCTACCTTGTACTGGGAGTCTTAAGAGGAGACAAGTGAAATCAGATCATCAATGGCTGCTGGCTGGATCGAACCAAGTTTTTCCTTGTCCAGCTATCTTCGCTGCGCATTTCCGTGTATCTGACTGTATCGCTAGGTACCTACCTACCTTACCTCAGGTAGGTACATACCTGAGCTAGGTACAGTGCTGTCACTTTCCTCACATGTTCGCTTTTTGATCCTCTCCACACACACACATATAATACTGTTCCACAAACACGCCCGTGCATTTTACAGTGAGAGATGCATCTTGAACTCCCAGACTCCCAAAACTCCCCAGTGTGGCGTTATGCATAAAGACGCCATGCATATTCCAGCCGCCCATGGCAGACTGCACGCAGCTTCATGAGCGCCGACGCTCAGGTGGTGGTTCATAGACGGAAATTTCTTCCACTCATGACACAGCAGCGGTCTTGCTCTTCTTAGCAGCAGGAACCTCTGCTTGCGCATCAGCGGTCTCGTCGATCGAGCGCTTCTCGCCCTCCTGGCTGAGATCCTTCTCGGCCTGTGCGAACTTCTTCTTCTCCTGCTCACTAAGCTGGAGAAGCTCACGCTCACGGTCGGCGCTCAGGTTGAAATGGAAGTTGCGGATGATGCTGTCGGCATCATCAATCGCAAGCGGTCTAACATCCGCCAAAGCCTTGATCTTGAGGGTGACAGCCTTGATCTGAGCATCTGTCATGCCCAGGCCAAGCTGCTCAGCACGCGACTTAATGGCGTTCCATCCAGTCAGTCGAGATGCAAAGTGGACGTAACGGCTCATTCCAAAGTCGGCAGGGTTGATGATTTCGTATGTCGATGGGTTGTTGAGGATGGCCTTGGCGTGGATTCCAGCCTTGTGTGTGAAAGCACAGAAGCCAGTAACGGGATTGTTGAAAGGCACGTTAATCTCGACAGCCTCTGCGACCAGATCCTCAAGGGCCTTGAGCTTCTCCAGTCTGTACTTGGACTTGACGTAATCACGGTCGGCAACGAGCATGCGAGCCATAAGTCCACCCAGAGGCGTAATGCCATTTCGCTCGCCAATTCCGAGAACTGAGGTGTCAATGTGTGTGGCACCGGCCTCGAGAGCGCAGTATGCATTGGCAATGGCACATCCAGTGTCGTCGTGGAAATGCGTTTCAATGTCACAGCTCACCACGCCGCGCAGCGTTCGGACCAGATCATAGACTTGGCGAGGTGTGGCGCAGCCGACAGTATCTGCGATACCGACACGGTGCACGCCGACCTTGTCCACAGCGCTGTAGATGGTCAGAAGATCCACCAAGTTACTCCGGAAGGAATCCTCGGAGCTGAACCGGATCTCCTTGCCCTGCGACTTGACGTATTCGATGACCTCAATAGCGGTGTTCTTGATGTATGTCATGTCCTTGCCGTGGCTGTGCTCCATGAGATGGCTGCTGGTGCCAATAACGACATCCACGCCGTCGACGCCAGTTGACACTGCGAGCTTGGCATCGCTCATATTGCACCGCACATGTGTAAGGATCTTGGCCTTCAAGCCGAGCTTGCAGATGGCCTCACAGTCCAGTCTGGACTGCTCACTCGCTGCGGGCGAGGTAAGCTCAATGTAGTCCACACCGAAGTCATCGAGCGCCTTGGCGATCTTGATTTTGGTCTCTGTGTCGAAGTAGGCGTTGGCAAACTGTTCTCCTTCGCGTAACGTCGACTCGATGATCTTGAAGCTGGACACATTGCTGAGGAAGTCCTGTACGGGTGCGTATGGGTTGGTGGATTGGGGTCTTGAGGCCTGCTTGGTCTCAAATGCTCTGCGGGATGTCAGCGCGCTCCTCCAATGCTTGCATGCCGCGGTCACATTGCATACTGGTAGCCGTCCGGGTTTCCATTCGTTCCATTGGTCACTCCATTGCCGTTGGCATGGCCGTTGGTGCCATTGGTGTGCTCGACCTCTGGTGCTGGACACATGGTCGCGTGTGGTTGCGTGCTCCGCGATCGGCGGTGCGCGGTATGGGCAGTGATGGAGAGTGGTGTGCGTGGATGGAGGAGGGAGGAGGGAGGAGGTTTCGAGTGGTCGATGGCGGTGTCGATGTGGGTAGAGGTGTGTCAAAGCAGTCAAAGTATTGAGAATGAGTCAAGTGAAGAGTAAAGGTGAGTGGGAGTCAGACAAAGGCGGAAGAGTGAGTTGAAGAGGCAGCTTCGGTGACGACGTGCGCATTGAGCCCAAATTTTCGTTTCCCGGCCACGAACCAGACCCGCCAAGCCGTTTTCGCGGGGATATGATCCACTTGGTCCCATTCGGCCGGGCTAGACTCTACTGGTTTTTCTACTGCTTACTTTACAGGGGTCTTAATGTACTAGCTTAACCCATGTATGGACGTATACATCATTACAATGATTATATAATACCGCCACTTCTGATTCGAGATCGATCTCACCAATAATATCTGTTACGGGCCGTGGCCCAATATTCGAGATCGCCATCGCCAAGCTCCTATACTGTAAGCAAAAAAACAGACGATATCTCCGAGAAAGGAGGCCTTGACCTTTTCGCTCTCACATTCCTCTTTTGCTGCTGCTGCTGCTCGCTCAATCGTCTACTCTATCAAACTAGTTGCACTCTTTACACGGAGCCAAAGTCGTACGTTTCACACAAAGATCTGTCTACAGTGATCATGTCGGCGCCACAGCCTGCGTGCATGCATGCGCAAGTGCGAACCCGTATTCAATACTGCCGGCTACAGGCAGTGCTTATAGGAAGACCGATGAAAGAGCAGTGCTTTGGGTGAGGGGGAGGGTCGCTGCACATTTGAAGCCATTTGTGCGGTGTTCTTGTAGCTACAGTATCGGATCAATACAGCTGGTTCGCCACAGCCAGGTACCATCGCTCGCTGCATGTTTGATGGATAAGCGGCTGCTGGATAAGAGAAGCAAACTTGCAGCTAGAACAGTGCGATTTCTTCTGCTCCTTGCTAGGAGAGACTCGACCGAATACAGGAATCGCGTCACCCATAGGAACAAGATATGGCACTCAGCTTCTTCAGCACACACGTGCCTTGAGTCTCAGAAACTCACAGGAGCAAAGGTCATGCGGCGTTGCGCTACGACGTATCAACCAAGAGCCAGGGCTGGTAGCATAATACAACTACATAAAGGGCCTCATTCTGGGCAAGATATATCTGCTCTCACGCGCGGTTTTTACGCCAGTGACTGCGGTGTTGACCGAACGAGCCTTCATACGCCTGGACAGTCGCGGAGCATGTCGTCCACAGTTCTGTCTTCCCAAGTCTAGTCTGCACTGTCTTCGCCTTGACCGATGCAATGGACTTTGTTCTCCGGATGGCCGACCTGACAGTCGGAGGCCTAGGTGCCACAATGCCATCTTGATAGCCGCGACGAGATCTGGTTGACCTCGGCTTCGGTCGCCGCAGAGCTGTTTCCGCAGAGCAAGTGTCATTCCACTCAGGATGGCCAATTGCATGTGCGTTTCGCATATACCGATGAAGGTCCGATCGATCTCTCTGGATATGGGGCAACATGGCGCGCTACTCTGGCGAAAAATATGGTAGCGAAGTTTGAGCTGTGCTTTAGCTGCTCTTAGCTAATCAAATGAACCTTGCTGCACTCCATCTGGTCGAATACGAGAACATGCTCATGTTTGATTCCCGTATTCCAGTCAGATATGCCTCGGAAAGGGCGAGAATTGGCGATGGCGGTATCAAGAGAGGGCCTTGCAACAACAGATGCCGAGGATCGCGACGCATAGGTACCACATCCTCTGGGCCAGAGTCTCATCTCACGACGACTCATCAAAAGAACAGCACCAAGGCATTGTAAGCCGCATCTCGTCCGGAAAGCCCGCAAACATAACTCATTATAGCCGTCTTGAAGCTCTGGTGAAAGCAGCAAGTAGCATAGCAATCGTACTGTGCTGATGCTTGTCAGGCCTTTATGCGCCGCCCATGAAAACCCAAGCTTTGATGTCGTGCAGATGTCATGTTTCAGAGCCCGCTTCGTCTTCCGGTCTGGGGCCACGAAATCTTGCTCAAGGAGGTGCTCGTCACTGTCACAGCAAGACTGCATGATTCATGCGTGACCAACGTTCTTCAGGGTTGCCGCTGGTCGTGTAGTAGATGCCACACAGACACTATGGATCCGACGGTGGCTGGCGCGTAGACACTACTTAGCGAGTGTTTGGATTTGGTTACTACCTGGTACCTCTTGGTGGCTGGGAAGACCGGATCGCAGTGTGCAAAGCGAGGCCGCTATGCAGCGTCTTCATTCCTGCCCTAAGTCTCTGTCAGCCACTCCACGGCTGGCGACGAAACTGACTGAGTCGTACAAACATGTATCGACAAGCGAGACGTCCATATGGGCTGTATACAGCTGCATCGTTGCCAGCAAGAGCGCCGTCGTCAGCATCCCAGTCGAGACGTTGACGATCCACAAAGCATAAAAAGGGAGTTTCTATAGAACTGGCGTTCTCGATTTTAAGCTTCCTACCCGGCATCAGCAGCTGTGAGCCAACAAGGTTCCTCCTGGCCGCTTGGAACTGCGGCGCGCATAGGATCACGAAAATTCACCAACAGACATCATCCGTGGCCTGCAATGATATCACTTGTCGACGTGTCGAGTGAATATTGGCTGTGGAAGTACAGTCCATTTGCTCCATTGAGTGAGTGAGTGCGTGGGTGATTACTCCGCCGCAGTGACAACGTGGTGCTTTGTCGGTACGGCTTCTGGGTACAGTCAGTACTGGCGACGAGATATCAAATTCTCACGTTGATCAGTGGATGGATGTATTGTGTCATGAAAAATTTGTCATATTCTTTTTTTTCGCTGTGGGCTGTACAGCGCGTCTACTGCGACTCTCCCCGGGGATTTTTCTGCGCCTCCAAAATTCTCATGGCTGCTCTGCGCCTGCTTCTGTTGGCTCGGCGTCGGGGTCGACAGTGTAATCCCTACATTGCGCGGTTAGACAGGTCTCTGTTGGTGCTCTAATGGCTGGACTTACCGAGCCCGTTGGGCTCCCGGCATGGTCGTCGACGGAGGTGGTGGTGCTGCTGCTGCTACTGCTGCTACTGCTGCTGCTGCTGCTGCGGTGGTGGTGGTGGTGCTGAAGAAGTGGGAACTTGTCAGTGTTCAAGCATTTACCACGATCTCTCCCAAATGGTCCACAAGACAATCACTTACCTGGCCGTCCTCTAGAAGCCGTAGAGTGGCGCGAACCACACGAGATTGGCGCTCAGCGCCAAAGGAGTGTTGGTGTCCCGAAGGACGCGTCCCAAGACGACGAGGGTAAAGAACCCGAAGGTTCTTCGCGCGAGGCGAAGGCGCTCACACACCGTTCTTCTCTGGGAGGGGGCGCCAGCGACGGCTCTGGTGGTGGCGCCGCTGGTGGCGCGGAGGTCGTCCAGCGCGAGGAATTGCAGGTTGTAATCCATCGTTGTTGTATCGGAGAAGGTCTCTGCGAGCAACTGAGAATTTAACACACACGCGGCATGGTGCGTGCGGCCTTGGACGCGAATCCCCACCGAGCTTCCAGCGGCAACAGCACTGTATACCTACCTAGGTAGGTAGCATCATAGCTCTACGAGTTGCCAATCACCGTGCCAGTGGTATTCAGACCATTACAACAAGATTGAACGCCCCGCGTCCTCGAGAGCTGTGTCCGAAAACGTATAGTATCCCAGCGCGCTACAGAGCGCTATCTCGCACTGGACCTGAGACTAGGGCGGCGTGGTACTCTCAGGGCCGTGGAGGAATCTTTACATAGCGAAGTGAAGCGACGTCTTCTCCATCGTCTAGTACACTCTCTGCCCATGAGTGCTAGTCTCAGGGGCGAGGGACATACCCATCAAGCCCGGTAGCAAGAACTAGTCTATAACAAGCAAATCGAAATCCCTCTTTTGCATATCCTGCTCTCCTAGACCAACCCGAACAAGGACTCCTGAATTCGATTTTCCAGAGGACTCGAAAACCCTTCTACAATACAGCCCTCTCCTTACAGGGCCTAATAGGCAGAGGCGTCCTAGACATACCCCGCCGCGACCGATTTTGATACACACGCCTGCGTATTCCCAATCTTCTTCATGCTCGAGCATCTACCTAGCCAAAAGTCAGAGTGTCTGAATACCTTCTAGGCAATCCTCTTTATATACCTCGTTGATGTAAAACGGGCAACACCAGCGGTGTTACCTAAGCTACATGCCTTGTTAGATTCATCCTACTACTAAACTAGGAAAATACATGTAACTAGGAGTTATACTACCCTACCTTACTAATTTGTGTCCGAACCCTCGAATCTATCGAGTCCTTCGAGGAGTACTGCTGCTTGCTACTTACCTTACCTAGAAAATTTACGAGCAAGAGAGAGAGAGTTAAGGTAAACATTTTTCCTCCGCTTTGTATACTTCTTACACCTTTGCTTACTTGTATACTTGACTCACTTGCTTGTACGCATCCTTCTCCTTTTCTGTCTACCGTGCCTACCCAGTTACTCTTACTCACTTACTCCCCCTCGCAAAGGCTCTTCTCAATTTTACCAGATTTCTTTTGGATTTTTCCTCTCTCTCTCTCTCTCTCTCTCTTTCT
>NW_016017391.1:953744-961765 GCF_000320565.1 Sphaerulina musiva SO2202
CTTCTTCTTCTTCTTCTCTCTCTCTCTCTCTCTCTCTCTCTCTCTCTCTCTCTCTCTCTCTCTCTCTCTCTCTTTGTCTCTCTCTCTAGGACTTTCTATACCTACCTACCTACCTACCTAAGTGTTTCCCTTCTTCTTCTTCTTTGCTCTGCCTCTGCCTCTGCCTCTGCCTCTGCATCTTCTCTATAACATTCTTCATCATCATCATCATCATCGTCTTCTTCATCTTCATCTTCATCTTCCAAGTGCAAAGTTATAAGTTATAGTCACGGTTATAGTCCCCTCTCCCTCTCCTCTAGATAGAAGAGGAGGAAGAAGAACCCTGCCTGCCTGCCTGCTGTAGTTAATCTCCCTCTTCTTCTTCTTCTTCTTCTTCTTCTTCTTCTCCCTCTTCTCCTACAACCTCCTAAAAAGTACTAAGTAAATCACGCAACAACACTCAATAAGTGAGGCAAGTGAACAACACTCACAAGTGAACAACACGCACAAGTGAACAACCCTCACAAGTGAACAACCCTCACAAGTGAACAACCCTCACAAGTGAACAACCCGCACAAGTGAACAACCCGCACAAGTGAATAACCCTCACAAGTGAACAATACTCACAAGTGAACAATACTTACAATACTTAACAAATGAACAAGTGAAACGTGAAAGCGAAAAGGAAAAGAGAAGACCACAAAATAGGGGAATTATATGCGGCGGGAGCAAAAATTCTAAATGGCGGGAGGTCAAGTTTGCCTAAGGCACGCGTATCTATATCGCGCGGTGTCCATCGCGCGGTGTCTATTGCGAGGTGTCTATTGCGCAGTGTCTATTAGGCGGCGTCCATTACGCGGTCGATCGCGCGGTGTCCATCGCGTGCGCAGTGTCTATTACGCCTATCGCGCAGTACCCATCGCGCAGTACCGATCGCGTAGTGCCTGTCTCCATCTCCATCTCCAT
This sequence comes from Sphaerulina musiva SO2202, assembly GCF_000320565.1. Lineage (NCBI taxonomy): Eukaryota > Fungi > Ascomycota > Dothideomycetes > Mycosphaerellales > Mycosphaerellaceae > Sphaerulina > Sphaerulina musiva. The sequence continues at coordinate 954,690 of NW_016017391.1, forward strand.
CTCCATCTCCATCTCCATCTCCACCTCCATCTCCACCTCCACCTCCATCTCCGTCTCCGTCTCCGTCTCCGTCTCCGTCTCCGTCTCGATCACTTGATTGCCTAGGGACCTTGTCTTGTCTCAGTTCTATCAAAAGTAGGGAGGCAGTAGGAGGTAGTGAAGGAAGAAATTTGGCCTCCCGCCATTTAGAATTTTTGCTCCCGCCGCATATAATTGCCCACAAAATACTAAAGAATAAGAATACACATTAAAAAATAAAAAAGAGTCGATAATAATTTCGTGCGAAGAAGCCGACGTTTACTTGGGGGGTGGGGGATGGGCCTTCTTTGAACATATACACACAGCAGCATATCTCCCTCCCTCCTTCCGAAATCGACCTTGTGCTCAGACACACACACACTCACAAACACACAGAAATACGCGCACACGTACAGACAACCCCTGCCTCCCTCTTCTCCCTCTTCTCTCTCTCTCGCTCTCTGCTCTCCCTGCTCTTCTTCTTCTTGTCTGACTTGACTTGACTTGACTTGACTGACCCTGATTGTAGCACAATCCCGTAAAAATCGTGCTTTGCTACTCTCTCCAAAACAGAAGAAAAGAAAAGAAGAAAAGAAAAAGAAAAAGAAAAAAGTTGTGCCCCAGTAGTTTTTGCTCTCTCCTTTCTTTTTCTCCTCCCTTGGGATGTTTGGCTTTGAAATTTGCTCTCGTTCTCGTGTACTGGCCACTTGCTTCTCTTTTCCCTCCCTTCACCCTCCCCCACCCCTTGCCTTCCCAAATCACACCCCGCTGCCCCTTCTCCCCACTTTGCGTTTGCCTTTGTCTTTGGGGGAAAAAAGCTGATGACAAAAGCCCCGTTCCGAAACCATTTGAGAGAGAGGGAGAGAGAAAACATAAGAGAGGGAGATAAGAGGTTTCTCGCTCTCTGTCTCGCTCTCTCTCTCGCTTTCTCCCACGCTCTCTGTCTTCTCGTATCATCTACTACTAAACCAAAACCCTGGTCTGTGTCCCTTTCTGAGAAATAATCTTTCTTTGCGTTGTTGTTATTGTACTTGTACTTGCACTTGTTGTTGTTATTGGTATTGTTCTCGTCGTCGTCTTTCGCTGTTACATGGACGAGTTGAACGGCGATGGCGCTGGTGCTCTACGGCTCTGAATCAGCCGTTCGGTCTGAATGTACAGACTGTCGAGGTATTGCATTGCTGGGGCATCCTTGAGAATCTTGGCCACTTGCAGGCCAGAGCTAATCAGCTGGAGAATGTTTCTGTCGTCCTTGAGCGGCCGAGACTGATGCTTGGCCGCATGTCTCATTTCCAAGCTATTCTCGAGAATCGTGATTAGCTGTTTGATTTGACCATTGTAGAGCACTCGTGCTGGGATGCGTCTCTTGGTCGCTAGTCGCTTGAGCAGGTACACCCACTCCGACCACTCTCGGTCTCCTGGTACTCGTACTGGTCGCTTGTCGGGCTCAATGGGGACGGGGAACTGGTATTTGGCAACAAAGTCGAATGCACACTGGGAAAGTCTGTCGTTCACTTTCGAGAGGATCTCGTCCTGTTCTTGGGCATATAACGTAATCGGGAGCTGGGGAAGGTCCTCTTCCTTGGGCTCGACGCCGTTGTCTTCCGGCTTCTCGAGCAGTTGCGACGGTCCGTCGAATTCGTCCCGGTTCGAGGGTCGTCGTTGGGGGAAGTTCTTTGATTGTTGTAAGCTGAGTGTATTATTGGACATCATCTCTCCACCACCATAGAGTGCACCAACCAGCGGACTGTTCCTCGCTTCTTCCGAAGAGCTACGGCGGAGAGCTGCTCCTGGCCACGCGCTTCCGTACGCAGCATAGCCCGACTGGGGACTCCGGTCACCGCCTGCGGGAGGCATCGGCGTTTGCGAGGTTTGGAACTGGGCCGTGAGGGGCGATGAGGCCCAGCCAGAGAGGAGTGGGAGGTCTTGGTAGGGTGGTGCTGCTGGTCGGCTCGACCATTCCTCTCGGGCCCAGCGTTGTGCTTGTTGGGTCGAGGCGAAGGGCGGGTAACCGGGCGCACTGCGATTTCCTGAAGGCAGGCCGGGTGGGGGAGGGAAACTTTTCAAGCTCTGAGTATGCGTCGTAGGAATGGCTCCTGGATGAGTGTTGGCATACCTGAGGGCTGGCGCTGGGCGCGAAGCAGCCCACGGATCTCTGTCCTGTAGTCTCTGCCTATAATAATGGGAAACACCAACGTTAGTGACACGCAGCTCGGGCACAGTGGAGGGGGGCAGCGCAGCGCAGCGCAGTGCAGCGCAGGGCAGGGCAGAGACAACGTACTGTCGGGCGAATGGTTCCTCAATCCGAGATGGTAAAGCGGCGGCCCTCCGTGACTCGTTGGGAGCATAACCTGTCGTCGTAGATTCAGGTGGTCCGGAGGTCATTATGTGCTGTTGGTATCAGCAGACTCCCCAGCCTGCAGGATGCGAAGAGACGAAGACGCAGTGTCAACGGACTAGTGTTCGCAGATCACTGGTGGTCGGTCGTACAGAGATTCGGGAGGTAGGTAGATGTAAGTATAGTGCGTGACGGCAGCGCCCTATTTCTGACGACGAGGCAAGGCGCAAGGCAAGCAAGCAAGCAAGCAACCAGACTGGCAGACAAGACCTTCTTTCGCTGGCTGGCTGGTTGGCTGGCTCGCTCTCTCAGACTCTCGAGCAGGCTCTCTCTCTCTCTCTCTCAGACTCTCAGACTCTCTCGCGCGCTTCTCTCTTTTTTTCGCTTCAGACGCGCCAACCAGCGAATAGTTATTATTTGCGGCTCCGACAGAGCTGCTACCATCGAACCATCGACCTAGGATACTGGGCGACCGGACAAGGCTCTCGGACTCTGCGCTAGGATCTTCGTTGTGCAGCCTGTGACGCGGGTTCTCTTTGACCCTGCTCAAACCGACCTTTCACAGCGAGTCCTCTTCTAGGGACCCCCCGGTATTAAGACCGTCGTCAGTGGGTGGGCGCAGGCACATGCGCTTGCCCGAATAATAAGCCCAAACATGCTCGTCGGCGGCCCAAGTCGACTAGTAGAACTGGCTAGGGAACCGGCGGCCGTGCTGGAACATGGGTAGGGTACTGTAGGGTAGGGTAGGGTAGGGGAGGACAGGGAAGACGGGGGAGGGGGGGGGGGGGAGGGGGGGGGGATGAGGAGGGGAGGGTATTCATGGATTATTCTCATGGTTAGGTACGTACATCATTCACAGCGTGCTGCGTGCTGGCCGCTTCTGCCTGCAGCACAGGCTACAGCCTACAGAAGTACCTACTACTGGTACGTACGGTACGGTCGGTCCCTGGAGCTGCCCAGTGCAGCAGTGCCTCGTGCTCCTGGTCCATATATCGTCGATAACGGGGACACCAGGGGGGATGTCACGACGGGCGGTGATATCCAAATTATCCATTCTCATCTTGAAGTGGCCAGCATCGCCGGCGAGCGGGAGCCTTCCTAATTCCCAGTGTTGACATGACAGAATAGTGATTTTTTTGACGTGCCAACGCTCGTGAGGGTTCGTAGCAAGTGCCGAAGGACTGCGGCCCGCCCACGAATCGAAGAGGTAGGGCGAAACGTAGCGCGTCCGCCAGTCGTAGCTTCGCTCCAGCATCTCGGCGACGTGGCAAGGATCTATCGATCGCCCGTGGGAGAAGGGAAGGTCCTTTCTTTTGACACACGCACGCACACACACACATTCTCTCTCTCAAATCAGCCTCGCAAAAACCAAAAAAAAAGCACATATATAGTCAGCATGCGCGGTATCGACAGCGAAAAATGGTATGCAAAGATCACGGCCATGTCACGTCTGCAAGTGCGCTTTTTTGGGCATATGATGATGATGTGAAAATGCGGTGCGGTGCGTGCGATACAGGCTAAATGTGGAGAGGTAATACAAACTTCGTCGACCAAAAGGCCGCGGCGGTCCCCGATCCACGGTGAGCATCGAGATGAGAAGCGATACGGGCAATATAATAATAATCGGAATCTCAATCCCATCTCCAGACTCCCATCGGAGTCCCAATGTATAATGAAATGGAGCCTACTATGGATTCATTGCCTATGCTCGGCTCCCGCTTTCGGATAATAATTCGAGAATCATTTGGCGTCTTCGAAGGGATCCCAAGAGTGAAAGGGTGACGGGAAGGGTAAGGGTGGTAGGGATAGGGGGAGTCATAGGACAGTTTTGTTGGTGCACGTGCGGTAATGATCATCAATTCAATCAGCTCATCGGCTTCAGGCTTCAGGCTTCTAACCTCTTTTTCCTTCTTTTCCCTCTTTTCCCTTGGGCCGCACTTCTCTCTCAGTAGTGCACTGTGGACTACCTAGCTACCTTACCTGACCTACCTGACCTACCTAGTTAGTTAGTGCCTCTAAACCTCCAAGGTTCCCTCCGGAAACGCGAGTAATAATAGTAAGAAATAATAGCCTCCGATTCGACGACCTTTTTTTTCCTGCCCCCCTCCCCCCCCCCCTCCATCCCAATGCGAAACCGTACGGCATCGTGTATGCGATCTGACGAGAGTTGTGTAGCGATGCGAGACAGATCCGGGCCAGGACTTAAACGCCACGTGCGAACAACGTCGTCGTGGGTAACATATGCAAGCGCGAGTCTGGATGGCGTCTTTTTTTTTTCTTTTTGGTCTACTGACTCGACAGCTCCCATTTACCTATATGTAACTGTATCTACTCCCGACGTTCTAGTTCTACTCCTGTCCTCTGTACTCCTCCTACCTTTTTTTCACTGTAGAATATATCTTCTGCCAAAAAATCTCGTCTAATGTAGGAAATGAAGCACGTGAGAATTCCAATATACCGATCTCTTCATTAAATGCCCGTCCAGTCCATGATAATAATAACAACAACAAATTCCACCGCCGCGTGAAGGGTTCGTGCTAGTACGTAACTTGCCGATTACGGGACTACTACTCTCGGTCGGCTTCGTATGGAAGGAATTGGAAGGATATGATAAGATAGGATACCTCATGTTGATGAGCAAAAAAGATAAAATAAAGAAAGATGAGATACATGTACCTAGTAGGTAAAATATCCAGCGGATCCTAAAACATACTCATCATCAGTGTATCAACTACCAGGCTACTGTTACTGTACTTGTCAAAAAGAAGAAGATATGCTTCACTCATCCAATTTTACCTACATACATTTTAGCCTAGTCTGCCGGGCAACCAACAAACAAAACATCCTGTACGGCGGCGGTCGGCCGGCCGAATAGGGTGTTTGTTGGGAATGTTGACTGGGATACAGGAGTTCACACACACACACACACATGTCTTGAACGTACATACAGTACATGCTTACGAGACCGGTAGAAGCCGATCGATGGCAGCCAAAAAACTGATTGCTTGCTTGCTTGCTTGCTTGCTTGGTAGTCTGGTACGGGTATAGTACACAAAGTCACCGGGTACATACTGGCAGGTCGGAGGTAGCTTGAGGTAGCTTGAGGTAGGAGACACCGACCATGTCATACTCTGTCAGAAACGCCGACTGTTCTGCATCGCATACGAGGGGGAAACGGGACGACTGTGATAGATACAGGTACAGGTACAGGCACAGGTACTTGTAGGACCTGGTCTAGACGGGACCTGTCTTGTCTTGTCTTGTCTGTTTGTCTGTCTGTGAATCTACTTCGGGCGGTAGCATCTGGAACTGGTCTCGCTCTGTAATACATAGGTACAGTACAGTACAGTAGTAACTAGTAACTAGTAAGTACCCAAGTAAGAAAACGACCCAAGCTCCATCATCATCATCATCATCATCACCAGACCAGGCTCCAACTCATCATTTCAAAATGGGGAATCTCGTGCGAGCAGCTTCTCTCTACCCGGTACTACCGAAACGGATTCGGCGGGACAGGTGCTGGGTTGTTGGATGCAGAGTACCTACCGCTGGCCGCTGGCTGCTTCACTCCCACGGGAAGGGGGGGAAGAGAGGGAAATACATGGACCCTTGCCTCCGCAATCGCCGGCAAGCTACTATAGGTCCCACGTGTCGCACAAACGACCTTTTTGTTTTTTATCTGGCGATGCGAATGGATGGGCGGCGGTGCAGGATGACGGAGCTGTATGCGAAAGATACAGGTAGCTTGTGGTCCCCAGCCCAGCCCAGAGCAGTGGCACTATGTAGATAGCATCATCAGAATTTAGCATCACTTTCTTTTTTGGGGAGGTAGTTTGAACCAACACTAGGAGGTAATTTATTGTCTTGTGACTTTTAGGAGAGAGGATCTACCGGAAACCTGGGAGGTACGAGACGAATAGGTACAGTATACATAGGGTAGGTAATAAGAAAATATATGATAAACACCGAAGACACCGCCGGAGTGAATTTCCCAGTTTACGCTAAAATAGTATATACCTTAGTGAAATGGAGATGGCAGCAGCTTTGAAAAAGGTAGGTGACTAACTAAACTGGGGTGGGGGGCAGGCATGGAGAGAGAGAAAGAGAGAGAGATGATCATCAGAGATCTCTCTCTCTCTCCCCTTTTGCCACTAAGACGATTTGGTCAGGTTGTAAAGAGAGCGAGAGAAAGAAAGAGAGAGAAAAGGGAAGATGAATGGTCATACCAGGGACCAGGCCCCTACCAAACGTACACCGCTGCAAATCAATGTCCCTCCCATGTTAGCACGCGAGAGGTAGAAGAAGGGATCGGCCAAATGTTTTTGTTCTGTTCTTTCTTCTTGTCGCAAAGCAGGTGCTAGCATGCTGCTACTGCTGCTACTACTGTAGCCAAAAAGAATCCAATTCACTTGTTGTGTGATTGATTTACTGTGATTCATCATACTGCTGTTAGAAAGCCCTTTTTTGCGACCAGTACCTGAATGACAGGTAAGGTATGTATGCATGCCTTCCGCGCCTATCTCAGTTTTCTTTACCGTCCCTATCCCTTCCGCATTGTCACTTGATGATATTGATATCTCTAATCATCCTTGACCCACGGCGATCAGGTACTGCACAGTGGACAAGGAGAGAAAACACGACCAGGAGGATGATGAGAATTTATGCCAGGAACATCAGGCTGGAACGATCCCAAAGGCCCAAAGGAGGGGGAAGGGGGGGG
>NW_016017391.1:962154-965788 GCF_000320565.1 Sphaerulina musiva SO2202
GGGGGGGGGAGAAGGATGAGAAACTCTCTTTTACCCATCCACATTCATCTGTGATCTCGCCATCATTTATTATGCTTGTGATTGACTGATCGTTGTTGTTGTTGTTGGTGTTTCTTGATGTCGCGTGCGCAAGGATTTCGCGCAGGGATTTTTCTTTTTGAGACAATTGCAGGTCCGAAACACTGGATGTTGGGAACTTGCGCGTGGTCTTACTGGCATGGCATCATGGTATGGGTGATATTGAACAGAGAGAGCGATTGAGATTTCTTCTGCGAGAGAGGAAAGTGCAAATGGTGGTGCTAAAAGGAAAGAACGTGAATGATGATGATGATGATCCGCCGCCGCCTCTATGATAAAAGGAGATGGATCCTGTGCTTTGATGATGAATGAAGATGGTGAAATTCCCGCAGACATGGGATGGGATGGGAGGGATTCGAGAGTGTGCGGGAAATTTATATTGACGAATACGGTCTAGCGCATGTCGGAAATAGCAGAACTGCTGCATGTCACCATGTGTTCCATGTTGAAGTCGAATTTGCTGGTTTTATTTTTAAAAAAAGAGAGAAAAAGAAAAGGAATGCAAGAAATTGTCAAGCATTTACCAAGACATGCGAACGATGTGATGGAGTCTGATTGCAAGAGGACCGATTTGGCGATTCCGTCGGCTGTTTCGTGTATTTGATGCTGGAATGAATTGAACGTATGCTGCCACTGAGGCACTACAAACTGTGGCTGGCATGTTGGTGGTCTTTTCCAATGGAGATGATGATAATCGTCATTCATCATGTCTGAAGCCTCGTCTCACACTCATGAATCGAAGGCACTGTAGTGGTTCTATTGGAGCCTGAGCATGCAATTCGCCTTTCGAGAGGAGAGCGTGCTGGCAATAGCGCGGCATCAAGAGCTTCTGTGTGAGGACTTGGAAGAAGGCCAGCAGTATGCTCTGCTCAAGTGGTTGCAGTAAGACATGTATAGACTGCCATTGCCTGCCTCAGGCGGCTGCACCACCATACCCGATCAAAGCCTGTCGTCTTGCGACTTCAGCTCTTCCAGTCGCTTTCGCACAACTGCTCCCTTCTCTTCGCGCAAGCTGTTGAAAATCTGTAATATGGTCAGCTGGAGCAATATAGGATGGACAGCGGTTGGGGCATTCCCTACCCAGAACCACATGGCGATTTCGAAGAAGCCAAAGCTGAAAACGAGACTGTTTTGAAGCGGCTCGCCAATGCCAATAGCTGCAGCAGATCCAGACCCGAAAACCCCATCCTCCTTGAAGAGGTAGACGTAGCCCGTTAGGCCAAATAGGAAGGTTAGGCGTACAGGTACGTTGGAAAGCCAGTATTCCAGCGCTGTGTTCTCGTTCATGTTGGCTGCTGTGAGATCTGCCACTCCCAGAAAGGCCAGAATCACAGCGATGAAGGCAGTGGCTTCACTCGGCTTGTCCATGGACGTAGCATGATTCTGGAAACGGTCAGATGCGTGTAAAAGGGCATTGAAAGCAAGATATATATTCGTACTATCCGCATGGATTCTCCCAAGATGTATACCACATTCTGATCGGCCAAGACTCGTGGCGCGGTGAGGAAGAAGTAGGCAGCGGTGATGTGGAACAGCGAGATGGTCCTGATCAGCGTATATGGAGTGAAGATGGCCATGATCTGGTGTCTTTAGGAGGTAATTGTCGATATGTAGGACATCCCCACTTGGAACTACCACATACCTCTAACCTCCAAGCACTGTTTTTCGACATATTGGCTATCGGACACTCATGGATCTCGGCCCGATTCTCCGATATGCACCATGCACCGACCCACCTCACGCGCTTAACAATCAACGAGATCCAGCGGAAGACAACAGACACCGTTCTCTTAGGGACGTACATGTACATGTCACCGTTTGGACTGTCGCGCACCATCAACACGAACGAGCAACACCAACATCAACGTCCAGTGACCATGACAGGCCCCGAAAAGAGACCACCACTCCCACGGCCCAGTCCGCAGCTCCTCAGAGTGGTAGAAGGCTCCAGGTCCAATACCAAAACTCTCCTCCAACTCATCCTGATCCTGACTCTGGTCATTTCTGGTATTTATTCGACTCTGACTCACCCGGTGTACATGTACATGTCGTAGTATTAAGAGGAGAATCTTGGCATCTGACCGACAACAGGCTATTGCACTTTCGACCCCGACAATCTACGCCGTTACCTTCCCGAGGCCACAAGTACTACACCCTCCGAGCTGACGGGAGTGAAGAAGATTCTCGCAGAGAATCCACTCATCGATGGTCACAATGACCTGTTGATTCTGCTGCGAAGCGTATATGGTACGATACCTCATCACATCATCACCATCGTCCTAGTGTCCTAACAGTCCAATCTGACCTTCCCAACCCATCTCCCTAGGAAACAAAATCAATACTTCCAACTTCACTACCCTCTTCACAGAAGGCACTCTTGCGGGCCACATCGACATCCCCCGCGCCACAGCCGGCCAGCTCGGCGGAGCCTTCTGGTCCGCATTCGTGCCCTGTCCCGCCAACGGCTCCGACTTCAGCGATGCCGCCTACGCGCCCTACGTCAAAGCGACTCTCGAACAAATCGATCTCTTCAATCGAATCTCGCAAAAGTTCCCCAAATACTTCACCTTGCCCTCCAACGCCGCCGAAGCCGAAGCCAATTTCGCAGCTGGAAAACTCATCTCCCCGCTCGCGATTGAGGGTCTCCATCAAATCGGCAACTCTCTCGCCACTTTACGCCTCTACCATAAGCTCGGTGCGCGATACGCCACTCTCACGTGGAATTGTCACAATCGCTACGCTGACGCCGCAGTCGTTTCCATCAATGGAGTTTCTCAACGTTCCACACCTTTCTGGGGTGGCGTCAGCCCCGCAGGACAAACTCTCATCAAAGAAATGAATCGTTTGGGTATGATTGTCGATCTCAGCCACGTCAGCCCGGATACCATGCGCGACGTCCTCGGCGGGAGCAGCAACAGTAGCACCAACACCAACAGCACCGCCTGGACAGGAAGTCTCGCACCACCCATCTTTAGCCACTCCTCCGTCTACTCCATCTGCCCTCACCCCCGCAACGTCCCGGACTCCATCCTCGACCTCGTCCGCCTGCGAAACTCCCTCGTAATGATCAACATCTCCCCCGATTTCATCTCCTGCGAAGAAAACCCTTCCTCTCCCACCGGTCTACCCACCTACATCGATTCCACAAATACCATTGAGCAAGTCGTCAAACACATCATGTACGTCGGAGATCGCATCGGATATGATCATGTCGGATTAGGGACGGATTTCGATGGAATTGAAAATACACCGAGAGGAATGGAGGATGTTTCCAAGTTTCCGGATTTGATCGAGATGTTGTTGGAAAAGGGCGTGAGTGAGAAGGATGTCATCAAGGTCGCTGGAGGGAATTTGTTGAGGGTGTGGCGGGAAGTGGATCGTGTGGCGGAGAAGTTGCAGGGGGAGATGGAGCCGGCGGAGGATGATGTTGGGGGGGAGATATAGGGGGGAAATATTGGTTTGAACTTTTTTTGGGATTGGATGAGAGGAGAGAGAGAGAGAGAGAGAGAGAGAGAGAGAGAGAGAGAGAGAGAGAGAGAGAGAGAGAGAGAGAGAG
>NW_016017391.1:966130-973097 GCF_000320565.1 Sphaerulina musiva SO2202
GAGAGAGAGAGAGAGAGAGAGAGAGAGAGAGAGAGAGAGAGAGAGAGAGAGAGAGAGAGAGAGAGAGAAACATGACCATACTACTCCCCCCTTCAACATGTGGGTTGAGACGAGGTTTAATTGGGATGAAGAAGATGAGAAATGGATGTGAAGGATGAGCAGCATGGTGAGTCAAACTAAAAGATACAAGCTAGAAGCAGACCTGGGCCTCAGGTGTGAGACTTCCCATGGAATGAGTCCCAAGGAGGGTTCCATCGCTTTTGCTTCTTCTCTCCCATCATCACCGTTTCACGCAGATGGTACATAACAGTTGTAACTGGATTCAGAGAGTCCAGCCTGCCTGCCCGCCTGCTGAGCAGCAGCAGCAATAGCCCCAGCGACAGAACTCGCCTCGACTCCAGAGCCAGAAGAAGCCTCAATCGACTCATACCAGAACCCTCACCGTGGATCGGGACACCATGTCCCCAGCAGAATCTCCGAAATCAGTCGCGCGCGGCTTCGTAACGACTGGGGCTCCGTGGGGAGATTCCGTCAACCTCTCCGAAGCCTAGAGGGCGTGAAGCGTTTGAGAATCCCGAGAAGATATCATGACCAACTGGCCAGCGACCTTCTGTTCCCGGAGCGCATGCCTGGCAGGACATTTCCCACTACCACTTAGTAGCAACCCCTTCAGCCCCTCCTAAACTCGACGGTCCCCTCCTAGTCCCCTCCTTCGTCCTCGCTCCGCCTCTCAGCAGCAGCAGCAGCAGTAGCAGCTCCTGTAAAAACCCTCAAACTCTTCTGACATTCCACCAATTTTGCCTGCAGCTCCTCAATGAGTTTCGATTTGGTATCAAGCATCCCATTGAGATGAAAGACTGCGCGTTGATTGGTGACCACACGTTGCTGCGACTGGGCAGAATTCTGGGCTTGGAGTCTCCATTTCTCCTCCATTTCGTGCATGGAGTTGTAATGGAGAGATTGGCGGGTTTTGAGCTCGTGTTTGAATTTTGCTTGCATGAGGCTCAAGTCTTGGTCTCGGAGGGTGGCGCGGGTTTTCCAGGCTTGAGATTCGGTGAATAGTGCCTTGATTTCGGCGCAGGTGGAGTTGTGGGTTGCGTGGAGATCTGCGAGTTGGGTTTTTTCGGCGTTGACGTGGGCTTTGAGGTTGATGATTTCTCCATGCAGGCGCTGTTTGTCGGAAGTGAGCTCGCTGATTTTGGTATCCTTGATCTTGACTTCTTCCTTGAGTTCTTTCACGATCTGCTGGGCTTTTGCGCCGCCGTGCTTGGCCTGCTCCTTCACCTGTGCTTTGAGTTCTTGAATTTCCTTTCTCCACTGTTCCTTCGCCTCGCTAAACTTCTTCAGCGTCTCCTCGAGCTTTTCTGTCTTGTTCTCGAGCTTCTGATTCAAGGTATTTTCCATGGTGACGTGCTTTGTCTTTAGCTGCCTCTCCACGAATGATATCTTGGTAGAAAGCTTTCTCTCGTAGTCAGCCACGGCTGCAGCCTTCATTCGGGCCGCAGCATTGCTTTGCCACTCTCTCTCCCGCCTTGCTTCAGCCATTTTGTCTGCATTTCTGATCGCTTGCTGCTCTTTGAAGACAATCTTGTCGGCTTCAAACTGGTACCGGCTTTCTTCCAAAGCGTCCCGCTCCTTCTCAACTTCTACAAGCTTGTCTCTAAGCTCGCTGATTTGAGCATTCTTTTTCTTAATGATGGTGTTCGCCTTGATCTTGAGAACTTCGATCGTCTCCAGCTTCTTGGTCTCGCTCGGAGCTTTCTCGCCTTCTCCAGTCGTATTTCCCTCTTCATTCGTCTCCAGCTCCTTGGTCTCGCTCGGAGCTTTCTCGCTTTCTCCAGTCGTATTTCCCTCTTCATTCGTCTTCAGCTTCTTAGGGGATGCACCCTCAGCTTCAGTCGATGCTGGCCTCTTGCTGCTATGCTGTCCGTCAGCCTCGGAGTCAGCAGTCTTCGCCGCAACAGCCTTTTCCTGCGCGAGAGTCGTGGTCTCTGTTGATGCTACAGTCATTCGAGGTGAGTACTCAGGGATGTCATCGTCGGATGAGACAATGACAGAGCCTGACTCCAGAGCTGGAGCAGCAGAGGTCGTCGTAGCCTCTACTTCACTTTTCATGTCTGCGTTCTTCGTGTCCTCCACTTCACCCTTGATGTCCGCATTCTCGATCGTTGCCACAACGGCAGCAGGCTCAGGAGTCATGGCGACTGGTAGTTGGTTGATGGTGTTCGAAGTGTTGCCGAAAGACATGTTGTTGCCCATCAGGAGAAGGTTGAAGTCGAAGTGAGGGTTGTCGAACTTGCGCTCGTGACGGTGAACAGTAGTCCAAGCCCAAGTGAAGTCAGCAAATTCCACATGCGTGAAGCGATAAGGTATGGTGTGAGCTATGAACAAATGTGGATTGCCGGAAAAGGAAAATTGATGGGTTCTTCTTATGTTGGTCGAGAAGGAAGGTACGACCCAACCTGGAGAGTGAAAGAGGCCACCTGTGGGGATACTTGATTGAATGCTACCTGCGTGCAGATACGATGCCTAGAGGGAAAGAAGTGGAAGCAAGTGAAGTTGAGAAGAAAGGAGAGAAGAAAAGAAGAGTAAGGTACTGACCCTAGCGCTATTAAATATATGGTTTGTGCTTGAACTTCGAAGTGAAGTCTGAATTGCACACACTTCCATGGTAAGCTGCTGCAAACCGTGCTCCACATGGGCCTCACTTGCAGTAATTCATCTGCATTGGAGTCTCATTGTGTGGTATAGAGGTGGCGGGCGCGTGTCTGCCAGGCTACCTCTACGTAAAAGCTGAGCGCCAGCGGAGATACTGCTCCCAGTCTGGGATGCCGCTTTGTCTGTGGTAGACACGCAGCGACGCAGAGGATCGTCTCGCAACAGAAGAACTGGTGCGGCTGTCTCTGCGAAGGCTCGCGCGGGTAGTGCGTGATGCTACATACATATCATTTTTGTCTATCGTCGACCGACGACAGCATGGAAACCCGGGTACTCACAACCCTGCACTCAGCGCAAGCAACCGAGCGTTCTCCCCATTGAGTCTCTCAATTAACTTTCTCTGGTCCTCGGCAATGCCCTCGAGAGTCTCAGCTCTTCGCGCACTGGCCGAGAGCTCGCGCTTTCCTTCTTCCAACTCTCTCGATCGGTCAAACTCCTTCTGCTCATACTCCCTCAATGCCTTGTCTTTTCGAGCGCACTCAATTCTCATCTTCTCTAGCACATACTTCTGTCTAGCAAGATCGCTCTGATAGCCTTTGATCATTCGGACGGAGCCGGAGGCTTGTGCCTCCATGCACGCTCTCGTGTAGTCGTCTGCCGAAGCTGCCATGACAGCCTCGTAGTTGGTGACGAGGTTTCGCAGTTCCGAGATCGAGCTCTCGAGCTCCGAAACGACGGTCTGTAGGCGCTTCACTTCCGCTTCCGCGCTCTCGGCTCGGACGCGCTGCTCTTTGACAGCGTTCGTTCCGAAGCGGATGAGGGAGTCTTGAGAAGCGGCATGGGTGTCCGCGGCAGCTTGAATGTCGGCCACTTGAGAGGCGGCAGCATGACTGCGGACATCGATCTGTTGTCGCAGATCTCGCACGGCCTGCTCGTTTCTGTACGATTTGGTCTGCAATGTCTTGACTTCTTCACTTTGCTTGATCACTTTCTGGTGGAGCATGGAGATCTGCTCCTTCTGGCGCTCGTCTCGCAACTCGAATTCGGCAATGATGTCTTCTGCCGGTCGGGCGCGACGCATGGTGTGGACATACGCGGGAGCATGCACGTGACCGTGGCGACGACGCTGCTCGAACGGGTCGCCATGACGAGGACGATGCAAGACTTGCCTGTCCATCCCGTGTATGTGATAGGGACTGTGATGGCGCTGCTCGAGGTTAGGTCAGGTTCATGTGTGTCTGGGCTCTTGCGAAGCCTCGTTTCAACCAGCCACGAGAAAGTGGTCGTTGAACAACAATACCGTATGTGTCGTAGGTGACAGTGAGATTGGAGTCGAGAAATACAGTCAACACGGATAGTTGAGGTAAGTGAGGAGTTGATGATAATAAATCACCAAAAGTCAATGGTGGAGAGGTGACCAGAGCTTCATCACAATTCACACAAACGCTCGACGCGTGATCCTGACCGCGGGTCCTGGACACGTGCATGACACTAGGTACTGTCAATCGAGCAGTATCTGGGGTCGACTCTGACTGTATTCATCATTCAGTCTTCAGATGCCCTAAGAACGATCAGCCATTTATTGCTGCAATAACAAAACACGTCGATGATTGGAAGACATCCTTATAATGCTCGATCGTGCTGGGAACATGATCTGACTTCAGGTAGTTTGTACACTACCTTGCGCGGATCCGTTTGGCCCCGGGGGCAGGGAGTACCTAGGCCTTCCCTCGTACCTCGCAAAGACAGGTATACCTAAGGTATTCCACAAGCTCACCCCCTACAACTTCGCCCGCCTATTCTTCTTCGCCTCTTCCTCCTGGTGCTTCACCTTCAACATTCTTCGCAAAATCTTCCCACTCACACTCTTGGGAATTTCTTCGGTAAACTTGACACCGCCTCTTAACTTCTTGTGACTGGCCACCTTGGCATTCAACCACTCCACAATCTCCTTTTCTACACTCGGACTGGCGTCAATACCTTGCTTCAAAACTACATATGCTAAGGGCACCTCCGTAGCCAGTTCTTCTTTATGCACGCCCAACACAGCCACGTCGTCAATCTTCTCGTGTGACACCAGGTAGCCCTCGAGTTCCGCGGGAGGAACCTGGAAACCTTTGTACTTGATCAGTTCCTTGACACGATCCGTGATGAAGAAGTTGCCATTCTCATCTTGATATCCCACATCTCCGGTTTTGAAGTACCCATCCTCGCTCATGGCGTTCTTGGTTCCTTCGACATTGTTCAAATAGCCCTTGAAGATATTGGGACCTTTCAACCACAACTCTCCCACTTCGCCCTGGGGCACCTCCTTTTCTTCTGGCGACATGTATTTTGCCGTCATGTTGGGAAGCATGGCGCCCACACTTCCCATGGAACTCTTCCAGCTATCCCAGGATTGTGTGTGAGTGGTCGGCGAAGTCTCGGATAAACCGTAGCCTTGCTTGATAGGCACCCCAATACGCTTATGTGTTGCTTCCACCAAATCTCGCGTCAGCGGCGCCGCGCCACTGTTCATCATGCGGAGCGAAGAGAGGTCGTACTTTTCCACGATGGGATGTTTGGTGAGAAGCAGAACTACGGGCGGCACGACGTAGCTCATAGTGATCTTGTGATCTTGTACGATACGACACCAGGCTTCGATGTCGAACTTGGGGAGGACAACACACTTGAGGCCACGGTAGAGGCATTGATGGATCAGACAAGTGAGGCCGTAGATGTGGAAGAAGGGCAGAAATGCAAGGATGGCATCCCCATCTGGTCGACCTTCTGCAGGTTGCCATTTCAGTGGAGATTCAGCAGCTGTGAGCTGCGACACATTGGCTACAATGTTGCGATGGGACAACATCACACCCTTGGGTAGTCCCGTCGTGCCACTCGAGTATACCAAAAAGGCCAAGTCGTTGTCGGCATCGATCTTTACTCTGCGATAACGTTGGGTGCCAGATATGTTACGGACCGAGGAGAAGTGCTTGATTCTGCCAGCGGGATCCTTTTCATCTCCCATGAGAGCAATCCGATCTTCTGGGATGCCTACCTTCTTCGCAGCTAACCTGGCTTGTTCCAGTTGGGCAAGCTGGGTAATGATTGCCTTTGCTCCACTGTCTTTCAGTTGGTATGCCAACTCGTCTACAGTATAGCCAGGGTTGGCTGGAGACACAATGCCGCCCGCCCAGTGGGTTCCCCATGTCACTGCCGGGGTGTCAATGCAATTGGGAGTGTATAGAGCCAGCACATCGCCTTTTTGCCAGTCCCACAGGCCCTTCAATCCCTTGCCAAAGTCGATGGCAGTCTGTTTCGTTTGGGCATAGGTGTAGGAGCGGTTCGTAGCAGGATCCACGTAAATCACTGGTTGTCCTCAATTTCAGCACAAGGTTAAGGTAGGTACATGTACATAGTAACTCAGTACATTCTCACGCACCTTTGTCGTCAGGAAAGTCGCGGTCCTTTCGTTCGAAGAGGAAGTCCCACAGACCAACATCCGGGATGGCAATATCAGGGTATGTAGACTTGGATGGCATGGTGTCGGTGAGGTAAGGTCGGGTAGGGTATGGTGGATGTCAAGGAGGGGGAGTGTGCTGCATACATATACAGTACATGTAGACCCGAACCCGTAGATGCAGCTGCGTCAGGGCGGGTCCAGAGAAGTATACGGCATGTTCAACCGGTCCTCACCAGATTCGTCATCGCGTCTAGGATGTACCTGTAGGTACCTGTCTCTTCAGTGTTGCGTGTATGTGTGCAGAAATGCGTAGAAATGAGTGTATGGCCTCGGGCGTGTACAGCTGACGCGCACTCGTTCTGAGGTAAGCCGCGCGCGTCGGTTCTTGGCATGCACTCGAAAATAAAACACTGCACTCGTTTTCAAATCTACTATATTTTGTAGCGTAGTCTTGTAAAATATCGATAAAGGTAAGTTTCTAACATTTATATACTATGTTAGTACTAATAATATAGTAGTAGGATCGGGATAGTAGGTTTAGAGAAGTCGACAAAGTAAGTTCCCTTTAACCGTTACCCTATTGTTATAGTAACATTAGCTATCTAGTATTTAAAGAAGTCGACTAAGTTCCCTTTTACCGTTATCCTATCGTTATTATAACGTTAGTTCTTAAGTAAGGCGACTATTATTAACTATATTATCGAAATTTTTCTAACTTTCCTTTAACTATTACCCTACTGTTATCGTAACGTTAGCTATCTAGTAGGAGAGATCAATAATAGAGTCAATACTCGATAGTAGAGTCGGTATAGAAGATTTAGAGAAATTGATTAAGTTTCCTTTAACTATTACCCTACTGTTATTATA
>NW_016017391.1:974948-1008223 GCF_000320565.1 Sphaerulina musiva SO2202
AGTAATAATATATATATAAGTCTAAGATAGTAGTAGTATATAAGAGTACTTTCTAGTTAATATAAAGAGTATATAGAGATATATATTTAGATCGTCTAGTACAAACTCCTAGAATATAAGTAAACAAAATATATAAATATATATACTAGAACTAGTACTAGGGTACAAAAAGTCTATAATAGTATAGTAATAGTATAGTAACAGTATAGTAACAGTATAGTAACAGTATAGTAACGATCCGGTATTATAACGGTATTGTAACGGTATAGTAATAGTATCTAGTATTTACTATTGTCGAGATAGTAAATAGTAGAGAACTATAATACAGAGTCGGTAAGTATAGAGTAAATAATAGTTTTTAGATAGCTCGATAGAAGTAGATACAAAGGAAGAAGAAAAAACATAACCTGCACTCGTAATTTAAACTATGCACTCGTTCCGTCTTGGGATGCGTTTTGAATGCTTAGTCAGGAGTGCGTAGAACCTCAGAACGAGTGCGAGTCAGCGCCGCACGCTGGCCTCGGGCCCTCGGCAATGCAAGCGTCGTTCTATCTAGGAGGTACGGAGGTAGGAGGTACTGTATCTTCGAGTGCACGTGAGACGGCAACAGAACGACGGGACCTCACAAGCGCGCAGGCTAAGCCATCTCCACATGCGGCTTCGCATGGTATTCCTGGAGCCGATGGATGCATGAGGCGTAGGAGGTAGGACAAGTTGTTGGGAGTGAAGCCTGCTCTATCCACCATGAACTCCTCCTCTTCCCTCCTGTTCCGCCGAGCAGCCTCGCGCTGTCACCCGTCGTCCCTCCAGCGCAGCCAACGCCGCTGGGCTCAAGTGCACGATGTCCGCTTCTTCGCGCTGCACCCGCCGCTCAACGACAAGATCCAGGAACGATACCGCGACAAGCTGCGGCAGAAGGCGCGCGAGAAGGGCGTCGACGACGTGGAGGAGCTGAAGCAAGTCTACCAGGAGCGCATCTCGCAGCTGCGCAAGGAGAGCCTCGTACCGGGCCTCAATGCTCCTCTGACCGAACAACACCAACCACCGCCCACCCCTCAGAATGCCAGCGCGAGCATCCCCTACCAACCCCCGCCGCCCCCTCAACCGCTCGTCGATCCCGCTATCCAGAAAGTTACCAAGAGCGAAAGTCCCGTTAAGACGCTCGCCTCCTTCATCGATGTGGAAAAGACGGCACAACTACCTCACAAGGAGATCGAGACCATCTGGCGGCTACGGCATGTTCGCGACCCACAGTCGCTATGCGCTGCCATGCAAGCCGACACTTTTAAGCGTATCTTTCAGACGGCAAAGAAACACCCACAATTCATCCTTCCCCTCCCACGGCCTGAGCAAGGCGCGGAAATACACTTTCTACAATGGACATTTCCCACCGAGACCACCGCGACAGTACTCTTTACACACCTTGCCGAGTTCAAGATGCGGGGGGAATACGCTCAGCCCCATACCACGATCACGCATCATCTAGATCTACTGGACAGCAAAGGCTTGGTGCTGCTAGAAGGGAGAGTGCAGGAGAATAGAGGCATCAGTGTGGATGAGGGCAAGTTCTTGTTAATGAACCTGCAGAAGTTCTATGGCTTCGAGGCCATTAGCGCAGTGGCGAAAGAGAGCAAGGAGAAGAGAGGCAAGCTCATGGAGCAGTTTAGTGGTGGCGATGAGACCTTCAATGTGGAAGAATTGCTGGAAGAGGCAGAGAAAGTGCCGTGAGGTGCAGTGTAGTCGAGGTGTACGATTATAAGCGGCGATATGATGAGTATTGCGCTTGCACGCAGTCGCTAGCCAGAAGACGCACAGACCTGTCAGAGGAACGCAGGGAGTGGAGAGAATCAGTCAGGCTTGTACCTCGACACTAACTCTCTGATGGCAGCAGCTCCGGTCCTGCTTAGAATAGAATGGAAAAAGTCAGACCACACAGAGACCAGTCACGACTACAGCTGGCTCGAGATGGATACTCACGACCCCACGAAGCACTGTCTATCTTCACCACCACACCTTTTTCTCCAGTGTCATAGGCGTCAAGTCTTGATTTGGCTTCTTTGTTGAGGGATGAGGAGGCATTGTGGTGACGAGAGGAACGATGATGATGCTCTCTTTTGAGGGATGTGTGCTATCATTGAAAGCTGGTTCGTGCTAATATCCAACCCTTTATTTAGCAGATGGTCAATATGACTGCATTCAAGAAGCTGCAATCTCACTCGCATCGATGTCACCGCGTCGTCGAAAAGAAGATCGAACAATGAATAGAGCAACAAAGACAAAGAAGCACAACCCACGATTCCTTTGTCCCACAACATCTATTCCCATCCTCCACCCTTTTCTTCCACAAAGCCTTTGTCAATCGTCTCTTCCCCACCGACCTACATTCACATATATACCCCTTCATTCACGCCATTTTGAAGATTCTTTCTCGGACCAGCTTTCTAGACCTAGTCTCAGAGTCTGGTCTGGAAATTCTCACCACTCTTTCCTATCCAGCATCATCAGAAAAGGAGAAGTTTCCAGTTTGCCGGTCGAACTGTACACTTTCACTCATCACATTCATTACACTTCTTCCTTTCTGACGACTAGACTTTTCTGGAAAAAGGAATTCACCCCTTTGGCAAGCCATTCCAACTCAGACCAGCAGGAAAGGAAAGAACAAGAAAAAAAGAAATCATGTTCACCAAACCCCACGCCTTTTTCCACTCCTTCTCTAGACCAAGACCAACAACAACAACATCCTCCTCATCCTCCTCCTCCTCTTCAAAAATCACCTTCGAACCCCTCCCCGCCCCAGTAGCGTCCGTCGTGCTCCAAAGCTGGGACGACCACGTCTCCAGCTGGCAAGGCTCCTCAGACGCCTTGGCAGACTGGCTCAATGGCCGCTGGGCCAAAACCGGAGTCGTAGTTTCCAAAGAAACGATTTGTTTTACTTTACGTTTGGCCGGTCGAGATGCTCATATGGGCTTACCCGATCCTTTGGCAGGGAGATTTTTGCGGTCGGGTGTGGAATGGGTTTGTTGATATAATATAACTGTAAGGTACATTAACCTTTGGGTAGAGCAAGGAATTTTTTCAAAGCTTGCTGCTGGCTGGCTGGCTGGATGATGGACTGATGAATCGGTACTGCGAGCGAGAGAGCGGGAGGTAAGTACAGGTAAGTAAGTCAGCAAATACAGGTGAGGAGGAAAAAAGCTTGAGAATGAGCCCATATCACACCTGCCTTGCCTACCTACCTATGATGAACATCACTCAGTTATACAAAAACATACATATATGTATTATGATCATAAAAAAGGACAAAACGTAAGTAAAAGTATAACCAGATTTCTACAAACCTATTTCATTCCATTCCAGTCCATTCTCTGATTATTATACATATACTTTCCCTCCCTCACTGGTAGCCTCACTCAGTAGAACGTTGATAATATCCGTGTCATACGATGCGATGTATACATGGTAGTTGAGCAGAAACCCCCCCCCCCATTGCTGTCGCTACCAGCGCACACCACAGGGCATGGGCAAGCGTGATCAAGAATGCAATGACTGTTGTCATACAGCAGGATGGCGACAGGCACGATTGGCTGATCTGGTAAAGGCTCATAAATTTGCAGAAACCTAGTCTGCTACAAAAAGAACAGGATACATGTACTCTCAGTCGTGCGGGTATACTATGTTCTCCGCCAGCACTCAAGTCGTAAACCTATGCCTCTTATCAATCCGCTTCAGCTGTGCTAACGGTTGCAGGCACTTTTAAGAATGTGCAAACTTTTGGTTATTCCTCCATATCCTCGTCTTCCTCTTCACTTCCGTCCTCGTCAGCATCGACCTCGGCGAGTAGATCTCTGTCCTCCTCGTCCAGTTCTGCTCCTCCGTCCTCGTCATCAGGCTCAGGATCGACATCCATTTGCTGGCCACGGCCACTCGTCGCCTTCTTCGCACTCGGCCTCCGTTTCGGTTCAGTCTTCTCTCGCTTGATCGCAGGTTTGTGTGGGCGCACTCCATTCTCTTCCACTGGCTCCACGCCATTGCCTGCGGTACTACTCTTTCGACTTCGGGCTGCCGGTGGGTGTCCCCTCTCGCGCTCCTGTTCGCGCTCCAGTCTTCGGGCCATAGCCTGTCCCGGGAGATTGTCTTGCCAGCGGTCGAGTCTCCTACTGGCTCTTCGAAAGCTCTGCGCCAAGCTTTTGGACTCCTCGCCAACATCGCCAGGCTCCTGGGGCATCTTCACATATCCGGCGTATAGCACTCTTGGGCGGCGCCAGAGGTCCACATTGTCGAATGGATCTTCCACAGTAGCGCCCCGATGCCAATCGTCGTTCTTTTCCGCTCGATCTTTGGCCTTGCGGATCTTGCCCAGCTCTTCCTCTGAATCGTAGTCCGCAGGCATGTACTTCAGGCGCTTCCAAGCACGAATGATGGGGCTCTCGGATTCCCGCCTATCTCGCGCTTCCTCGTGGGATTTCCTTATCCGTCGATCCAAGGTGTAGTCAATTTGCATCTTGCGGTGGTTGATGACCGCCGATTGATGCTGTGTGATACCTCTGTGTCGCTTCTGCGCTTGATATGAGGGCGTCGGGATGTGTGTTGCTGGACTCTGGAAAGACAGCTGCTGACCGCCAGGGGAGATGCCAGTTGCAGCAGCGAGTTTGTTGGTGTTCCCGAAGGCGAAGGAGCCCCCGTGCGACTGAACGGGACCATTGGGCCCATTGTTGACGAATTGCATCTGAGTTCCGGTGTTAGGTAGTAGTGGCACAGGCTGAGATGGCGCCGCACCCGCAGCTGTCGCAGTTGCCTCCTTGCCTGCTTTGTTCCTTCTCCAGTTGCCTCGACCGGGCCCTTTCTTAGCAGGAGCGGCGGCGGGAACAGGACGAGAGGGTGAGTTCTCGGGAGCGGCATCATCACTGTTGAGGAGGGTGTTGATGCCCATGCCACTGGCGAGAGGTTTCGCGTTGACTGCCTGGAAGCCGCGTGCCGCAGGGGACGGCGATCGCGTGTAGTCGCTTGCAGTTTCGTGGTGCAGCGCGGATCGGCCGACGGATGTTGCTGTGTTGGTGTTAGCGCGGCATCCATGTGGTGGATGGAGAGGTGGGCAATAGAGAGAAGGGAAACATAAGAGGGAAATATAAGAGGGAAATATAAGAGGGAAGGAAGTAGAAGAGGGAAAGGAAAGAGTCACTCACGTCCCGCCATGCGGTGGTAGCCCGTCTCAGAACCCTCGTCGTCACTAGGAGCGGGATTGTGGCCGGTTGTCAGCCCTTTCTCTTTGCGAGCCCGTTTTAGAGCGGTCATGGCCGGACTCGGCTCGCTCGCCAGAATGGCGATTCGCTCCTTCCGTTTGACTTCGCCAAAGTGTTTCTCGCTTTCCGTGTCCACGTTCTCCAACTCTGCCTGCTCGTCGGTCAAGGCCTCCAGTGTCGGGACCTTGAGCGGCAGCACATCAGTGCCCTCCTCCCCTTCGCCATACACGCCGGCACCGAATGGGTTATTCTGCGTTGCCTCGATGCTGAAGTCACTCTCCAAATACCACCAGATCAGCCACAGGAACGCCTTAGCTCTGCTCTCGCTACTCAACGTGGGCCGCATCACCAGATCGAAGAAGTCTCGCGGCGGAGGAAAATGGACCTCGCTTATCTTGGGCGCGTACTGGCTCATGACGAAGATGAGGTTGACGGGATTCGTGCGCGGCATCGAGGCAGCTTTGATCTCCTCCATCGTGCTGGGCTGTGGCTCGTCCTCGGTGGCTCCTTTGAGAATGGATTTCAGTCGCGGCGCGTCTTGAAGCTGTTTGTACGCATTTGGGTCCTGGTCGGCTTGCAGGGCAGGAATGGAGTGGTATGTTCGCAGCTGTGCGCGCATTTCAGGAAAGACTATCGGATGAGTGTCAGCACCAGTCCCATCAGCACACGAGCTGCGCCCCTGACCTACAATTCAAAGTAGTATTCATTCTCCCTACATTGACCAACAAGCACACCATCGCCATGCTAATTGCCCCCGCCTGGTCCTGGAGCAGCTTCTCTTTGAGGATCTTGCTGCACTTGCTGCTCTTGGCCATAGCGTCGATGTAGATGTCGGCAAAAGTGTGTCCATGGGTACCATCGCTGTACTTGGTGAAGCACTTGGTGGTATCATCGAAGACGATCTTGAGGAAATCATATTGTATGTCCTTGCGCCATAGCGGAATGCCATCTTCCTTCTTCAAATGCCTGATCTTGTTCCCGCTGTACACGGAACTCGTAGCACCGCTCTTGTTGTGGCGCACGGATGTAGTGGTCGATGTGTACATGGGCTCGTCTCGGTCGTTGTCGCCATTGTGTATACTGTTGTCTCGGGGGGTTGCAACGCTCTCGTCCTCGTCCAGCTGGTCAGCCTTGCGCTTGGGCGGCATCGGACTGGGCGCGGGTGTAATGTCGACCGAAGGCGGAGGTGGGAGCGGAGGTTGTGATGGCGGAGCTGCTGCTGCTGCTGCTATGGGCACTGCTGGCGCTGGAGCAGGAGACCTGGCAGGCTCAGCGGGTTGCATGATGCTAGACAGATCCATGCCGGGCGGTGGTTTCAGGTGTGACACAGGTACTGTAAGCCCGCAAAGGCAGATAAGGTCGCTTCCGCCGTGGATCAGTCCATCTCACGCGACGCGCTGCAGTGTGTGCAGCTCGATCATAAGCGGTAGATGGTTGGTCGGGGGCAGGCAGGTAAGGTATGCGCGGAGTGGGAGACACAGCAAGCAAGCAGCAAGCAAGAAGAGGAGTCGAGATGGAGGGAGCGAGGGAACAGCGGCGCATCGACCCAAAGTTCGCGGTACCTCTATATCGGACGTAGACGTAGAGGTGGCTCGAGCACCCTGTGATGAGCTTGAGCAATCATTGGAACGCCGCGATTCCGACCGAAGCAGTATACAGAAACGCCACCATATTCATTCGTGCACCTCGACCATCTTCTTCACGCGTCGGTCTCTGCATCGTGGACCTTTCTTTTTGCCGGGAGTGCGTCGCTCCATTGCATGCCCATCCCAGCGGTGGACACGCTGGACCCAGTCTCGCAATGTGTAGGTGGACGTGGACAGGAGTGAGATGATGTGGCGGCGCACCCAGGCAGTTTTTCGAGGCGTCAGAAACGAGAGTCTTGGCATCAGATTGGTGGAGGTACCACTAGGATACCTTACTCGTAGTATACATTACCTTACAGTGATACGGAGAGGGTAAGCTTGCGTGACGTGTCCAACATCTTCTGCCATCGTCCAAGTACTCCAGCGGCATCTGCAGACCACGTGTGCCTAGTAGCAAGTTGTGCAGAAGGAGTTGAGGCTCACTCTCCGCAAACGAGCAGCATACCTACCTGTATTACCTACCTGACCTATTACACCGCAATATCAGCCCACTCTTCACAACCCACCTCAATCATGCCGGCGTCCAAGCAGCCTCAACCGCGCTTCAGGACGATACAGAAGCTCAAGATTGACTACGCTCCTGTTGGCATCACTCAATATGAGTCCACCAGAACTGGTATGCGTGTCGCTGTAGTCGACAGAGCTGGGCCGAAGGTCGAGGGAGAATTCGCTCTCGCCACAGAGATCAACGATGACTCCGGCTCGCCACATACCCTGGAGCATCTCGTGTTCATGGGCTCCAAGTCGTACAAGTACACTGGGCTGCTCGACCGATTGTCCAGCAGAGCTTTCTCGACAACAAATGCTGGTACAGCGACAGACTATACCTCGTACTCGCTCAACACCGCCGGCTGGGAAGGCTTTGCACAGATCTTGCCGGTCTATTTGGAACACTTGATCGTGCCTACATTGACCGATGCAGGGTGCTACACAGAGGTGCATCACATTGATGGCACTGGCCATGATGCTGGTGTCGTCTACTCCGAGATGCAAGCTCGTGAGAACACTTCTGGCGATCTGATGGAATTGCAGCGAAGACGACTCATGTATCCCGAGGGCAATGGTTTCCGCTCGGAAACAGGCGGTACGACTCCAGAACTACGACGGTTGACTGCGGATCGCATTCGTGCGTACCACAAGGAGATGTACCAGCCCAAGAATCTGCGCGTCATCATCACCGGTGAGATTGATCACGATGAACTTTTGCAGATTCTTGACGATTTTGAGACAACAATCGTGGACGATGTGCCAACGCTGGACGCACCATTCCGCCGACCTTGGGTCGATTCGACACCGACGCCGAAGCTTGCGCAAACAAAGGTCGACACGATCAAGTTTCCGGAGGAGGATGAGTCGATGGGAGAAGTCACTGTTGGCTATCTGGGACCAAAATGCGACGATGCGGTAGCCAACGCAGCTCTCTCTGTGGTCATAACTTACCTTGCAGGTTCTTCGATCAGTGTTCTGGAGAACACTTTGGTTGAGCGCGAACAACTGTGCAGTGCAGTCTATTATGAGTACGAGACACGGCCAGACGTCGTTATCTGGTTTGACTTGACTTCGATCGAGACGCCACGTTTACAAGAAGTCTACCAACGTTTCCTCGAAGTGTTGAAGGAGACTGCAGCCAAGCCTTTGGACATGAACTACCTGCACGACTGCTTGAAGCGAGAACGAAGACGCATCACGGAGCAGGCAGAGAACTCTGAGACGTTCTTCACGCAGCCTCTCATCGAAGATCACTGCTTCAGCCCGAGAGATGGTAGCGCTCTCAAAGACCTCGAGGACATGAGCGAACTTGATGAAGTGACCAAGTGGTCGGAGGAGGAGTGGCGAAACTTCTTCAAGAAGTACTTTGTCGATACGCACCATGTGTGCGTGCTTGGTGTGCCGTCGTTCGAATTACAGAAACAGCTCGCTGATGACGAACAAGCACGAGTGCGAGCACAACAAGAAAAACTGGGAGAAGCGGGACTCAAAGAGCTCGCCGAAAGACTGGAGAAGGCCAAGGCTGAGAATGGCAAGACGATTCCGGAGTCCATGCTGGAGCAGTTTCGCCAGCCCAGTGTAGATTCTGTCAACTTCATCCGCACGGGCACAGCTTGGTCTGGCGCAGCTCGGCAGCTGGGGTCTGGTGACCCAGAAGCGCAAGCAATCATCGACAAAGCGGACGACGGATCTTCTACCTTCATTCACTTCGAAGACATTCCATCGAATTTCGTGCGCGTCAAGCTCTACTATGGCACAGCCAGAGTACCAGATGAGCTACGACCCATTATGAGCCTATACATCACCAACTTCTTCACGACACCTGTGACCATCGATGGTAAACGAGTGGAGTTTGAGGATCTTGTCTCTGATCTCGAGAAATTGACGACCTCATACTGGGTGAACACCAGCAGTAGCGGCAGACAGCAGATGCTGGGCCTCTCCCTCGTCACCGAGGGCGAAACATACGAGCAAGCCATCTCTCGCATACGAACGGTCTTCTTCGATGCTATCCACGACCCCGTACGACTTCGTGCATCCCTCACCAAGCTGCTGGCAGATCTCCCGAGCGAGAAACGCGATGGGAATGCGATGGCGTGGGCAGTGAACAGCATGATCCACTCAAATCGCTCTGCAAATCGTCGTGCCACGTCTGCGCTGACCAAGACGCTATACCTCAAGCGTCTTCGAAAGCTGCTCAAGACCGACGAGAAGGCGGTGATTGCCAAACTTGAGCAACTCTGCTTAGCACTGCACAGGCCAGAGAACTTCCGAGTGTACGTGGCGGCCAATCTCAGCAAGCTCAACAACCCAGTGGCAGCCTGGAACAAACTCACGCAAGGGCTTGACACATCACAGCCTCTCGAACCACTTGACGAGTCGTCGACAACGATTTCCGAGGTGGGCAAGAAGCCTGGCTCGGCAGCATACATTGTGCCGATTCCCGCAAGCGATAGCTCCTACCTCATCCTCACCTCTCAGGGCCCATCCACGTACAGTGACCCCGATCTTCCCGCGCTCATGGTAGCCATTGCCTACCTTCGCGCAGTGGAAGGGCCCCTCTGGGTCGCCATTCGCGGCACCGGTCTTGCATATGGAGCTTCGATACGCCGTACCACCGAGCTCGGCCAAATCTACTTCTCCATCGACCGCTCACCAGATTGCTTCAAAGCCTTTGTCGCAGGCAAAGCCGAGCTGGAAGGCTACGCATCCGGCACGAAGGAGCTAAAGAAACTCGCAATCGAATCTGCAGTAGGTGAAATTGTGTATGAAATGGCAGAAGAAGCGCCAAACATGGGAGCGGCGGCGGACGAGAGCTTCGCGAGTCAAATTCTGCGTGGCTTGCCGAAAACGTGGTCGAAGGATATGTTGAAGAAGATTCAGGGCGTCAGCATCGATCAGGTGCGAGAGTCGATCCACAAGTGGTTGCTGCCTCTCTTCGATGCCAAGAAGGCGAATCTGGTTGTGACGTGTGCCTCTGGAATGAAGGAGACGATGCGGGAAAACTTTTCTGGTGCGGGCTTCGCAGTTGAGGTGAAGGACCTGTCTTTCTTTGAGGATGATTACGGGCTCGCGGACCCTGGTGGAGAGGACGAAGAAGAAGAAGAAGAGGATGAGGATGAGGATATGGAGGAGGGCGAGGAGGGCGAGGAAGATGATGACGAAGGCGATGAGGAAGAGGTCTAGACACTCGATTGACACACGCACGCGCCTCGCGTCCGGTGATGTAAAAGCTCAATTGCAATGGGTGACTCAGGCGGGGAGGCAGTGAAGTTCTCACGCCCGCAAAAAAACAAAAGTTGACATTCCATAGTCATCGTTCCCAAGATAAAATACCTGCACACAACATCCCAAGGCCTGCCAAGGAATCCATCCATTCGTACATTAGATTACCTCCTAGTTGCTTCGTGAAATCATCATCATCGTAGATTAAATCACAAACTTGAAGCTGCACCTGTGGTTCGGCTCCTCTTTGGGAGCAGGCAGTGAGAGTATGTACCTCCGTAGGAGAGAAAATAAAACAGCAAGGTAGGTACCTGTAGGGGAGGTTGTTCTGCAGGCAGGGCTTAATTAGTGCCGATCCCACGACGCTGATCTCACTAGCGTGGTGGAGGACAAAGCATATAGGGCTGAAGCGTAGATACGGTAGCTACGGTCAGGTCAGGTCAGGTCAGGTCAGGTAGCTATTCGCAGCCAGATGCTGACAGGGGAGGTAAGGGAGTTCCCGTGTTGAAGGATGCAACTACTCCTCCAGGGCCCGGTTCCTTTCATCAGTGGAGAGGGTGGAGAGGATAGTGGAGCTGATATGGAAGGATTGGGGAAGAGTTCGTTCGGCTGGTCTCTGTCTGCGCCTCGATCCTCGGTTCGTTTTCAGCCTCCTCTATGGATCCCTTAGGTATGTTCCTTTTCACTTGAGGAGTGCGTGGAGGGAAGGAAGTATGTAGGTAGTTGTTCCTGTGGGAAGAAGAAGAAAAAAGACATCGTCGTCGTCGCCGAGTGCATGGGGATTATTCCAGGACATGCAGGACCAGCAGGAACCGGGCGATGGTGACTGCATGAACACACCTTACCTCAGCAGCATGCATAACCTACCTATTAACGTCTATTACTAGGTATTTTGTAAGTTATTCAGGTCGTGCTGGGCGCAGGTACCCACCTTTGGACCTGTACCGAGTTCATGTCATGCCCGCTGTTGTGTCTGCCTAGGAATACCGAAGGCACCTGTATCTAAGAACACAGACTGATGACGCTTGGGCCAGAGGGCGATCAGAGTGCCGGTGAGGCTCCGCCAACTACCTCCTACGCTAGCTACCGAACCTCCTACGCTCACTGCACTTTCATCCTTTTTGACGTTGCTTCACTCACCCTCACCCGCACCTTCGCCCTCGCCCTTCCCGTCCTGCTCCTACATTCGGATCGGCTTAGTTTCTGCTGCGCATCGGGACAAGACCATGATGTGTCCATTCACCTACCTACGTGTCCCCAAGGTAGTAGCCGCGCACCTGGGAGTCACCCCAGTCATGCACGCACGATGACTGTGCGCTCTTCCATAGATCCTCCCGCTCCTCCTACTCCGATCCCTTCACACTGCCTTGCTAGCTACCTAATGCCGTCTGCAGCAGATGCGGACGGCAGACGCCGACTGCACGAGCCGTTCCCTCCCATTCCATCTGTTCTTAGGCACCTCCGCCTTCAATCCTCAGGACACACACACCAACCCCGTTGCTGCCTGCGCCCTCCCATGTCACTTCACTTCCTTCTTGCTGCGGACCGTGTCCAAACACAGTCAACAGCCCAAGTCACTCTCTCCAGAAGTAGACTGTTAGCGTCGTACGCTGCTTTTTGTCCGGACTAACGTCACCCTTCTGT
Source organism: Sphaerulina musiva SO2202 (assembly GCF_000320565.1). Taxonomy (NCBI): domain Eukaryota; kingdom Fungi; phylum Ascomycota; class Dothideomycetes; order Mycosphaerellales; family Mycosphaerellaceae; genus Sphaerulina; species Sphaerulina musiva. The sequence continues at coordinate 987,193 of NW_016017391.1, forward strand.
GATCACCTGGATGCCTACCTACCGCATGCTTCCCTTCCTACCTACCAATCCGCTTCACCTGAGGCAACTGCAGTGTGCTACCATGGTTCGTGTCCACCAGAGCGAGGGCGCTAAGGCTTTGTATAGGCCGATGAGTCGTCGCTCCGCCCGTTGTGGTTGTTGGCGGAGCATAGACTCACTCGTCTGCTCCGTACTGAGGCCGCTCTAGCCTTCTGCCTGAGCAGGCACTGCTGAGGTTGGTGTCCACTGCTGCTGCTGCTGCTGCTGCTGATGATGATGTCTTTTGCTTGTCCGTTGTCACATATATTCTCACCCATGCCGCTCGTCATCTGTTCTTCTCATCCAACAACAGACAGCAAGAACCACAACAGCAGGCAGCATATCAGCAAGAACCCCAACAGCAAGAACCATAACATCAAGAACACCAACAGCACACCATAATACAATCCAACTCCACCATCCCGCCTAAGAGACTTCACTCCGCCTCCAAGAGCATTAGCATCCAACAAGAACCCGGCACACCGCCCCTTCCTACCATCACCACGACGGAGTCCACATTACCAACATCATCAGCATCGACCTTAGCAATGATGTCCACAATGGCAGGCGGCGAGCAAAACATCCTTAACGGATTCTTCACTGCAGATTCGACCCCACAAGATCTTCCTTGCAGCACCCGTCTCTTCTCAATGGCACCCTCAAGCCGACCGGCTCGCGGTTCTGGTGGTTCCAAGAACCCGCAACCCCGTGATCCTCCAAGTGGCCGGCGGGAGCGTGCACGAAGGGGTCCAACTCCCAGGGACCCTCCGAAGAGTCGTCATTAAGCAGTCAGTCAATACTGCTGAGAGTGACGGCTGGCCCGCTGGAAAATCACTCGAGAGCCTTCTCGACCCTTTCTTATACCCAAGGTCGACGGGCTGCCTGACGGTCACCGGTGACTAGATCAGGCCTCCAAGATCCCACATTACATCGAGATCGGTTGAGATGCCGATTATTGTGCCGCATGCCTTCCTTTGTGGCGGCACCACTTATTATTATTATCATCATCAGCAGCAGCAGCAGCATTATCATCCACGACGACGAGGACGACGACGACGATAAACTATCTGGCTGGCAGACGACACACCGAGGTTCTCTAAGCAAGCCTTATGCTTAATTGATTGAACATCATCAGGGAAAGGCGCAATAAAAGGAGGATAGTCTCACGACTCATTAGCATTACAGCATCATCACAAGCATAGCAACAGGGGTCAACGGAGTTTGACGTAGGAATAGACATTTTTTTGCAGCATCTTTTGACATTACCAACAGAGTAATGCTTACCTTGGATGAGTGAGGATTATTTTTAGTCCTCTCCACCACATTGCGATGGAGCTTGGGATGGAATAGATATTTGAATCTCCAGTCAGTTAGGTAGTTCTCAACATCACATCCAGCTAGTGGAGAAGGAACATAAAGACGACGAATTACAAACGGCCTTTCTCTCCCGTAATGGGCGGTTTGATTGGCCGCTACATTGGGAAAGACCTTTCGATTATATCTTGCTCGTTACTTATACTTATTTGATACTTTGTTTTCTTGTTTTTTGTTTTTGCACGGGAGGTAGTACCTTAAGGTACCTCGTTGAAGAATGCCTCTAGTTGGTAGTTAGGTCCAGGTAGTATATTTTAAGAGCGGTACGTAAGGTAGCTAAGGTAAGCAGGAAGAAAGGAAGGAACATAGTTAAATTTAGATTCCCTTTTCTTTTTCTTTTCTTTTTTTGAGGCTTAAGGCTTAAGGCTTGAAGCTTGGCTTTAGAGCGCCTGTCTGAGGCTGTCTGAAGGGTTTATCTGCTTAGTGCCTTAGTCTTGTCTTTGTCTTTGTTTTGGGGCAAAAACCTGATGAGAATGGATGGATGAATGAATGAATGAAGAAATGAATGAAATCGTTCGCGGGGTCGTTTTTTGCTAAGGTATATTTCTTCTTCTGTGTTGTTATCTCTATTACAAAAGTCTGCTGTGTCGAGAGGGGAGGGGCGGGGGGTGGGGTGGTTTGTCTGCTTCTTCTTCTTCTTCTTCTTCTTCGCTGCTAGCTAGCTAGCTAGGAGAGAAACTACCTACCTCAAGGATCAAGGGCGGAGGAGGCGGCGAGTAGATGTAGACGGGAGAGGTAACTGGTAAGTAAGGGTAGTCGGTACCTAGGTAGGGGAGGTTACGGAGAGGTGAGTATGTTCCATTGACCCTAACATTATCAGGATTCATTCCGACTTGTAGTAGTCGTAGTAGGAAGGAAGAAAAAGAAAATGAGTTTGATGAAAAGACGTGTGTAAGAAGTCTTGATATTTGATGTTTGTAATATGTTTTTTTTTTCTCTCTCTTCAATTGGAGAGGGAGCTGTTTCGTCGTGGGATTTGGTTTTCGTCGCAGTCGTAGGATTCTCGTAGGCCGTCGTTCTTTTTTTGTTGGCGCATGTCGGGGGGAGAGAGAGGGAGAGAGAGAGAGAGAGAGAGAGGGAGAGGAGAAGTTTTTGGTGCATGTCGCAAAGAGGAGAAGGGAGGGCAAAAGAAAGAGAGGCCTGTCTACCTATTAGTCCCTGGATACTCACTCACTCCCCCTTATAGCTAGTGTCTCGGAGTTGCCTCCTCTTTCCTATTCGAAAAAGTAAGAGTATTTCTGCTTACCCGTCATCTCGTAACTGTTCTTCTCTTCTTTCTCTTCCACCCTTCCACCCCGCCCTCCATCTCTCAACAGTACGGCGGCTGCCTCCCAGTGCAGAGAACTTGCCAGCTCCTTCCGCCTGATACAATATTTTTGCATCCAGTGTTGGAGATGGAGATGGCGTCGATTTGATAATCATCTGTGCATTTGTCGTCCGAATATACCAGGACGCTGCACCGAAATCCAGCGTTCGTTTTGAAGATGCTCATTGGATTGCCCTTTGTGATAATGGAGCATCCGGACCCTCCACCATAGTGGTTGTCATTGAGCCATGACTTTTTCTCGTAAGCGCGTCCAGCCGGACAATCATTGGCATAGAAGAGTTTGGCTTGACCTGAGCACTCCCCGCATTGTGGAGGTGGCCCGGCTAAGGAAGGCGAGAGGAGGAGAAAGAATGTCAGGACGATGGAGGTGGTGATGCTGATAGGTGGAGACATGTTTCGTCTTTGGGGGGCTGGGACAGATGATGGTCCAATTGATCAGGTATGTTGTTGTTGTTGTAGAAGAGAATTGACACGACACCTCTATGCTGACTGACTATTATACTGTATACCTAGGTGGACCTGGATAGACAGCTCCAACAGACATCCAGGTATCTACCAGGTACAGACTCAGTATCCTCGCGCACAGTCTGTTGGTATGTACCGGAATTACCCAGTCGAACAGTCTCGACACCCAAGTGACCCTCTCCCCCCTTCCCGAGAACGTGGATCAACATGCTTCTCCTCAATCGGACTGGTCACTTCGTGTTGCCATCCTCCCCATCAGGCGATACCAACAAGGAACTGCGTGGTACACGTGCAAGTGGTTGTATTATTAGTGGGCACTCCGCTCTCAACTGGACAACTCTATCGCAGATTCGCAACCCCGACCCCCCTTGACTAGTTTCTTCAGCACAACTAAATCTCGAAAAGGCAGCGTGGACGCTGCCTTCATTACGATCCAAGGGGAGTTGGGTACAGCACTATTACCACTACTACTGCAGCCTCATTCTCCAACATCCAACATCCTTTCATCAACTTCTTACAAGAGGTAAGTAAGAACTAAAAAGATTTCAACTACCTACCTGACCTACCTGACCTAGTTAGTCCTTACTTTCCCCGAACAACATGTACTATCGTACCCTAGGAAACTTCTGGCGAGTTTTGTTACTTTCCATTGTATTCAACATCGGGTCCAAAACGGGATATCGAGACAAAGATCGGAAAATCGATCTTTAGGTATTTAATCTATCCTTCTTCCTGTAGGCTGTTGTAGGCTATTGTTGTTAGCTACCTTAGGTACATACAGTACATATCTGTACTGTACCTGCAACCTCTACCTTGCAACGCTCTAGGCTCTAGGTAGCTCTGTTCTTTATACTTTACACTTCACACTTCATACTTCAAACATATACATATCCAGACTTTCCGAAGAAATATGGAATACCGTACACCAGAGTACGACAATCCCTAGGTATATATCTAATCAGTTATAGCCCCAATCAACTCCACATAGGCAATACGAAAAAAAGGACTTACAGCAGAGTATAAGGTAAGTACCTATATGTACCTGTGTATCAGTACATCTTTTTGAGAAAAGAAAAAGAAAGAAAAAGAAAACCCCAACGTCCCTGGATAGGTAGGTACAATATGAAACGGGTTTCCTTTTTCTTCTTCTCCTTCTTTTTTTTTGCCCTTACCTTTTTTTTCCTCTCTGACTTTTCCTCTCCTCTCTGACTTTTCATCGGGAGGAGAAACAAAAGAACTCGGAGGGGTTTTCTTTTGAGAGAGAGAGAGATAATGGACAGAATGACCTCATGTATGTATAGTAGGTAGGTACCAATGTATGTATGTATGTATATGTACAACATATAAACAAGTCGAACTCGCAGAACCATCTTTTTTTTTTCTTGATTGATTTTTTGTTTTCGAATTTTCTTCTTCGTCTTGAAATTCAGGGTAAGGGATCGATCGTTTCTCGTTCTCGTTCGTCGTAGAATAGAATGGGATGGGATGGAATTTGGTTTCATCGCATAATTCTTGTAGGTCGTTAATCTTCGTTTTTTTTTGGTGTGTGTGTGGGGTTTGCCTTCTTTTCGATGGTAAAGATGAATCGATGGATGGATGGACGGCGAGAGAGAAGAGAGGGAGGGAGGGTTGATCTTTTTTTGGGTGTTCTGTTCGCGGGATTGTTAACTCGAAAATGTTCATCATTCACTGGTGAGAGGTAAATATAGGGAAAAAAAAAGGCTTTCTTTTCCCCCCACCCTATTGCTATGCGATGCCATACTCTTGGCTTTGATGAAGAGGCGAGCGAGCGAGCGAGCCCTATAAGTTCTCAGGCAAACTTACAATTTTCTTTTTTCTTCATCGTGATTTTCTTTTTTTTTTGGGGTGTGGTAGTAAGAAGGGTACCCTTCTTACTCTTCCTCCTCCTCCTCCTCTTCTTCTTCCACCATAGTCCTTCCCCCTCCCCTCCCCTCTTCTCTCAACAAAACGGCTCCGTTCTCGGGGTGCAAAAAATCTCCCAACTTTGCGCGCCCCCGTTAATGTTGGCGCATCCACTCCACGAGATGGAGCTCGCGTCGAGAAAGTGCTTGCATTCTTCGTCCGAGTAGACAATAAGGCTGCAACGATTTCCAGACATTGTCTTGTTGAGGCTCAGTGGGTTGGACCCAGAAATTGTCGTGCATGGGAGTGGCGCATTGGATTCGTCTGAGTTTCCCCATTCCTGGTACGTTCCCTGAATAGGGTTGCTACAATCGTTGGAGGAGAAGAGTTGGGCGCTACCGTCGCAGCTCCCGCATCGTGGCTTAGGGGTGAAGCTCAATGAAGGCGAGACGATGAGAAAGAATGTGAGGATGGAGGTGATGATGGGCGAAGACATTGTGGTTGTTGTAGTTGTTGTTGTTGGTGTTGTTGTTGGTAGTAGTGGTGGTGGTATAAGTAAGACGTCCTGTTCAGTATGTAGTAGTGAGGAAGTAATGTAGCAGCTATCCTGCGCCGACTATATAGCACAACAGCAACACAAAAGAACCACTTACCAAAAAACCTCATCTACCAGGTATTCTCTCACTCATCTCCCAGGTGTCCCATCAGTCTCGGACTCCCGGACTGACCCGAAAGCTGCACAGCCTTTGAGAGTCTGAGACAACCCCCCGAACGTGGGCTGCCTCCTTGCTGTGTTCTCGACTACTAGGTAGGTAGGTAGTCAGTGTACTGTATGTCCTTCGTGTTACTAGACTCCCGATGCAAATTCTATGTAGAACCTCCCCTTCCCAACGAGGCTATTGCTGACAGAGGGAATTACGGTCTACAAACCTAAAATATTTATGCATACAAGAATACGGACTGCTCTCCACTCGACATACATTTTATCTTACGTGCAGGGGAAAAAAATCGATCTCTTCTATGGAAGGTCGGGGGAAATATCGATCTTACGTCTGGTCACGGTTCACCTACCTACCCAATGCTTACTATTATTATTGATCATGAAGAAAAAAGAACAAGGCAAGATATATGAGGCCCCCTGCGCCCGCCCATGTGGGCTGTTGGTTTGGTTGCAGACTTTCCGAGAGACATGGAATCATGTGAACCACGATGGAGTTCGGCGGTATGGTGAGATGGGTCAGGATGGCGGTAATGTGTTGTTGGGTATGTCGGGTACCTGTATGTTGGGTTGTTGGTTTTGGGCAAGTTACTCAATAGAGGCAATGCGAAAGTGTTTCATCTAGAGGTGCTTACCTAATTTTGAGACTGTACAGGACAGCAGCTGCTTGGGCCAGCAAAGAGTATGGTCGGTGGGTAGGTAGTAAATCTTGGCTAAGCGGCCTAGGCCTCAGTACCTAGGTAAGGAATGTCTGACAGAAAAGCAGCTATGTGGGAAGGATACCCGACACTTCGGATGCGTACCAGGTCAATTGATTTCTGTCGTTGTCGTTGTTGTTGTTGCTGCTCTATACCTGGGGGAAAAAGGTCAAGGTACATGGCCGACACGTGCTACACATACATTAGTGGAGCATGATTGCTACAGCGTGTCTTGGGAATACAAAACTACCTGTACCAAGGTAAATACAGCACAGCTTTAATATGCGCTTGTCAATGGTGGAAACAACCTGCCCTCGTCTCCCTTTACAACCCTGAGCACTGGGACGCCGAAGCTGTCATCTTTCCCTAGTTGACACCATTCCCAGCTTCTGCGATCTTCAGCGACACCCAGCATGTCCAGCTGACGTTTCGCAGCTGTGGGCATGAAAGGCTGGAGCATGATGCCCACCAGTCGCAGAGCTTCGACTGCCAGGTAAATGCTCCTATCAATCTCCTCTTCCAACGCTTCGATGGATCTTCCGGCTTGTCGCAACTCGTCCAGTTCTTGCCCGGTGGTATCCGCCATCGCTGATTGTATCTGTGTGACCACCGTCCAAGGTGACAGTGAATTTAACATTGCATTGGATTCGAAGATGATTCGCATGATGCTTTTCAAAGCTTTGTTGGGTCGAAGTAGGTTCATTTGTTCGTCCACACGGCTGGGCTGCGTTCTCAACATGTCACAGAAGTTGCTCAGCCCTTCATCGCCACCATCTAGGCCTGAGACTGGGCCAGGTTGGTCGGGACGTGCATATCGCTTCACTGCACGTTCGATGTTCCACCTCTCGTTTAGCGTTACACGTGAGAGCAGATTTCCAAGGCCATTCTGGAGTCCCTTCCGGTACTTTCCAATGACGAAGCTGTTGTCGTAGCCCGCGTCGTCCTCGATGCCGCCGTCCTGAACCAAGTAGTAACGCAGACCGTCCGCTCCAAATCTTTCCAGTGCAAAGAACGGATCGACACCATTCCCGCTACTCTTGGCCATCTTGTGCTTACCGAGAGTCCAGTGCGCGTGCGTAAGAACTCGCTTGGGAATGGGCAGATCGAGCGCCATCAAGAATGCGGGCCAGTAGATACAATGGAAGCGCACAATATCCTTTCCAACGACTTGAACATCAGGTGGAAAGCCACACGCCGTCTCCTGCCCGGGTGTGAAGGGGTAGCCGGCGGCTGTTGCGTAGTTCAGAAGAGCATCGAGCCATACGTAGATGGTTTGCGTATCATCTGTAGGTACTGGGACACCCCACGACAGTCTTTCCGCGGGACGAGAGATGGAAAGATCTTCGAGTCCGGCTCGGACCTGTGCCACGACCTCGTTCATCCTCGATGGTGGATCGATATAATCGGGGTTTTCCTCGTAAAACTTCAACAATTTCCCTTGAAAGTCGCTCAGTCGAAAATGATAATTCGGCTCGTTGGTCCATTCCACCTCTTTGCCCGTCTCGATACTCGCCATGATCTTGCGTCCAGTCGCTGGCTCCACAATCATTTGAACCTGATTCTGAGGATAGAAAGTCTCATCCGATACGCTATACCAGCCTTCATGCTTCCTCTCATAGATGTGCCCTCGCTCTTCCAGCATCTGCCAGGCATATTCCACCCCTTCTTTGTGATGCTTGTCTGTGGTCCTGATGAAGATGTCATTACTGATGCCCGCCCGCTCAGCAAGACTCTTGAACACCTCCGCGCCCTGATCCACAAAATCTTGAGGCTCTATTCCTGCTTTTTGCGCTGCGCGCTGAACCTTCATCCCATGCTCGTCCGTGCCGGTGAGCAATATTGCTTTTCTGCCCTTCAGAACTTGCCATCGTTTAAGCACATCCGCCAACACCATGGTGTACATGTGGCCGATATGAGGCGCGGCATTGACGTAGAAGATGGGAGTCGTCACATAGAACGGCTTCTCATCTGGTCCGCCAGGCGCGTTCGTGGTCGCCAGAGTCCGGAGCCAGGGTTGTTGTGCAGCTATGCGGTGTCGGCAAATCCATTGCGCACGCCATCTTCGCGAGATGAGAGATTGTATCGGTGTCAATCGCGGCGAGAAGGCATTGATATGGGATCGCATCGCGTGCTGTGTTACTTTACGGCACTTCACTTGCTGGTCGTAGAAAGGGAAGAAGCTCAAGCTTGAAGCTCGGAGCGAACAGAAGTATATTGCCGACGTGTGACCGACCCCGACCTCTAGGTAGTAGGGAGCTCCAGTATGCTTGGTTACCATCAACACAAGAGACAACCTGGAATAACTCGGTCGGTCTATTACTCTACTATATCACATCCGTCTCTATCAAACTAGGAACAAGCCTGTAATCATTCAAATGTCAAGAACGGTGACTCCAGCTCTCCCAGAAGAGATATATGTCCACATCTTCTCATATATTGACCCAGCGGACCTGTGGCTATCAACACGCCTCGCTTCCAAGACCTTCAACCGCATCATCGAATCACATCTGCAACTCTCCATCTTGCCCTTTTTCCAAATCAGCATCAGCTATAATCTCGGGGGTTCGCGTTGGTATGATGATACCCGGTGCTTCAAACCTTTTTTTTTCCATATCCTACGATGCTGAGAACCTACTACATACCTAGGTACGATGTGCGAACCCGAGTATTTCTGTCCTACAATGCCCTCGACCAGTCCAGGCCGCAGTACGCCCTCTTTGACAAGTTCGAAATCCACCCCGAGCCGTATCATGGACGAGCGTTGGAGAAGTGGAAACGCATCGCAGAGGAAGGAGTGGATCCCGAAACGAAATGGATGGTGCAACTACGAATGGGGAATCCGAGGCTTTGCGATATGCAGAATGTGAAGTTGTCGCGTACGATTTTATCTGCAGAAGGTGCGCTCTGTGATTGGAAAGAATTGTTCTCTGCATATTTTCGTGCATCCGCTGCCTCTGTTGCACCAGTAACGGGTGGCGTGACGGAGTTGACACTGCTATCATCACTCCATGCTGCGGCGATTAGCTACGTGCGTGGGACAAGCTAGCGGTTGTCTACCGATCTAATGCGGCCGCCGAGGAAATAGGGATGGCGGAGTGAGACATGGCGAATTCTTGTGACGCATGAACGAGCTCGTTGGTGCTATACCTATGAGCTGTGTGAGCCATGACTATCTATAGCTTGCCAATCTTTTTCACAGTAGCATTGCACACACTACTGACGCAAAACTCCGGGTCGTTTATGCTGTCACCGACGCCCTCACGTCTTCGAGAATGTAGCACAGCCATATCATACCTACGGACGCAGCGAGAGGAGCAGGATATCTTTCTACCACCAATCTATGCTCTAGATGGCGCCTTCCGGTAATGTTGCAACCTTGTCCATGTACAGCTGATTGGCTTGCTTCCAGACGCGCGCGTTCTGCCAGTCCTTCAATTCAAGCAAGCTGGGTAGGAGAGCTGAGCTGAAAGACTCCGAAGCTTCGCGTGGCAGCAGCGACGGAAGATGGTCGATGCTGATCACGCTGAGCGGGAAGTCATTCGCCTCGGCGGACAGCTTGACCGGTACTGTGGGTTGATCGAAGGTCGTGTTGATGTCGTAGATCGGGATGGGGTTGTTAGGGTTGGTAGTATCGCAAGACACATCGCAGACGACACTCAGCTTGCGGTTCGGCGAAGCGAGTGACGCCTGGTCAATGAAAGGTGGGATCTTGGCCGACAGGTATATGCAGTTGACAAACACATCGGACTCAATGATCTCCTGGTATGGTCCTGGCTTTGCCTTGGTCTCGTCGATATCCCACTTGATGATATCTTCGACACCGGCTTTGACGGCGAGGTCGACTGCACCACGTCCACAGCGGCCGAGTGCGCCAATAACGAGCACTCGCGGCAGACGACCAGCCTTGGCTTTGCCAGCTTCAATGTGCTTCTTCACGTCGGCGATGAGAAGGCCTTCGTTCTCGTATGGAGTGACACCTGGTAGAGGTGAGTCTTTGCCATGCACGAGTTGGTGTGCCCACGTCATGAGAGCGAGAGCTGCGCCAGCGAATCCAGCATGCTAGAAATGATCAGTGTCGAAGCGGAAGCTGGAGTACAGCGGAAGACATACGTAGCCAAAGGCCGCAACCCGTCTTCCATTCTCATCCTCCAGGAACTCTAGATCAAGCAATGTTCCCTTGCCCTTTGGGAATCTGCTGAGCACCTTGTCCCATCCACCTTGTCCCTTGTAGCAGTGGGCGAATTGAACGTGCTATCACGTGTCAGCAATGCAATCTACGTCGATATCTGCCAAATATACCGTATGCTTCAAAGGAAAGTCCTCTTCCGGCAGCTCCTTCAACCCAATGATAATATGCTCCTGGGGCGCCTCCATCCAGGAGCCAGTAGGTACGAGTTTGGCGCCAGTGCCCTCATATTCCTCGTCGGGAAAAATGCTCAAGGGAGAGCGCTCGACATTGACAGTGTAACCAGCTTCAACGAGCTTCTTGGCAATGGTTGGCGTGACTGCGGAGCGATGCTCCAGCGGCTTCGTCTCCGCGCGGACATGCAAAATCGTGCCAGACATCTTTCCGAAAATGTCGAATGTGTATTGTTTGTTGTGAACAATGTAATGTAGTAGAGAGCTTACGTGCTGCTGCTGCTTTTATGCGTCACTTTCTTCTGTATGCCAATGCCACAAAAATTGCAGGGATGTGCGAGAATGCCTCTAACTCTAAATGTACGCCGGCACCTTTATCGGAGTTCGAAGGCAATTCATGACGGGAATACCGCAGCAAAGCGACGATGCAGCTCACTCAACTCTTCAGGACTAGTCTCAGTCTCTCACTTGTCTAAGTGAATATGAGAAAATTCTTGGGGACGCTGAGAGCACGCAAGTAGGCCGACGATGCGACTTGCGATAATGGAGCTTCACTTCAAAATCACTTCAAATCATCATCACGTAGGTTGGTAACGGTCGGTCTGTTGATCACATTCACGTCTCTAATACTGTCGTATCTTTGCTGCCTCACTTCAATTAATCATGCACAATCTCTCTCTCTCCTTCTTCAGATCTCTCTTCAGACGCACAGAGCCAGCTGAGCCCTACGAAGAGGTATCCATTTTCCAATCAACGCCCGCTATAATCTGTCTTGTTTTCCATCGAGTGCACCTTTCACTGAAGCGTGTTGTTTACTCAACGGTTACCGACTTGGCCAAATTACGTGGGAAATCCACGTTCACGCCCTCCGCTACAGCCAGCCAGTATGACATGAGTTGTAGTGGCACGACATTGAGCAGGCCTTGCAGCACGTCGATTGTGTGAGGGACTTCAATCTTGTCGGTCTTCTCGCCTGGGAATTCCTTGTCGTCGGTATTGCAAATGACAATTGGTCGTCCCTTGCGGGCGATGACTTGCTGGTAGGCATTCAGGGACTTTGCGAAGATCGGATCGCGGGTGAGAATCATGACAATGGGGAGGTTCTCGTCGACAAGTGCGAGGACGCCGTGCTTCAGCTCTCCCGACATGACAGCCTCGCAGTGGAGGTACGAGATCTCCTTGATCTTGAGTGCACCTGATGTGGCAGTCAGCATGAGGACACAACATGGGATTGCATCGGTCTCTTACCCTCGAGCGCGGTAGCGTGCTGAGCACCACGACCCAATAGAAGCATAGACTTCTGATCCTTGAACTTCAGACACAGTTCCTTGATCTGCTGATCCATCTTCAGGATCTCCTTGAACTGGTCTGACACTTTGCTAAGACCATCGATGATCTCCATTCTCCTCTGGTGCTTGCTTGCGCGGTCCTCGGACAGCAGCAGAGCAAACATGATCATGCACACGAACTGAGACGTGTAGGCCTTGGTCGAAGCGACACCGATCTCTGGTCCAGCGTTAATGTGGACACCGCAGTGTGTCATGAGGGAGATGCTAGATCCAACGGTGTTCACAATGCCGACAGTGAGAGCGCCACGCTCGAGGCAGTAACGAAGAGCCATGAGCGAGTCTGCAGTCTCACCGGATTGCGATACGAACACGCAAGTATCGTCGCGGAAGACTGGCGCTTGTCGGTCGAGGAAGTCAGAGGCCAACTCGACTGAGATGGGGATCTCAGTGAGTTCCTCAAAAGCTCCGCGGACAGCCATGCACGAGTGGTAGGAGGTACCGCAAGCGATGAATATGAGACGTCTGCAGCGACGGATTGTAGTGAGGTACTGCTTCAGTCCTCCGAGTGTAACTGTCTTCTCTTCCACGTTCAAGCGACCGCGCATGGCATTGACCACCGACTCGGGCTGCTCGAAAATTTCCTTCTGCATGAAGTGGTCGAATCGGCCCTTCATGATCTCCTGGAGTTCGATCTCGAGCGTCTGAATAGCACGAACGTTGCTAGTGCCGTCAGTCTTCGACAGGCGGTGAATGTTGAGCTGGCCCTCGTGGATGTGAGCAATGTCGTCGTCTTCCAGGTACAGGACCTTCTTGGTGTGTTCGACGATGGCGGCTGGGTCGGAGGAGAGGAAGAACTCAGTGGGCTGTGGCACGCCGTCGTCTGAGAGGAAGGCGCGTGATTGCGAGCGGTGGAGGAGTGATTTGTCCGGTGGTGCCAGCAGGCCGGCGCCGAGCATGCTTGGGTTCTTCCTCACAGCGACGTTCTGGCTCGCCTGCTCAGCTGGAAGCACCTCACCGCTGTCGCCAAACTCGACATCGACAAAGTCAACCTTCATCTTCTTCTGGGTCTTGACACCGACGACAAGCGGCGAACCCTTGCGGGCAGCCACGACCTCACCGGGGTAGCGCACACTCTTCATGAGCAGACCAAAGGCACCCTGGAGCTCCTTGATCACTGCCTTACAGAGAGTAGTGAAGTCGATGTTTGGGTGCTGGTCGTAGATGTACTTTGCGAGCTTCGCGATAGCCTCTGTGTCCGTCTCCGTCTCGAACCTGAAGCCCTTGCCTTCCAGGAGCGTCTTGAGCTCCTTGTAGTTTGTGATGATGCCATTGTGCACGATTGCAAACTCCCATTTGGGGTCTGATCGGTGTGGATGGCAGTTGACTCTGCTTGGGGGACCGTGAGTGGCCCATCGGGTGTGTGCAATTCCGGCGTGGTTGTCAAAGACCTTGGTGAGGTCTGGCTGCTCGGCAGCGATCAACTCCTTCAGTTTGGCGACTTTGCCCACCTCTTTGAACGCAAACACCTCGCCACGCTTGTCGCCATCGACGGCAAGACCGGCGGAGTCGTAGCCTCTATACTCGAGTCGTGCGAGGCCTGGTCGCAGCTGTTGTTAGCCCACACTCTGCGCCCGACAGAGAGGAGTGCTAGGAGAGGGGAGGGTGGAGAAAGGGATGGGAGAGGGAAATGCGCGGCTCACCATTGACGAGCGTGTCGAGAATAAACTTGCGGTCCTTCTCGACCAGGTAGTTGATGTAACCAAAGATTCCGCTGCAAGCATTGTCAGTCAGCCTCAGGTATCCCGCATGTGTACAAACAATCAGCCCACACTCACCACATGGTCGCGGCGTGGCTCGAGAACGGAACAATATGGGTGTGAAGGGTCGGAACTGGAGACTCTCAATTGATGTATTGGTGTCAACGAGGAGAGAGAGGGGTCGAGAGAGCGGTAGAGGGAAGAGCGAGTGGAGTGAATTGCAGATGGAGAGGAGAGAGATCGATGCAGCTTTGTGCTGAGTATGATGTCGCTCTATTTATTCAGACCTCTCCCGCGTTTCAAGAGCACAAACTTTTGACATGATACTGGGTATCAGCCTCGCATTACTGCTGGTGCCCCTATTCTCTCATTGGAGCATGAACACGTCCGCCAATCTATTCTTTGACACACATCGTCTATTTTGCTACATGCGGTCTTCTCTAGCTACGCAACCAGCACGTTCTCTTGTGCCGTTTCTGGCGAAAAGCGCCACACAAGCTTCTCTTTAGCGGTACCTGAGCGTTAAAATAGCAATATGGGGCCCTCCCGCAATGGCGGTCTTCCCACAGCAGATTCTGACCCGCGACCGACGTTTCTTGTGCAGTTATGAAGCAGGCCCCGGCGCCGTTTTCCGACCGAACACAGCATAGAATGCCGCTCGGTCAAGGCGTGGTATGATGTCGGGAGCAAGGCTCGATCCACAGCGTTTGCCACGCACGCCGCTAACTGCTGCGGCCGGCCTCAGTAATGCAATGGCTTTTTTTGGAGCCTCTGACTGGAATTCTTCATAATATGCATCTGGATTCTGCGGTAGATGACTTGTCATAGTTCAAGTGCCCTTGACGATACCTCCACGGCCGTTTGCTGCTTGACGTCCTGCCTCTGCCTCTGCCTCTGCCGTGCTGAGATCCGCTGATCCTTTGTTGATGAGGATGCGCGCGGGGTGGCTGTGGCAGTGCGACGCATGGCGTGAGCTCGGACGGAGTAATGGGAACCTGCTAGGTACAGGTACCTCCTATGGCCGCAAGCAGACTTCGCAGAGCCCGAGACAGGCGGAGAGGGAGTACAGCGCGTTGTTTTCCCCCATTGCACGTGGACACGTGGGCAAAGCTTCCGACTTCCAGATGCTTGCCATGCATGGCGCGGGGGCCGAGGCTGCGAGATGGACGGGACGAGATGGGTGGACGACGGCGGGTGTCATGTTTCACCTTGTCATGCAGATTGCAGATGTATGATTGTGTATTATGAGCGTTGGGTCTCAGCATCGTAGGTCTTCGATATGACGTCCCTACTGTAGGAGGTACATACGCAGGCACTGCAATACCTGATCGCCGTCATTGCTGATGATGCACAGTTCGGCCGCAGATCGTGTCCCCAGGTGCAGCACCGCGAACGGGCGAACGCATCCGTGTCAAGTGAATCCTGCCTCCTCAGGCTGCCACCGCCTCATGCGCCCTCATCGAAGGGCTGGCGCTTCTGTCTTGCCCAGAGGACCTGTTGTCCAGATCAAATTGAGAGACATTGTACAGAGGACTTCCAA
The DNA here is from genome assembly GCF_000320565.1 of Sphaerulina musiva SO2202. Classification (NCBI taxonomy): domain Eukaryota; kingdom Fungi; phylum Ascomycota; class Dothideomycetes; order Mycosphaerellales; family Mycosphaerellaceae; genus Sphaerulina; species Sphaerulina musiva. The sequence continues at coordinate 1,002,622 of NW_016017391.1, forward strand.
TGTGTCTGCTATGTTCGCCTTCCGCACTAGAAACGAGCATGCTGGACCTGGGGGCGTCGTCGGCACTTTGGCCGGCTTCATCGTATCCCGACTTGACCTTGCGGTGATGGTCAAAAGAGCAGCATCGTGCAGAGAAGAACTACATCTACATTCAGGTCCATCGTGACAGAACCTCACTGTTCTGTTAGCCATCGCTCGCTCTGCAACACTTGTCTCACTTTCTACATGCGCGGACGGTCCGCCACGAGGAATCGCAACAAATGAAGAGACGAGCACGAGCGAATGTGAATGTGAATCACGATGTGAGTGACTGGCAGCCGCGGGAAGCTGCAGTGAGGTGAGGAAAGAACGCGAAGAGCAGCTGTCTCAGACATCGGCTGTTTGCCTCCGTCCAAAGGCGTGTTCACGTCGAATAAATTGCGCCATGACTGTCACATCACACCAACGCTCGAACATCAACCATCGCTGGTCATCATCAGCGGCACCACACCAACGGAGCGTGGGCATCCTCGACGGCACATCGTACTGCTCCCATCAGAGCGACCGTCAAGATGCAGCGATACACAGTCACTGTCATCGACTCATGCTCGCCTGAGGCGCACTGTTCCCTAGCAGTGCCCTTCCATCCCAGCGCTCTCGTTTCAGACTTCGTCGACGAGCTTTTCAGAAGAATAGCCAAGCAAGGTCTGAAGTTGACGGCCACCTCGCATATTGCCACTCTGCACCTGGACAGTCCAACAGGTGCAATCATCGACTTCGAAGATGTGCTTTCAGACACAGTCACCAATCCTCGGGCTGACACCATTTTTGCCGTTTTCGCGGAGAAGCAGACACGACCACTGGAGACCGAGCACATTCGCCAGCAACTGGCGACTAGCAGTCTCGGCGGTAAGGAGGATGTTCTGGCTGTGCGCTTTGTCACAGCTGCCCTCGCGAAGAGGGACAAAGTTTCCGTTCCGCCCGTTACAATTTCTCTTTCTGCTACCATTAAGCAGCTGCATGAACTCGCCGCCAAACATACGAACTTACCTGCCGTCTTCGAAGCTGACAAAGTGAACAACGAGTGTAACTGCAACCTTGCCAAGCAGATAGCTGAGGGACCGAGCTCGACCAAGGATTTTTTTCTCGTTCATGGCAAGAGCATCGTGAAGCGCATCGTCCTCAATGAGCCTTCCGAAACTGCAGTAGACGTAGCTATTCAGTCTGAGCTGGGCCTCAGCGTCTTCGCCGATAGGAAGATTTTTCGCCACAGTGGAGAATCGCAGTCTGGTCAATACACCAGGCTTCCAACGGTAGCCATATGCTCCAAAGAGCGTCATGTTCCGGTTCATTCTCGCACTGTCGAAGTAGACGACGGTGATGAGCGCAGGTACCGTTTGGTCGACTTACATACGGCAGAGCAGCCCATCAGTGCACTCAGCATGAGTGCGACACTTTCAGATGCTGGACTGACCGATTTGGCTTTGGATGGCATCGTGGACATTTTCGTTGTCAACAGAGCGACCACTGGATCGGCATGTAACGGTATCGGTCAGAGCGTAATCTTTCGCGCTCGACCGCACTGGGAGCCCACTGTGCCTCAAAATGCACGAGGCACTGCCATGTTCCTTTCTTCGCTACGCGTCTTCGCGTCTCTAGTGCCCAGCGAAACTACTGATGCGAGAATGAAGGATGCTGTTCTACATGTTGCAGACCTCATACTACGGTTTCCGCCGTGTACTCGGGCTCTGCACCTGCTTTTTGATGGCAAGACTCTAGCTCCATCCGAGAGTGCAGCTGTCGCACAAGCGGTGTATGAGACATTGCACGGCATCCTTATGCCCATTGGCATCATCGGCACCGACACAGATCGCGTGTTCGAAGGCGCTCGATTGCTGTTTGGATTCATCCTAGAGAAGGCTCGGACCCTCAAGCTTTCCTTGTCGACGGTAGCCGAGGGTGACGAGTTGCCGTATCTGGCATCGTTCAAGACCATCGATATGAAAGACTTCCAGACGGCCGAGCCTGTTATTGATCCTGTTCAGACAATCTCAGGAGTCCTCGAGCGCTCTCTTTTTGAGGCGTTCAACCCGGGAGGTGTGCTATGCACGAGCCACTTGCAGCCTCGACTCGCAGAGGTGGACATACTGCCATCTACTCGACGGCACACGTTGCTTGCTGGGGGTGTCTCGGGGGACGTTACGATCTTTGACACGCGCCGACTCGCGCTTGACTACCGCTATCCTGATACTGGAGATATTGAGGCAGGTATTGACACCAACGAACTTTCCCAGCTGAGCCATCTTGCAGAAGTAGCTGCACGCAACCAGCTATCAGTTCACAGCCCAGCCCAGTTGGCATCCGCAGTCGCGCCTTGCCTTACATTCGACCGGGCGGCTCATCTGGCAGTATACACTGGGCAGCAAGCTTGCGGCACACCAGGAGAGTCCAACCTCGTATTCCAGCCGATGCATGGAGAGAGCACCATGAATGCGACCGTCATTGAGCAGCTGATAGCCCCCATTCTCAAGCTCTATGAGTCTAACGGGTCTATTATCTTCGACTCTTATGGGGGCGCGGTGCTTCGGCGTCTGCAGGACCCGGATGAATTACTCTTCTTCTGCGTGGACACGAGCTTTTCGATGCAGTCGTCGAGCGACTTCAAAGAGGTCCATGAGCAGTCACCCATATCCGAGGAACAGTTCACACCTGATGCTATCGTAGAAGTTGAGCTCTATGGTATAGTGTCGTTCGACGACATGAAGGATTTCCTGGGAAGTCATGAGGCTTTTGGAGATATGCTGGCTATCGTATCCCGGGGTCATGATCTGGACCATCAACGCGGTCTTGCATCAAATGTCATTTCCCTGTTGCGTATGCTTGTGGGCAATGAGCTTGTTGCAAAGCACGAGCAACTGCAGAGCGATCGTGAAAATGCCGGAAGTTACTATGCCCGTCAAGCTGTCGCCGAGGCCGATTCATCGTTGAGGAGAACGAAAACTCACTGGGCCGGCTTGAAAACACACGAGGAGGCCCTTCAAGACTTCCTGATCTACCGAGCAACGACCTCGTCTGACGTCAACGCCGATTGGCAGTGGAATGCAGGTGGAGATCTACCTGGTGCAGTTCCTCCAACTCGTCTTTCCAGTCTCCCAGAAGCAATCACCAATGTCCCGGACGCCTTCATGTGCCCCATCTCACGCGGATTGATGGAGGATGCTGTGAAGGCATCAGACGGGTTCACGTACTCCAGGGCAGCCATTGAGCAATGGTTCGCGATCCGAACATCCTCTCCAATGACAGGCCTACCACTACAAGATACGAACGTCACTTCAAACGACGATATCGCGTCAGCTGTTGCGAACTGGACCAAATCGACCGATTTGCAGGAGACGCCACAGTCGCCGGCCAAGAAGAAGATCCGTCTGGCCGCCCCAAAGCGCATCACCGTCACCTTTCTCAGCAAGGATGGTAAGTTCAAGCGCGACATAACCCCTCAGACCACGATCTTCGGCCTATACCAAATCGCCTTTCGGGGCATGAGAGCACGCTTCATGGTGTTCCAGCTTGCTTTGGACAACACTACGACTTTGTGGCCCCCGAACTCCTCACAGGCAAACTCAAAAGGCATCCGCAACGGCGAACAAATCACTGTTCGGATCGCCGACGAGACGACCGCACACAGTGCTTCTGCCGGAAGCGCACAGGACCATGCTCTCATCAAGGTGTATCATGAATACAAGTTGCTATTTTCCTTTTGGGTGCCAAGGCAAACATCGAATACACTCGAAACCATTATCTGGAAGTATTGGCGACACAATCTGGGAGTGAACGGCCACCAGGGGGTGGGAGACGTTGAGGTCTGGAGCGATCTCACTTCCAGCGGTGATAATCGTATGACCGGATATTTTCACGCTCACACCGATAGCCTCGCTCACTTCCTGAACATAAGTCACTGCCATGGTAAGTTAGAAGACGAGCCACTCTGCGCTGAGCATGGCGTAGAGGGGTTCAACGCCGCAGTCTCCAGCACTGCGCAGCCGTTAGTGTTGAAGGTCATGATAGGTGCTCCCACTTCGAAGTCAAACCGTGACAGAGAGGGTTCTGAAATGACTCGGCTTGACGTTCTGAAGCAGATGTTCGAGGCTTATATCAATCGTGCCATTGCATATGGTTACAAGACGCACATGGGCCTGGTCACGTTTGACTCCGTTGCAACTGTCAAAACTTCTTTGACGCATGTTGTCGAGAACTTCCGTCGCTCGACGGCCATGATGGAAGCTACTGGTGACACATCACTGTGGGATGCCCTCGCGCTCTGCAGGGATCAATTGAACGAATCTGCCAAAAAGTATCCAGGCGCCAAGAAGAGAATTATCGTCATCAGCGACGGGAAGGACACCAAGTCTATGGTCAACAAACCTGGGCCACTTGCTTTCGACTTTCGCCAGGACAAGACCATTGTAGATTCCGTCAACATTGGCGATGAGAACAGCCGGGGCCTCCGCACTCTCTCGGAGCTTACTGGCGGATATCGGTTCAAGCCGACATCTCTTGTCAATGCTCTGTCCATGGTGGAGTTGGAGCCTTTCCTATCACTCACAGAGCGCCCAGACACTGCCACCATCCTGCCAACTGGTGCTCCCTCGTACCGTGCCTCGTTCCAACATTGGTTCAAGGCTTACAAGCACTCATCTCGTATCACGCCGTTTGGCATCGACAATTATCCTCCTCGCAGAGAACATACCAATCTTCACGACGACTTCATTGAGCTCACCGCAGCCTCCAGTCGCCCAGCCATCGCGCCACAGGATGCCTCTCGAAGTCATTTGCGAACCGCGAGGCTCATGAACGAGATGAAGTCCATGCTCGTCAGCAGTGGTCAACGCATGTACGACGTCTACGTATCAGAAAGCGACATGAGCTTTTGGAAAGTAGTCATGATGGGACCCGAAGGGAGTGCGTACGAAAACGGCACATTCCTCCTGTATCTGCACGCAGCCGAGAACTACCCCACTTTTGCCCCCGAAGTCCGCTTTGTCACGCGCATCATGCACCCCAACATCAACGCTCACGGACGCATCTGCCACGCTCTCCTAGGCCGTGACTGGACCTCGGACATCACCATGACCGCTCTTCTCGACACCGTTTTCGGCCTGTTGATGCAGGCCGAGCTCAGCGATCCGATCAATACTACCACGACGCTCGATTATCACCACGACCAAATCGATTTTGCGGATGAGGTTCGGAACCACGTTACCAAGCATGCGTCGAGGAGTCGCTCGCAGTGGAAGAGGGAGTTGGTGGATTATGAATGATTCGACCGTAGGGGAAATATGGTCTGCACGTTGCTCCACTCAAGATGGAGATCCTTGGTTGAGGATACGATGCAACTCTACCTACCTGTTGATTGCAAAACAGTGAAAAGGGGAGATGATGAGATAGATGATGGGTGATGTCTGATGAAGATGGAAACGTCGAGAAGTTGTTGGCAGTGTGCGAATAGCGGCTAGTTCTGCCACCACTACTTGCGTGGTGCTGTGATAGCTACCCGTGTGTATGCAAGATAGAAGTTCTATCGAAGCCAGGCATTACCTCATAATCTCTCCCTTCCCCCCCCCCC
>NW_016017391.1:1009283-1117007 GCF_000320565.1 Sphaerulina musiva SO2202
CCCCCCCGCCCCCTCTCTCCATGTGTGATTGTGTGTGTGTGTGTGTGTGTGTGTCTGACTCGTACGTAGGTAGCTATACACGCACAGCGAAAAAAAGGAGAGAAAAGAAGCCAAACGTAAAAGATGGGGGTATCATATCATCTAATTATCACTACTATATTGATGCATACATGCACCTTTACTCTCTGCCCTTCTCCTCCTCTTTCTCCTTTTCCTCCTTTCTCCTTTTCCTCCTTTCCCCCTTTTCCTCCTTTCCTCCTTTTCCCCCTTTTCCCCTTCTTTGAATAGATGAAGAGACGAAGAGATGAATAGATGAATGATGCTACTCTCAGCTCGTATTGCAAGACATATATTTCCATATACATGTCCTACCATTCTATTCCATTCCAATGAATCGGGTCATTCATATCACATCACATCAGATCACATCACATCACCGCCTACACATCCCGTTTACCCCCTCCCTCCCCAAAGGGGCGTATACAGCCCCGATGCACAACAAAAGTTCAAATGCAAGTAAAACTCATCCCTCGCCTGCCAGATACGCTCAATGGAAGGATGCAAGACTGGAAAGATACAACAAGATTCGGATCTTGCTGTTAGCAGATGATCTTGTAGATTCGTTTCCACGTAGGCCATGTCGCTCGTTCGAGCCGTTCTTCTTCAATGAGCTCGGCGATATTTAGGTCACGGATACCAGCTATGGTGAGAGGTTGGTTAGCGTGATAGACACCATCATTTGTACTTGATGAAAGAGTAGGGTGAACTTACTATGCAGATCCATATTGTGAGAACGGATAAAGGGCGTTTTCTTCCAGATTTTATACCCGACATAGGTGATGAGGACAATGGGTGCAGCCAGATAGGCCAGGAAAAAGAGTTGAACGCGGTCGCTCGCACTCATGCTGGCGTATCCAATGGGCCAAGCACCCGTCCAGAATTGCGTCACGAGCACGAGGCAATTGAAGAGGAATCCGATCCACGATCCAATGATGCCCGGCTGCGAGCGGAATGCGAGTTCGGAAAGGCTGTGTCCCTGTCTCTTCCAGCCCGCGCGGAAGCGGATGTGGGCCAGACAAATGCTGCCCCAGGTGATGATGGAGGAGAGACCGGAGAGCGCTAACATCCAATTGAAGGCTTCGGTCTGCTTGGAAGAGCCTGCGAAGAAGGCCAACAGGCCCAGAACACTGGCCACACCAATCGCGGCAATCGGTCGACCTTTGCGATCGATATAGCCGAGGATCTTGGGTGCCTGATTCTGATCGGCCAAGGCGGCGAGGGTGCGAGAAGAGCCATAGATGGAGGAATTCCCCACGGAAAGCACCGCAATCATGATGACCACGTTGAATACGGATGGCAGTCCCGTGATGCCAGCGTTGACGATGGAAATGACAAAGGGCGAGGCTTTCGCATCGTAGCTGGAGCCTCCATTCACCAGACGCGTGTCATCATACGGGACCAAAACGCCCACAATCGTGAGCGAAACAATGTAGAAAAGGGCAATTCTCCAGAAGACCTGCTTAACAGCCGTAGGGAGCGATTTTCTCGGGTTTTCTGTCTCTGCTGCCGCCAGTCCAACCAGCTCAGTACCTGCGAAGGCAAAAGCTGCAGTAACGAACACAGAGCACAGCCCTTTGAATCCGTGATTGAAGGCACCAGGGTTGTACCAGAACTTTCCACCAATGTATGATCTCTCGCTGACCAGGGCGTAGGATGCGGAGTATTGGAGCAGGTCTTCGGATGCGCCGCCCGCTCCACCACCGCAGTTCAAGATGATGCCCAGGATGATGTAGCCCACAATGGCAATGACCTTGATGATGGCGAAGAAGAACTCGGCTTCACCGTAGCCCTTGACTCCGAACAGATTGATGGTGACGATCAGGACCAGGAAGATGGCGACCCAGGCGTCGTTGTTGATGCTGCCATTGCTCCAGTACTCGATGGTGATAGTAGCAGCGACGATTTCCAGAGGCAAGACAACGAGCCATTGCATGGCATAACTATTCGCGCAGTCAGCATGATTGTCCCCCTTTTACCCCTTCATCTCTCTCACACGATCTTCGACTGGAAGAAGCAAAAAGGGCGCGCCAACTCACTTCCAACCCATCGCAAAGCCCCACGCGGGGTCGATGAAGCGTGTCGAGTAGGCAGAGAAGGATCCGGATACGGGGAAGAGCACGGCCATTTCTCCCAGGGCGTGAACGGTGGTGTACATCATGATACCGATGAGGGCGAAAGCAATAATCAGAGACGCCGGCCCTCCTGTTGCGAGCGCAGAACCCGATCCCACGAACAGCCCGGTACCAATGGAACCTCCAATCGCAATCATTTGCAGGTGACGACCTTTCAGCGTTCGCGACAGGGGCGAAGATGCGGTACCGTGGGCCGCGCTGTCGACGTCGAAGACTCGTCCATCGGCGCCGACGACGGCCTTGGGAGTGGCATGGGCATTAGGGTCGCGCTTGAAGCTGTCGACGACTCGGGTCGTCCATTTCGGCTTCTGAGCCACGTGTTCGCCGTACTCGGGCAGTTCCACGTCGTCTGGAGAGCCCAAACCGGAGCCGTGAGGGGAGTAATCCATCTTCATTGTGGCCTTTTCCGAGTATTCCATATTGACGGACGAGGAGTGAGTGAAGTGAAGTGTATGGCGCGGTGTGTCGCCAGGGCGAGGCGGGCGGGCCACCGGTGGGGAGACGCGTGGAATGTGGGCGACAAAGAAAGCGGCGATAAAGAAAAGTGCCCAAAACGGACGACAATACCAAGCAAACTTGCGCAGAGAGAGAGGGAAAGAGAGTGAGATAGAGAGAGGGCGGTGCAACGTGGTGCTGGCAGGGAACAGAAAGTGTCCTTCCGGTTCTTTCGTGAAACTTCCGTCAGTCACCCTTTGACTGTAGTCTTGGCAGGCATGCTCCTTCTTCTTCGTCTTCTCCTTCTTCTTCGTCCGTCTTCTTCGTCCGTCTTCTTCTTATGATTGGACTGGCCGTGGAAGAAAGGAAGAAAGGAAAGTAAAGTAAGCTGCTGCTGCTCAGCCGCTGTGCCACCGGACATGTAGTGCAACTGATACACGATTGGATCGGCCTAACTCACTGGCGCCTCCCGCTCCCCGTCCCGTCCCGCACTTTCAGGGTTCCAGGCGGCTATACAAGAATACCGCCTATATTCATCACACCAACCAACCAACCCCAGGGGCCAGCAACACTACCTCCTTTTTACTATCAGTCTATCACTGTATCGAAAATACGAAGAAGACACCAAGAATCCAAGCTGGAAATGAAGGAAATTTCCCAATCGACAAATCATATGCGTCCTCCCGGCTTCGACTAGGTACTCACTCACTGCACTTCACTCTCCAATCATACATGTACCTAGGTAATCATCATCCGATACGAAAGTAACGAAACCAGATGGGAAACACGCACGTCTCACTGCTGTGTAACAGAAGCCCTGCACGAGGCTGGGGAGAGGGGGAGATCCCGAGAGAGGCGCCGACTTTACTGTTGCTTGTCTTTTCCTCAAGAAAACATGATAAAGGTATCTATGGGAAACCAACCAACCAACCAACCGGGAGGAAGTCTTTTATCCAAAAGAAAGAAATCATCATGATGGTTTCACTAGATAGGTAAGGTTGCTATGCGACAATCTTCTCCTTCTCCCTCGCAGTCCAGAGACTGACTTGGTCATTCGCACGGGCGCTTTTTGTTGCTCCTCTCGCGTGGCGGTGGAGAGAGAGAGAAGGTGAGTCCTTGCGTAACGCAGCAACTGGGAAGTGAGTCGGGAGTACAAGAGTACATGTAGTGTGTATATTTGTGCCTGTGTGCCTGTTTAACCAACGAGTGGCATCATTCTGCGTCAAATACATGCTCTTCTACCCGGAAAACAGCTCCGGCTCTTCAACCATCATCGGTGTACAACAATTACAACTACACCTCCGTCTCGATGCCAGGCTCTCGCGTATGCCGACTAAACATACCCTCCACTTTCGACTCCACTCGGTCCAGTTTCTCCTTCACATGCTGCAAATTCCGAGCCGGTTTATACTGCATGATGCCCCGATGCGTCCGATGCTTTTCCTTGGCCTCATTCTTGTAATCTTTCACCTTGTCAATCAGATTCATGTGCTGTCTCCCATCCTCCCTCGTGTCGCCATCAGTCATATCACTCGTTGTCGTTGTCGTAGTAGAAGTCCCATTACTGTGCTGAGTGGTGGTTGGATCCATCACAGCCTTCGGATCGCGACTGGCATCATCGCTGAAGCTCTCCGAGTCGGAATCCGAGTCGGATGAGGAACTGCTGCTGCTGCCATCATCGCCTGCAACCACGATGCCCCGGTCCTCTGCATTTCTCTTGGCTTCGTAGTTATCGCGCGCAGTATCAAGCACTTCCATCACTTGTCGCACATCCGCGTCCTTGGACGCCCAGCGTTGATGGCCCGCACCCAAACCAGACCAGAACGTCATCTTGACTGTGATGGACCCAATCTGCTCGCCGGGCTTCTCCAGAACACAAGATGTGGCACGTTCGTAATTACCCGTGTATATCGGCAACGTAATCTCCTTCTCACAGTCATCGGGAATGTCTCGAAGCCAGAGAACAGCAAACGCAGCCGTCTTATCTTTGGCCAACAGGCGCCCGTTGCGCTTGAGACGAAGTGATAAGCACGTCGCATACCGACTGTGGACGGCGAGGAAGAGCGATCGTCCTTTTCGAGTCTGCCAAGTGGAGTCCTCCTTGTGAGGATACATCTTGCCGCTGCTGATGTTGGAGTGCCACTTGACTTTAAGCTCTGACAGGTCCCCAGGCACATCGGCTGTAGAGATGGAAGGTGAAATCTCAATCGTCCCGTAATCCCACCCCATCTGTTCGGGTCGTGCTTGGAGCTGTACGCTACGCCATACCATCGAGATTCGGACGCGACCATAGCCAACGCCACCTGTGAGAGGGTAAAAGCCGTTGACCTGACTGCGAGTTTTAAAGATTTCACCCAGCGGCAGATGGACGATGCCAATGAGGGCATCATTTTCGTCCGGTCGTGCATCGCGGACGGTAACATAGACTTCGGCACGTCGCCAGTCACCAATGAACCTCTCCGTGCCAGCGTTGTAAAACGGTTTGGCATTTTTCGGCTTAGTCCTCGTCTTGAAAATCTTTTGATGATTGATGATGACGGAGCAATAGGCCGAGGGCAATCCCGAATTCTCTTCGTCCTCATTCTCGTGCGCCGCGTGCTTATCCGCAACAGTCTTGTTTTGAACTTCGAGCTCCAGGCCGGTGATCTGGTGTACAACCAGACTGAAGATGCCACTGCAATAATCATCTGGTGGAGGTGCTGAGATAATGATGGCGTCTTCGAACGTTTTCTTCTCTTGCGCTTTTTGCTGTTCCAGCTCCTGCCTACTACGGGCATGGCGACCCTTCTTCACCATGGCTTCACGAAGCTTGTTGTGGCAGATCTCGTCTACTTTCCGATCCAGGTCATCCTTCGACCTAATATCTTCGTCGAAGGTTTGCTTTTTATATTGGCACTCCTGCAATCGGGTCTTCGAAAAGTAACCTACCTGCCATTCAAGCTTGCCAGGCATAGTTTCGCCACGTTTCAGCGCCTTGAACCCATCCTTTCGATAGTGCATTTTGCCATTGGTGTCATCGCTCCGCATCAGTTGCTTGAGGTCAACTTCGATCCGTCCAAGATCATCATCTGCCGTGAAACGATCGGAATCCCAAAGTTGCAGGCGGAGGCGCTCGTCCACGTTCAGCTCTGCGGGTGTGACCAAGAGGTAGCACCGCTCATGAAAGTAGGGATCCATTTCCTGCAACGATTGATTAGCTTGTGTAGACTTCCATCTGTCTTGCTTCACATACCTTGACCAAAACTCTAGTCGAAAACAAAGGCTTGCCGAGCTTCGCCCAAGCAACTGAAATGTAGGGGTCACTGCCGCCCTTCGATAGCAGAGGGACGGCGGCATCGCCCATCTTGAAGTCGTACCCATGCATAATGTCGACAACGATGATGCCACGAGCGTTCGTGTCCTTCTTGAAGTCATCTCCCGCGAGCATATCCTTGAGGTCGAGAGTCAACGACTTGGGCGCGACATATTCCGCCATGGCTGCGTCAACTGAACTTTGCACAAAGTTAGATATCAGTGGCAGGTCCATGATATTCAAACCGCGCTTCACAAGTGGAATGCAGCTAATATCGACCTTTGGCTGTCCCAGAAAAGTGAGAGTACATAGACTGAAGAATGGGGGATCTGGTGTGAGCTGTAGCCGAAGACGACAAGTGCCGACGAGCCCTTTCATGTCCACCCAGACTGGAAACTTCAGGCCGCCTGGAAGGTAGAAGGCCAAATAGAGATGGATATCTTTGGTTCGATCATGGAAAGACTTTGACGCTCGAGCACGATATGCGAACGCGACTTCGAGGTTGATAAAGTCGCCTTCTTCAGCCTCCATGCCCTCGGCGACGGCAGCTCTCTCCGTACCATCGCCACTACCGCTCTCATCATCCTTGTCATCATTGTCGTGATGCTCGGCCCCTTGGTCTACTTCGCCTTCGCCCGGCACAGTGCGGTCGTTCTTGTGGGTTTCCTGGTCTTCTTTGCCAAGCTTGCCATCCTCGCCGACAGATTTGGCTGCAGCTCCGCTAGGGAGCCATCGAACACCGAGAATCCGCAATGCCTCGCTGCCTTGTCCAATATCCTCCACACTGACCATCTGCACAACACGAGGCAGCGAAGCTTGCATTACATCTTCCAACGTATCCGCAAGGCTGACGAACAGGTCCGGGTTTACCAGGGGCCAGACAGCAGCAAACAGCGAATTCAACCACGACACGGATTCTGTGTCGTGTGCCTTGGCTGCGCGCTCGCGTGCTTCGAGATTTGCTTCCCACACTTGCTCCTGCCATACGTCCTCGATCCGATTCGTCACCCATATCCTCGTACATGCAATCAGCTCCCAAATTGCTGCACCGGAAAAGGTACCCAATATCAGCCATGTGCCTGATTTGAAGATCCACCATCGTGCTTCGACGTTGGCATTGGTCCAGTATGCCAGTCTATCCGGTGTGAAGATGTGCTCCAAAGCAACTGCAAGCAAGACGATGACCGCAGCCCCTAGCAAGCCCACAGTGATCCCCAGCCTATTCACGCCAATTAGTTCATCCCGCAAGCTATCGAAGCTCGGAGGTGGGAACAGTGCGTTCATAGAGTCCAACCCATCTTGCGCGTCTTTTGTCTCTTGTTCCAGCTGACCAGCATCCTTCCTCTTATTGCTCAGGCCTGTCGCCGTTCTCGACGTTGAGCCCCATGGAGCGGGATTCTCCTCCACTTCTTCGAGCGATTGCTTCGTGAAGTCGTGAATACGTACAGGCAAGTGCGTGACAGGATCTGTAACCCTTCGTTCTGCTGGGTCCTCTCTACCCTTTTTCAGATTCTTACGTCTCGTCTTCGGATCCGCGGGAGAGACCTCGGACGTGTCTGCTGCCACCTCTGTATCTTCCTCGCTTTCGTCGTCCTGCTGGTCCGTAATCTCCCCGTCTCTTCCAGCATCTGACTTCCCATCGTCATTCTGCGACGCCTTCTGCTCCGCGCCGTCGTCGCGCGACCAATAGTCTCTCCATGTATTCTTGGCGCGTTCCGTCCGTGACTCGTCTAAGGCAGGCCCGCTGGCCTCGTCACTTTCATCGGGCAAGGCCTGAGCCTGACGTGCTTCCTTCTCTTTCTCGTACCTGGAGATGGTTGGAATGGGTCGGTTCTGGCCATATGCACCATGGAAATTCTTGCGCGACCTCTCGGCGTCCTCCTGACCGGACATAGTGGCATGGGAGGGTGTTCACCGGTATAGAAGACACGCTCCGAGCGGCAGTATGTGCACAATTTCGGCTCTGACCGAATACACGTCTTGCCTCGTTTGTCGCGATCGCCGGTGAGAGTTGAGCCACCGCACGATATGGATAGCTTGCTGCTGCTGCTGCTGCCGCTGGTAGTGGTGATGATGTGAAGAGTGGCACTACTGTGACACTGCAGACAGCTCAATGTGCAACCCAGGTGGGGGATACTGTACCTGTAGTATGTAGTGCACACGAGAGGTGAAAGAGATGGAGGAAGGTGTAGCAATACCTTAGAGGAACAGAGTGCTAATACTTACGTCACCGCAAAGGTGGACGGCATTGCGTGTTCCACAGCTGGAGCAAGCATGTGTCCAGGCAGAGGCAGGTCAATACATGGAATAACGTGTATGTTGTACGAGACCACTGCCAACTTCAGGTTTGCTACCGCGCAAGTGAGAAGTGCACTGGCCGTGGTGATGCTGGTACAATTCCAATGGGGGGGGGGGGTAAAGCTGCGTCATGCCGAGTGTCTCCCGAGAGCACTGTGCCTTAGTCAGCTCCGCACAACACCATCTTCATTCTTCCATCTCCATCGTCCTTGTCCTTACATGTACCTCCTAGCTGTGCAGCAACTTCCGTCGTACCTGACCTCCTAAATTCACTTGGCAGCAGATGACATTCATCATTCATGCATCCTCTCCGAGAAGAGTGAGCTGGTCCAGGGGCTGAGAAGGTGTATGTCTTGGCGAGAAGGGAACATGCAGTAGATGCAGTAGATGCATCCCGTGACATCGACAACCAAAGAGACATGTTGCGTGTGCTGGGGAGAAGGACGCGACGAGTCTCTTCAGAAGGCTCAGATAAGGGATGCATTGGTCGGGAGGGCATTCCAGCGTACATGTATGCACCTTAGGGGCCCCCTTAGGACTTAGGGGTACGACAGTAGGCGCGCGCTTCTCGCTTTCACGTGTCCCCCGTCGGGTCACTCACTGCCTAGCCTGCAACAGCGCTAAGGCTATGGATGCTTCCATGTTCCGGGTCCATTCCTATTCTCGCCCACCTCACTACCTACTACATACTCCATCGCACACTCCATCGCACTCCCTATACCGCACGCTACTGACCACTTGGAAGCAACTCACGCGAGGGGCCGTCGGCACTACAGGTATACCTACCTATAGGCACGATTCATCTTTGCCACTCTACTTCAAACGCGCACGCTGGACGTCACGGCAATCCTCCCGTCCACCGGTGTGCACTGTGCACAGTGCTGCGCCGCCCTGCCCCACCAGGATAGGATCATCAAGCCATTCCTATCTCAAACCTCAGGCTGCCAGCAACCGCTGCGGGCCTGCGCGAATGCGAATGCGACTACGGCAAGGCTGGCGCTGGATTCACTTGGACTTGGACTCACTTGGAAGGGTCGACTGAAGGAACCGCAACTGGGCCCGCTTGACACACCGGCCTGGCTCAGCTGAGTGCGAGGCACGCGCACAGGAGCAGCGCAATGGCCGGCCCTCTGCCTTTCACAGGTCCATACCTGCCACTGGGCTATGACTTTGGACTGCCCAACGTACCTCTGGAGGACACCTCGTTTCCACTCCCAGTCGACGAATTCGGATATCCTCTGATCATGACCCGAATTCCGCTCGGTGGCTTCCAACCTGATGCGTACTACTCTCACGATGTGCCCTACAACCCTGCCCAGAACGCACCGACAACTTCTCCTGGCCAGCAACACGCTCCGTCCGCTGGCACCGGAGGCAGCGACTCGCTCTCGCCCGATGACGCCTCCGGCCATGCCCTCACTCCCTCTTCGCCCTCCAACTTCAGTCCGTATATTGGGGACTTCGACGATTCCGACGTCATAGCCGGATCACCAGAGAGCGACCAGACCATCGCAGCCGACTATGTCTATGTGCAGGATCCAAGCAGATACAACGAGCACATGGGGAGCACGCATCAGGCACCGCGCTCGTCATCAAGGCTCCCGCCGTCAGCACAGAGCTCCTCCCACTTACGAGATGGCTCCGGTCCATCACCGCACGACAATCTAGCAATGGAGTTTTCGCAGCAATGGGCATCTTTGGCTTCGCCCTTCGGTGCAAGCATGGGTGAACTCACCACGAACGCATACAATAACTTCCTGGGCTCTGGCGACTTTGGGCTTTTCGAAGATTCTGCACTTCTGCCCAACATGACCGACAGCAACTTTGACTCGACCTTTGGTGTAGCGCCACAACACCAGCAGACGTATGCGAACGTGCCGTTTCGAAAACAGGGAGGGGGTGTGCACACTTCCGCAGAACGGCCGTCATCACAGAGTCAGTCATTGGCAGCCACAACCAGTCGATACACGAACAACCTCTCCACATACGCTGCTGAACAGGGACAAGCGCAATATGCGATGAATGCAAACAACAGCATGCTTCCGAGTAGCAGTCCACCGTATTCTGGCAGTGCGATCAATAAACAACATCATCGGCAAAGGGGTCCTTCGGCGTCGCAGGTTCCACAAATTCTTGTGAGGAATAACAATGGCATGCTTCGCGATACGGCCAATGCCGCTCCCCAAGCAGGATGTAATCAACGGGCGCCGGCACCTTCCCGAGCGAACGGCCATGCGCGTGCGCGTGTGCAAGTGCGCCCGGCACCGACCAACAGTGGTGATGACAGCCCTCAACGTTACGATGGTTTTGATTTCACTGGTTCATATCCCGTGATTGCTGCGGCGGATCCGATGCGCACTCACCTACATGCACAACGGGTATCTCCAGCAGACAAGGTGTCGAAAGGAGGTCGCAAGAAGAACTCGCATCTTCCAGTAACGTCGCGAGAGCGCATTCATGCAATGCGTAAGGTTGGTGCTTGCTGGCGTTGTGTGATGCAAAGAGACCCGTGCGACGCACCGGAAGGTGGCTGCTGTTCCCGTTGTGTCATGCGTGCAAGCAAAGGGCAGACATACTACTTTGACTGCGACCGCTCGAAGCTGCCTGACTTCGTGGCCGAGTTTCTACCAGAGTCGCTCTTAATCGAACACCAGAAACAAGGCATCGAGTCCTTCGTCAGCAGCGCAGTCGCACATTGGCATGTGGATAACTGCATCGATGTCTATCTGTCCAGCGGGTACGGTCCACCTCTCCGCTGGCGACTGTACGAGTTTACGCCCAAGGACAATGAGTTCCTCTTCCAGTTGCAGATGGTTCAGGACCCTCAGTCGAGGCGATCGCTGACCAGAGAGAAGTACTCCCCTCCATATGGCTTGATGCGGATTGACAGTGTCGATGACCGCAATTACGAATCATACCTGGAAGACCTACTGCATCCGCAATGGCTTGCACAGCTAGGGGAGAGTGCCTACGCAGAAGAGAACCTCGTGGACGATGGCATGTTTCAGTGCAAAGTTCTCGACTTGATGTGCACACTTCACATAAATACCCCTGACGAAACCTTGAAACCTCTGCTTGGAGATGTGCTTCGGATGATTATTATTACCTACATCATGGGCCATACGCTGTGCATTACGGAAGATACGCTTCACCCCGTGATTGGCAATATCCGTCATTCGCCTAAACCACCTGCTATGCAAAAGTTCACTTCGCCTCGCCTTGCAAATCGCCAACTCAAGTTCTTCTTCCACGTGGTACGCAACAATATTTACGAAAAAGTGTTGAAGTGGCAGCAACACACGCTCCACACGGGGGGCAAAAAGCAAACAACATGGCTGCACACTTTCTGCGTGACCCTCGGCTTTGCAATGGTTCTGGAAGAAGTGCAACGCACCATACAGTGCCAAGCTGAAGCAAAGATCTGTCGACAAGAGGCTACGCTCCAATCTGCCTACAATGAAGCTTATCAGCAGTGCGAGAATATTGACAAGCGCTTCAAACTACTCGTCGGCTTGTTTCAGTGCAAGTATCGCGACAGGACATGGGGTGATCGAGGCAGCTTCGGCAATGGAACGCCAGAGTTCCGCGAACCTGCTGCCAGTGATTTTTTGCACAACTTGAGAAATCTCGTGGAGCAGAGAGAGCACCATCTGCGCGAAAGAGAAAATGTGCGGTTCTCGTTGGAAAATCAGTGCTTGTACACGACAAGATTGACAGCGAGGTTCCTGCTGCCGTTCTTGAGCCTGCCGTCCGCTTGAGAGCTTCTCGCAAAGCGGCAGAGTTAGCTTCATGCTCGCACTGGATACGACCAGAAGCAGCGCGAGGTCCCTCGGTATAGGCTGTCTACTTCATAGGAGAATCCAGCGGTCGCTGGCGCCCGTTCAGCTATTCGCCGGACTTTCTCTTTGTCGTCTCACTCAAGACACGTATCGCAAGCATTTTTGCACGAGACGCTTGCTTGGATTCTGATTGATTTTCACTTGACCGGTGCACCCGCAGCGTCACCGGCTGCGAATTGAGGGCAGCAGGAACTTGTCGCAACAATGCTGATAGCCAGTCAGGCTGCCTTCCATCTGGCCGTACATCGCTTCCAATGCATGTATTCTTGGGTGGCCCGACCAAAAAAACAAATTCTGTCAATCACAGGATATCCAGGAAATACGACGATATATGAACTTGGAAAGCTGGAACTTGATTCTGAATTTCTTTTTTTTTTATATCTTTTTTCTTTTTGGGGATCTTCTGAAAACCGCCTCTCGGTTGCCTCCAGTGGTCCTGGAACAGAGTTGATGAATGTACGAATATGGTGTGATGTTGATTGGGGACACACCTGGAAGACCAGCGAGTTGGTTTCATAATGATTTAATTATGATGATGATGATAATGGTTGGTTGGTTGGTTGGTTGGTTGGATAGTTGATTGGTTACGACCTGAGCTTATGATGATGATGATGGATGGGGATGGGAATGAGGATGGAAAGTCATGAAATACCTAGGTTAGGTACCTAGGTAGGTTAGGTACCTTAGGTTTACAAAGTCGTTACGAAATATGAATCTCGCCATCGCTCCATGATCCATTCAAAATTCTCAAAAAAAAAAACTCTTTTGAGTGATTATTGATGAGACTTTTTGTCTGTCTCTATGTCTATCGGTCTGTCTATCGGTCTCTCTGTCTCTCTGCTTGAATCCCGTCTGAATGATGATTGCTTTTTTGGCTGCTACTAGCTATATGTTTTTAATTCCCGAACCTGCTTCCACCGGTCGGTCGGCCGGATCTAGGCTCTTTTCTGCTTTCCCACGTACCTTATGTATGTACGTATGTATGCCGTCAACGTCAGTAACATGTGGTTTCAAGACAGAGACAGGGGGTAGCGTTCAGCGTTCACTACCTGAGATGTATAATCTCATGTCCTCTTAAATGGGACAGGAAAGTCGGAATGACAATATAGCAAAGCAAAGCAAATCAAATCAGGCGTCATTCGATACACTGCAACTTGCTTTACAAAAGCTAGCTAAAGTACTAGTATCAGCGTAATGCTTGAGCGACAGGGAATCTTACACTCTCGATGATTCCTTTTGTGCCTTTGCTGTATGCTACATCTACGCCTCATACACCTACAGTCGGCGCGTGAGCCCGACCGACAGGCCAGTGCTCGCATGTGAACCAAAGCTGCTGCAGCCACTGTTGCTGTGATGGCACAACAGGCAACTGCCAACCAAGCGAGGTTGCACCTTAGGAACCATTTGCAATGGGGACCTTCGGAACGTCAATTCTCAAGATGCGGACACTCGATGGCCCATTCAACTCTCGGTCAAGTCGAACGTATTCCTGCATAGCGTCCTTGTCTCCACGGTCCAGAAGGTGGTCGAGATATCGCCGTGACAGCTCGAAGAAAGTGTCTGTGTGGTTCTTGATGAGCTTCGACGTGCTTCGAATGTGATCAAACAGGGCCTTGATGTGCTGGTGCCGTGAAGCTTCTTCTTTGAGTGAGGTTGGCTGATTGAGTTCAAAGTCAAAGTACGCAATCCAGAACTCCGGCGAATTATCACAATGTTCTTGCTGTTTCTGAAACGTCTGACGAGCCTCGTCGGCATCGCCCTTGACTTTCCAGTGAAGTCGGGCAAGCTCTGCCACAAGCGCGCCACGATCAGATCTGCCGTTCTCGCCGGTGTTGAGTTGAGTTTTCAGGACTTTGATGGCTGCATCGACCCCATATTGTCGCCTATGAGTGTTCACGAGGGACAGAATGGTCTCGAGATCACCAGGCGCGGTGGCCAAGATTGCCTCGTGAATGGCAATCGCGGTGTCTGCCCGACCAATCGACTCCTCAAAGCGGGCATAATTGAGTCGTATGCTTGGCTGAGCAATCGAAACAAAGATACAGCTAGCTCGACTGTAAATGATGCGTACCTCTTCGTTGCGCACCTCTTTGGCAATGGACATTTGAGCCAAAGTCCATCTGATATACCGGAACCAGAATTCTTCGTAATTGGCGCAGGTTACCAGGCATCGTTCGTAGAGGAATTTGGTGCGTGCATAGTCACCCTTGCCTTCCTCGAAATCAAGATACCGTCTCCAGTTGTCGAGCTGGTCATCGTCAAGCTCGGTCACATGGTAGTATGGGCGCTTGATCTCTTGTTCGTATGTCCAGCGCTGCGAGGTCTCCGCCTGGGTGGAGTTGAACAGCGATAGGAGATACGCGTCGACACGAGCACGAAGCTCGCGCTCAACCTCCGCCGGCGCAGTCTGCTTTTCATCGCCTCCCAGCTCCTGCTGAAAGCCTGCCAGAACATCTTCCGGCACAACTTGCGCAACAGGACGTTGCGCAGCCATACCGCGGAATCTCTCGAAATAACGAGCATATTGGTGCAGGGGAATGTGGATAACACGGGCTAAGATGGCAAAGATGCGGTCAGGCGAGTCGATGCGCTCCTCGAATTCCAAATACTTGTCCCAGAAAGGATGCGCCAGAAAGTCGAGTCCAACACTGTCTGCCGCGCGCTCGTAAAGCCTGCGATGACTAGGTTAGCATCTGACCGAGTGGATTCGGGTCTAGCGAGGGATCAAACAGGAAGGGGTGGGTGGCGAACATCTTGATGATAGAGCTAAGACTCCATAGTGAAAGCAAGACCAAAATTTCATCGAGTCAACGCGGTCAAGCTCCTAGTGCAGAAAGACTCGCAACGAGGCGAACGCAATAGTAGTGATGTGCGGGTCTGCATGAGTAGATGTGAGACTCGTGAAGCAACCAGCCCGTGGGTTGGAGATCTCACCACTTGATGTGCATAGGTGCACGAGGTACTACCCCAAGGCCAAGCTGGTTTCGCAAGATACGGCGCTGTGGAGTTATGGGCATAGAAGGGAAGGGGTGCCCTCCGACTTACTCTCTGATGACATCTGCATCGTGGCTGGTCTCCACCTTGAAGGCGCAGTAGTTTGCCCATAAGTCGACCGAAAGCCCCACGCTTGCGACACCGCGCTCGTAGACCTGTAGCCGGTCAGCACTTGCCCACATCTGCCCATGTCAACAGTCTCTTCAACCCACCATTTCCGCCGACTCGGTACCTGCGATAGCGAACTCGAGGTCGGCATACTTCTTCCAGTAGCCGAAAAACAGCGGGAAGCGTGCGAGGAAGCGGTCGTATGTGTCTCGGGTAGCTGCAATGGCTTGGGGGCTGGAGTTGCGGTTGAGGCCTCCTTCTTGCGCTTCTGCGGCGCGCACCAGCTTCTCCCAGTTCTCAAATTCTTGCGGTTCCGCCAGCTGATGATCAGTCAGCTTGAGTAGATGTCCTCCATATCTGTCTATGGCGCGCATACCACTTGATCGTTCAGCCTTTGGAGCTCCAAATCGTTGGCATAGCTGAAGTCTGCCATCGTGCTCGTGGACGACGTCGAGGCCCGTACAGTACTATGGCGGCGGTGCTGCCAGTTTCATCGAAGAGGCCCGAAGTGGTGTGACGAGGGAGAGTGCAAGCAAGTCTCGGCAGATGAAGGTGCAGGTGAGAGAGTCAGCGTGCTCGAGGTACTGAAGAGTATCCCCGGGCCCGGACGCTTGCTCCGTCAATTCTAAGCGGCTTGGCATTCCCGATGCCGACAGCCTCACTTACCTGACCTATGCTGCTTCCAACTTTCAAGCAACATTCGCAACTTACAAGGCTTCTCCCGGCTCTTATGCCTCACCTTCATACAATCTCACTTCGACCGGCCTACTTCTCTCAATTGACGCACCTCAATCTATGCAGAAGAGTGCCAAGCCATGCTAATATCTCCTTATGAAGCGATACTTACGCGCCATGAATATGATTGCGTGGTGTCCTCGCCAGTCCTTGGTCCAGCACGTTACTCTGCGATTATAGCGGCAATACTTTTGGTTGGATTGTCCTCTTGCCATAGAGGCAATGGCCCGTTCAGCTACATTCTAGGTACCTAGTAGTCTGCCGCACTACTGATGTCTGATGATGAGGCTAGTTCGTGCTCTGTATGGAAGTCATACAGGTATCTACCCGAGGGCGGATAGAAACTGTACAGGGCAGTGCAAGTGCCGTGAAGAGAGAGTACCTTATGTACCTAGATATGCGTGCTTGTGTACCTGATTTCAAGGCTGCTACTATATTGACCTTGAGTACCTGAGGTACTTCCTCTTGCACTTAAGGTATAGGCACCTTTGTACTCGAGCTGGCATCTGCACAATCGCAACTGCTAGTCCAATCCGCTCGGAGAGGTATCACGCAAAACTCGTCACAATTGGTCTAGAAGAGCAAAACGAGAGGCAGGCACACGTGCGAGCATTCAAAGGTTGAGGTATCAATTTAGTACCAGGGCGAGGTTGTGTATAAGGCTATAAGCAACCATTGTACGCGCACGCATTCACAACACGAGTAGTTAAGTCTTGCATACGCCTATGGACTATGTCACTAAGGTATTGGTCGCGGCACATGATTTCGCGCCGCAGCACGTAATTCAATTAAACTTTCACGTAGGCGGCGCGTGTATTGTCTCCACTCTCAATTATTGCATCCTCAGATCCATCTTCTCGAAAACCACAACCTCACATCACGACTCGGCACCTTCGACACTGTTCCGGCGCCATCGGCATAACAGTGCAGCTGAAATGTCATTCTTCAAGGCGCCAACATGGGCGAAATCGCAGTCCAAGAATGACGACGACGAGGAGGAGCAGACGGAACGGGACCTGTTCAGTCACAGTAAAAACTTCATGGCAATACAGCGAGATAGGCTGGAGCAGGAAATGCGCAGGAAAGAGCGATCTAAACAGAAAGAACAGGAGCGTGAGCAGAATCGCAAAGAGAAACTGGCGAAGAAGGAATCCAAGGCTGCTATCAAGCGTGAGAGCCCTGGCGCAGACTCGAGCGCCGAACCAGTCAAGAAGAGGCGGATCACTTCAGAAGAAAGCGTCAAGCTGCTGAAATCAGTAGGAGTCCGGCCCATCAATATTGACAGCGACGATGAGGATGAGCAAATACGATATGATGTTGCGGAAATCCTGCCTACTCGACGATCACCCAGAACACGACACACGAGAGATGCCTTAGGCCATGAAAGAGCGAGGAGCAATCTGAGCAACATATCGAAGACTGGTGGCGGGTTGGACACGGCAAGTAAGGCGGAGATAGCAAAGGTCGCCATGGAACAGCCTGCGGAGCCGGAAGAGGATGAAGATTCGGATGAGGAGATTGCGGCATTGCAGAGAATTGCGAGGGAGAAACATCAACGTAGAAAGCAGCTGGAAGAAGCGCAGAAGGCGTTGTTACCCAGCGCAGCAGGCTCCGATGCAAACCCAGGATTGCCTACAACACCTCCGCCAGACCCCGTGATATCACTCTTCATCACGTCGGAGATCCCGAACACAAAGCCGCTCTTGGTCAGAAGGAAGTTGACACAAGATTTAGGCGAGCCCCGGCGAGCATGGTGTAAGAAGAGTGGCTTCACGGACGAGTTCAGTGACAAAGTTTTCTTCACATGGTGTGGCAGGCGAATGTACGATGTTACAACTTGCCAACGGCTTGGCCTGGAAGTCGACGTCGCTGGCAATATAGTGCGAGCTGACGAGAGAGATGAAGATGGAGCTGCTCAGGTACATGTGATTGCAACTACGCAGGAGTTATTGGACCAAGAAAAGGCAGAGCAAGTGAGGCAGGCCAAGCTCGATAGTGCGGTGTATGAGCCAGATGAGCAGGCTACGGCTGATGAGGAAGAGGACACGGCGAGGAAGGAGGTCAAGATCATAGTCAAGGCGAAGGATGCAGATGCGGTGCCTGTAAAGGTCTTCTCGGTAAGCGAAAGTCGAAGAAGTTCCTCGAGTGATCCAAGCTAACATTACCACATAGACAACGAAGATCTCCAAGATCGTCAATTATGCGAAGAAGCGCATGAATATAGCGATCGATCAGCCTGCGTACCTGACATTTGATGGAGAACGCCTTGACCCGGCAGGTGAAGTGGGCGACACCGAGATTATAGACATGGACAATGTCGATCTCATTCTCGGTGACTGACATTCTAACACGACTCTGCCGATTCCCGACTCGACAGATGACCACGCGATGACCTGGCTGCCACGAATCCGATGGTTTGGACTATGCCAGCACCGACCTTCTACGTGGGATACAGCAACGAATGACACGACCTGTGGCCTTGCTCACGCATAAGATGCGTTGGACGAGGTGGCAAAGTGCCTGCATTGTGCGCGCTCATCCTTGCGCTATATGTGCGTGCCACACCGCATACCTTACTTTATATTATTGATACCCCGCTGCTAGGATACCATAATCATTTTTTGATGTGACCACAGGTCCACAGGACATTTGCAATGCACCGTCAGACATTTTGCTGCCTCTTCTTGACCTAGATAATGCCGAGGAATATCCACGCGGATGAACGCCTTCCATGTTTGCAGCCCAAGCCGAGTGTGTTTCCCTCGCGCAACAAACATGGGCGTGTGCAGTCGTCAACATCGACGACTCCGCCGCGCGGCTGCATTTGTTCGTTCACACCTTGCCTCCAGCATCCAATAGCAAATTCATGGATAGCTTGCTGCAAGGCTAGCGTTGGGCGCCCATACGTAAGGTAGCTTGCACGGATTTGCTGCCCGAACAAGCCGGCATAGTATAGCCACTGGTGCTTCATTCGCCGGAAGCACATTTGTCGCCCCAGTGCAGCGTGAGGCTGGAACAGAGCTTGGCAGCTATTTTCGAGCACTGTAATGTCTCGGCGAGCAATTGAAGTGATGTGCAGCGCCCAAGTCGCCCCAGTGGAGGGATGGGGGTTCCTCTTACAGACCGAGGCGGGGCGAGAGGCTCGGTCCCTCGTTATATCGACGCCCAAAGACGTGTATTCGACGACGTTGGCTGAGCCTTTTATAGCACGTGCGGCAGGGCGGTTCGTGACTACCTACGCCTATTACATGTACATGTACCCAATGTACTGGTCTAGAACTGGTGCAACATCAGATTTTGCCTGGTTATCGGGCTGTTGCTTTGCTACGCAGGGTAACACAACGTCCGTCATCGCAGGAGTCATACCATCCCTTCATTCTTTTCTCTTTTGCTTGGTTTGCTTGCGACACTGTCGGTACCAGGAACCTCCCTCCACCACTACAGAGCGCTGTGATACTGGTTGCATCAGTCGAATTTCTCTCACTCCCTCTCCCACACACACACACACACACACACACACACACACACACACACACACACACACCCACACACACGACAGAGCTCATCCATGTTTCCAGGCTCATACGGACGTCGGCATACTGAACTTCGGAGACTACGACGCCAACTACTGCACCACTATTAGCACAGCAGATATCGCACAGTCTGCCGGACGACCGCCTGTGAACGAGTTCGTAGATTGTCTCGCATTGCCTGCTGCTGCTGTTGCTGCTGGTGGTAGTCTCGCACGAGATTGCCACTGATTCGTTTCGAAAGTCCGGTTCAGTCTTTTGGTTGTGAAGAAGGTTGAGAGCGGTTGCAGTTTCCTGGGCAACGTCCCTAGGGCCGGCCGATCGACTTTTGTCTATCCATCCCAGATACTGAGATACCTACCACGGCTGTTTTTCTCAACGCACCCTACACACCCCAGCAGCCTTCGGCGGTCAGATAGCGTACGAGAGACTCAATTGGGTAAGTCACCTTTTTCTTCATATGCGATCGCGCTGGGCTGCAGGCTTCGTACCTACGAGCTACTGCAACTACAGCCTGCTCGCAGCGGTTTTGCCCGTCTCGCTTTATCATCCCAGTCATCTGCACTTCCACTGCACTTCGAATTTCACTCCACCTCGCTCTCGCCGATTTCTTGAGAGGGACTTGTTCTAACTGATGCTGGCAGAGCCAAGCATACCACAAACGCCGGTTCCTATTCTATCGATATACATCAACCATTGTACTGTCGCGCACATCCTGGTCGCTGTTGGACATTGGACACACACACCCCTTCCGCTCTGCTACTCATTGGCCATCTTCTCAACGCCCTATCCCGAAACGATTGCACTCCCGCTGGCTTGCATCAATCACTTGGAGTCTTGGACTGCTGGAGGGGCAACAGACGCAGCACTTTGCTACTCCCCGACATTACCTCCTATCACTAACGTGGGCAAGCATTGCTGAGACCTGTCGCTGGTTGCTGACCTCTTGTTACGGGACGTCGCATTCTGGGAGCACGTTTCATCACCGCTGCGCCAGACGTTTCGTCACTAACCAGCCGTCTACGGCGTTTACGGGCCTTGCGGCGGCAATTGACCTCTCAGCTTGCGAGAAGAGATTCGCGTCCGGGAAGATCCTGGAGTGATAGCGCCTCGTAATTACAGCAATTGAGGGTTCTGTTCATATCCCCGCACTCGTCCGCTCGCCCACTTCACCACCCACCACCACCCATCGCCGGACGCAATCTACCGACATCCACAGGACCACAGCCCAAGCGACTCACTCGACGACCTTTCCGCACCGGGGAATTCTATCACACTTGCCGGATCAGCGCAAGGCTTGAGCTGCGTGAATCTGGTACGTGCTAAGGCAACCCAGAGCTACGCGCCGCGGTAGCACTGTTTCTGGTAATACACACGCGGGAACGCCCCTCACCCTGAATACCTGCGAAAGCTACAGCAGACAACAAGTGATTGAAACGCCGAGACCCTGACCTTGTCGCTGACAGCAACAAGGCCAGGATTGAGCTTGGCTATACAGTGCTCTGATCGATGTCGCGGGCGTGAGTGTGCTCTCTCTCCTACTGATATATTGTCGTCACAAGATTTGTTTGCGCCTCTCCCGCAGCTGTTCCCAATGGCCGGCGGCGTCAAGCAGAAAGGCGCTACTAGAGCCTCCTCTCAGCGTACAAGTGTCGCAAAGGACTCCTCAGCTGACATTATTGCACGCCCTCGCAGACAAAGTACGGCATCATTCTCCGTACGGACGGGAGCCGATCGAGTAATACACGTTTTTCCAGGTGGCACCACTTCATCTGGAGGCAGCATATCGGTACGCTCGCCCATCTCGAGCGGTGGAAGCCTGAGCCCATCCAGCGAAGACAGCTGGAGCGATCTGGGCGAGGACGACATTGATCCGTCCGACTCGGCATCGCGCTCTCGCGGACCACTGACACGACGGCCTACAGTGGAGGCCCCCCGACCACCGCCTGCCCGACGGCACTCCTCTCGCAGAGTACACAGGGACCGAGAGCGGGAGGAGAGAAGTCCGCCGCGACGACAATCTTCTCGCAATCACTTGAGGCACGAAAGTCGCCACGAACGTCGACACGAACGCAGTTCGTCGCAACGCGTGCACTCTGACGGCTCGTCCAGCACAGGAACCGTGGCTGACGATTACCCACCGTATGGCCACCATGGCATGCCGCGCGCACAGTATCCTACATACAGACATGTGCCCGCTGGAGGCCATGGTGGTTATCCACCCACAATGGCGTCGGGCCCGTCAGCAGGCTACTCCGACCCGTATCATGACCCACGTCAGGCACTCGTAGCGACTCGTCACGACGCCTTCGGCTACCCAGGACAGCCAAATCCGTTTTCGCAACATACAGCACCGCCTAATCCGTTCTCGCCAATGACCAGCGAGGGCTCGAGCTATTTCGCTGGCGCACCTGAGCCACCTATCGCACATATGGGACCACCCCCAGGCCCGCAACGACACCCGTCTGAGATGGATCTGCACGGTCGCCGTCCCCGACCTCCGAGCTTCCCGGGTCCTTCGCCATACGGGCCTCCCGAGCAAGCAATCATGCCTTACCAACCACCGGGCTTTCCTGCGCCGTTTGGCATCCCATATGGCATGCCGGGCTACCCCATGTATCCACCTATGCATGCTTACCCTCCTCAACCTCCGACTCCGGCGCCGAAACCAGCCGCCTCACCGCCGCCGCCGCCCAAGGAGCCCGAGAAGAATAAGGACCTTGAGATTCTGAAAGAGATGTTGACTGAGAAGGAGAAGAAGGACACGCAGGACAAGAGTGCCAAGAGTGATGAAATTGCAATGCTCAAAGACTTGATCAAGAAGCACGAGGAAGAGCGGGCAGCACGAGAAAAAGCTTGGATTGCTGAGCGCGAAGCGGAAGCGGCGGCGAAGGCTGCCGAAATCGCCAAGGCTGAGGAAGAAAAGAAGCGCAAGGAGGAAATTGCTGATGCGAGCAAGAAGGCCAAGGAGGCCGCTGAGAAGAAGGCGGAAGAGGCTGCGAAGAAAGCGGCGGAGGAAGCGGAGAAGAAGCTGTCGGAAGCACAGAAAAAAGCTGAAGAGACAGAGAAGGCCAAAGCGGCGCTTGAAGAAGCCATAGAGAAGGCCAAGCCGACACCCGACTCGCAGAAAGCGCCGATTCGATTCAAGGACGCTGTGGGGCGCAAATTCAGCTTCCCGTGGGCCATCTGCAAGACGTGGAAGGGGATGGAGACACTGATCAAGCAGGCGTTCTTGCATGTCGACCTGATCGGCGATCACGTACACCAAGGCCACTACGATCTCACGGGACCCGACGGGGAGATTATCTTGCCGCAGATTTGGGATTCGATGATTCAGCCGGACTGGGAAGTGACCATGCACCTCTGGCCCATGGAAGAAGAGAAGAAGCCGCCCAAGGAGGACCCGATCGTGACCCTGAACGATCCCTTTGCCGGACTGAGCATGGGAGGAGCGTTTGACAACTTTCACATGCCACCGGAGCCGGTGAAGAAGGCGAAGAAAGCGAAAGATGGGAAAAAGGGCGGCAAGAAGCCGGGCAGTCCAGAAACCATGCTCATGATGCCCCCACCTCCGCCTCCAGGAGTGATGATGCCACCGCCACCGCCCGCGGGTTCCGGTGGCGGATTTGGAGATCCTTTTGCGGGGATGATGCCGCCTGGCATCACTGCAGTCGTGGACAAACCGACCAAGGAAAAGGCCAAAGCCCGGGGCAAGAGCGTGCGAGGCAAAGAGATTTCGCCCTTGGCTGCATGGTTTGCTGGAGGTAACATTAATGCGACACGGCCCAAGAAGAGGTGATGGTCTCGTGTGGGTGTGGGTGTGGATGTGTGTCGGGGCCTTGCCTGCACGTTTTTGGAGTACTTGATGGATGCTGCGCTTGAGCGATCTGGATCTCTATTTGGAAAGGACAACTATCTCACACATAATTATGGTTTGGGACATTTTTGATGGGTTTACGCGAAACGGCATGACGGGAGGGCAGAAGGTAGTGAGCGCTGAGCACTGAGCGCAGGTGCACGCTTCATGACGAGTGTGGAAGGGGTGCTTTATGATCTCACCCTTTTTTTTTTCTTTTTTCCTTTCGCGATCCTGCTTTGCGGGATCATGCGATGCTTTGGCTTTGGATTGGAGAGTCTCGTGGGGATTGCATCGTTGGCATGGGTGTCGCCGGTCGGCATGGGAACGGGGAGTTGAAAGAAGAAGAGGAAGAGGAGGAAGAAGAAGAGGAAGAAGAAGAAGAGGGAAGGGAAGATTTGGAAACCAAAAAGAGCCATTGCATTGTTTCATTTTTTGCTTCTTCGTGTTTGAAAATACCCATTTGCAGCGTTTGCGTTTTTGATGTATTGCGTTTGCTGTTGTTGATGGTGATTCTTACCTAGTAGGTACGGACGAGGAGGCGAGAAAGGACTTATATGCTGAAGATCAAGATGCTGCTCACGCAGAGTAAAAAGTCGCGGACTCTGGAAAGGGGAATGGTAGTGGTAGTGGTGGTGGTGGTGGTAGTAGTAGTCATCTGAAGCAACATTTTCAAAGCACATTCGTCTCTTGCCAGCCAGCCAGCCAGAATGTTACCGAAGTGTATTCATCCCTCTCTCTCTCTTTCTCTCTCTTGACCACTTCTGACTACTATCGATTTCGCTGAGTGATGTTGTTGGGCGGTGTAGAAGGTCAAGTCGAGAGAAGCGGGACCTATTACCCGGTAGAAATGATGATCGGCTCCAAAAACAAAATTCCTAGCGCCGTTGAGGGACCGGTCATAAGGGAATTAAAACTTAATGGCGCTTGCTGCCGTGGTTATGAACAAGTACATCCCCTCCCGCGCCTTCATTCGATACAGCATATAATGGACAAGCTGCACAAATGTGTTGTAGAAGACATAAAATATCTTCTTTTATGAAAGCCAGACTCAGGTACCAGGTACTGCAGAGCCACGCCATCATCCATACCATGCGCATGCCAAGCTGAGGTGCCTTATACATACCATGTCATGCCAAGAAGCTGACGATGATGATGATGATGACGATGAGTGAGAGTGATGTGATGAAGTGGTGATGAGTGATGAAGTGATGAATAACAGCTGAGAGATCACATGATGAAGAGAAAAAAGTGCTAGGCGGATGGACGGTACGGCCCAATGCCGCCGCCGTTTTGCCGTTCACAATGCCCAAAAGAATCAAGATCGATTTGTGCTAACCTATAGAGACCTTAGTAACCTTACCTTATCCAATGTCAGCCAAGCGTCCGCATAAGTCCGACCAGCGAAATGTGAAAAACGGACGGTGCCGGGGAGAGTTTGAGGTGGGAAGACAATTACATCATTCCTTCTCGGCCTGTCTGCTTCTGCGACGGTAATTTGCCATGATGCACACGAATCGACGAAGCCACTAACACATCCACTAACATTAACAGGACGACCACTCTCCCCGTCTGTCTGCGATGATGGCCGACCACCACCTCTACTCTTCTTCTTCTTCTTCTTCTTCTTTCCCTCTACTTGTATACCACCACCACCACCTCCTCCTCCCACCACCGCCCACATCACCACCGCCCTACTCCTCCGCCGGCGCTGATTAGTCCCGCGACTCAGACCTCGACCCACGCGTCGGGTGGTATGCTGGGTTGCTAGGCCGATCCGACCACGACGGCAACGAGAACCACCACAATAAACAACCACAACAAACAACCGCAACAGCAACCACGAACAGGCGCAGTAGTGGGACTTTGGGATCTGCAGAGAAAAAAAGACTTTGCGCTCGTCTGTCATTATGTTTGGACTCTCATATTGGTTCCTGCCGCTCTTTGCAGGCTGTGTATGGCTAGGTGGGTGAACACACAAAAAAAAAAAAAAAAAAACAACCACCCATGCATGGGTGCGACGGGCGCGCGCCGCTGACATGGCTGCGTACAGGCACACTTCTGGCCATGTTGGGTCGATGGGCTGCGATCGGCAGTCCGGTGTATCCGGCCTCCTTCAACGTGGGGCAAACCTATCCCTACATATCTGACATTGGCGCAACATCCTGGGGCAAACCACTGTTCATTGCCGGTAGTGCGGTATCCGTCGTGGTCTTCGACGTGGCCTTTGTCAGCGAGCGATGGCTACGACATCGAGGTCGTCTCACCAAGAATTACAGCACATCCGAGAAGATCCTGAGCGTACTGGCCATTCTCGCCGCCATTGTCGGAGCGTGTGGTCTCATCTTCCTTACCATCTTCGACACGGTGCGATACCCGCATGTGCACACCTCCATGTTGGTCGTCTTCATTGCCGGCTACATCGTCTCGGCCATTTTTATCTGTGCCGAATATCAGCGTCTGGGCATTCATTACCGCGATCAGCGCATTCTGGCAGCATCCTTCTGGGTCAAGCTCGCTTTCATCTTTATTGAAATCGCATTAGTCATTGGATTCGGAGTCATGTCCTACCAGGATCACTACAACCGCGCCGCAGTCCTCGAGTGGATTATCAGCTTGTTCTATATTTTCTACCAGTGGAGTTTTGTCATCGACTTCCTGCCCGCCACCAGGACGAAGAACAAGGGCGATCGCTACCTCCCGCCCGTCAAGAGAGGAGACGATGAGATGGCCATGAACACCGAGGCCGGAGGCAATATGATGGGCGGGCCTGTGTATACCAGTGGCGGCACTAATGGAACTGCTGCTGCCCCTGCATACGAAAATGCACAGTATGGAGGAGAGCCGAATGGCGGGCGATACTACCCTCCGACGTCCACCGCGCCTTCGAGCACCAACTTTTAGACAAAAAAAGTCGCGGAATTGTTGTATATTCTTTTTTAACTCACGATGGCATTGTACAGCAGCGGGGCACAGGGGGCGCATCGGGGTGATTACAGGACGATGGCTGGGGGAATAATGAATTAACACCTAGAATTTGTATGTTGGATGCGAGCGATGGTAATGATAGAAGGTTTTGAGAAAGACCAAAACATGAATAGTTTTAAATCAATATTCATGTACTCTGCATTTCGTGTATGCATGCATGCATGCTACCTATGATTTGATAAGTTTCTCCTCCTTCTCCTTCTCCTTCTCCTTTCTACTATAGAGATCATATCTCACTTCTCCCAGGCAATTACAGCTACAGATACATGTACCTACCTACCTTAGCAAGCAATAAATCCACCATCCACCCTATTGTCCTTCCGAATATAAGAAAGATAGGGATAGGGATAGGGATAAGGCAAGGGTCGGGTCAGTTCAAGTTTCGTCAAAATCCTTTTTTTTTTTCTTCTTTTAAGGAGAATTTCACCTGACTTTTGTAGGTAAGGTACGTAGGAAGTACATGTAACCCGCCTGCCTAGCCTGCCTACTGTACCTGGCCTGCCTACTGTACCTGGCCTGACCTGCCTGGCTGCCTGCCTGACCTGGCTCAATTTTTTCGTTTTCCTTACTAGGGTAAGTAGGGAAAGTAGGGAGGGAAAGTAAGGTAAGGTAAGGTACTTAGGAGGTACTTAGGAGGTACTTTATACCTGAGGTGCTGTAGGTGCTGTAGATACTGTAGCTACTATAGGTACTGTAGGTATAATATTAGTAAGTGCTTCGGAATATTAAAGTCGGGCTCCTAGCCTCTAGGTACTTTTCCAATTTGCCGGGTCGGTAATATATTTCAGGTACATAGGTCTAAGTATAGCAGGTAAGGTAGGTACTAGTTGAGGTTAGATAGACAGGTACTGTATTTATTTACTTGGAGGGAATGTGTTGTTGTTGTTGTTGTTGTTGTTGTTGTTGTTGTTGTTGTTGTTGTTGTTGTTGTTGTTGTAGATTGTGCTAAGAAAAGGCAAGTAGAGTAGAGTAGGTAGAGCAGAGATTGATTATAGGGAGGTTATAGTAGGTATCATCCATACTAAGAAGAACAAGTCGACTAAATCGTGTTGATATTTCTTCATAGAATGATATCGCGATCCCCCTACTAAGTTAATTACTACTACCACTACCACTCAAAAGGTACTCCACACCCACCTCATCGCCTCCTCCTCCTCCTCCTCCCTACTCTCTACTTAAATGCTCACACGAGGAGCAAAAGGAGCAGGAGTAACAGGAGTCGTCATAGTCCCACAAGAAGTAACAGTAGTCACACTCTCCGTCGGACACGCACACAACCCAGCCCCGCCAGCCTCCACCATTTTCGTCTCCAAAGCCGCACATCCTCCACAATTCGTCCACGCCGTGCTGGTCGTCGCATACACATGTCCACAATCTCCACACGCCGGCTTCGTTTTCGTAATGGTTGACGTGCAATTACCCGTGGTGGTGGCGGTGGTCGTCATCATGGTGGTGAAACCTCCCGTCGCTGTGGCTGTGACGCTGGGAAAACACAACGTCTCCGTTGTTGTCATTGTGGCGACTAGAGCGGGTGGAGAGGCACAGCGACAGGCGGGGAAATTGGAGAATGTTTCGACGGCGCAGCCGCCGCAGTCGGTGTAGATGGTTGTTGTTTGGGCGGCGATGTCGTCGCAGCAGGGATAGGAGGTTGGAGTGAGGGTTTTGGTGCAGGCGGGTGGGGAAGAGGAGGATGATAGTGCTGCTACTGGTGGTGGTGGTGGGTGGGGGTAGCCTAACTGGCCTCCTCCTCTTCCTCCTTTTCCTCCTTTTCCTCCTGCTAGATTGGAGGCTGTGGACAATGCGAGGAGGGATGCGAGGAGGGCGAGGAAGTGCATGGTTGCGGTTTTTTGTTTTCTGGTGGGGAAGGTTGTTGTTGTTGTTTGTAGTTGTTGTTGTTGAGTATGATCTAGGCGGAGTCTTGTGTTCTTCGGTTTGCTGTACTTCGATGGTCCCTTCCTCTTCTTCTTCTTCTTCTTCTTCTTCTTCTTTCTGTCTGTCTGTGCTTCAAGACTGTAACGCAGGGCTTTCTGTTGTTGGAGAAAAAGGCTTGGCTGTCTGACCACTGATGATCCCTTGCGGAATGCAATATACAAGTCTGTAAAAGTGCAGAATGAGCAACTGGCAAGAGGCCTTCAGGTCCCTCAGGGGGCATTCGGTTCAATTTATATAGCGTAGGTAGCTATGTGCACCACGCAGACCTCCTTAACGGCTATTTCGAATCTACTATAGTAAGTCGCAGATGGTATATGATCGCGACTCGCGAGAATCCTTCCATGCGGGTGTGGCCCGCTTCCGACTCCAGGAATGTTTCAAGCCTCGCGATCCGCGCTGCAAGGCTCGATCACAAGCGCAGCACACCAGAGGTGCAGCAGTCGAATGCTCGGCGAGAATGAACCAAGTCTTTCTGGGGGGCATTTTTCAGTCGTCTATTCTGCTCAGCATGACATCGGTCATATCCGCTAATTTCTTGGCGGTCAGCTGCGATACTCTTTTGCAATCCTTTTAAGACGCCATGGCCTTTTTCCTGTGCACATGTCGACATATCTTGGCCTCATCTCGTCTGCCAGCAGTCATGACTACATGGCATATTATGGGAGGATTGTCATAGCTGTATGTGGACGGTTGTGGCCACCACATCTGAGGCAGTGGCCATGCGAGACCCATTCTTGTACGCTAAATTCCATGACGGGCTCCAGCTAGTAACCGGCAACCAGGAACAGGAAGCAGACAAACGCGGCCTCGTTGTAATTTCTGCAATTTTGTAGCCACAATAGGAAGGTGAAGTGGAATATCCTGGAGTGCAGCCACATGTGCATGCCTTGGCGGGTGTAATTTCTTCTCTTTTTCTTTTTCTTTTTTCTTTTCCCCTTCTTTCATATGCAGTAGCCCTTCTTTCTCCCGGATTCACCGAGAATGCACTCCTGTGGGGATGATTTGCATAGAGCCGAACATAGCGAGATTTCCCGTGAGTCTTGGCGAGCTTCTTGGTATATGTGTATAGTAGATGAGTGCAGGTTAGGTTAAGAGTCTAAGACGTGAGGAGTTACAAGTTGTCAGTAGTTGCAGTAGTGTCTGTACCTTAGGAGGTAGTGTATGTTGGCAAGTTTTGGTTTTCTCTCCCTCAGGAGTCAGGACCCAGGTAGGTATAATTATCAGATGACTAATCGGTCAGGGGCTCAGCCCCCTGCGGCAGATCGCCGGCTCCGCGTTGTTTGTATGTGTTTCATGTTCACCGGACAACCACCGCGCCATCTCTCTTCACTTGGGGTCAAAGTACATAAGTGAAGTACTCCACCTCCATATATGTTTGTTTAGAAACAAATTGGTTTGCTATAGGGGCCTCATGACTTCACCAACGGTATGTGCGTGGGATAGGACCAGGATGTACATATATACGTATACGGTATACATGACAGCTTATCTACATCCTGGCTGCCGGCCAGCAAACTTCAGCGTACCACAACACTTGGAGGAGGAGGGGGGGATTAATTTTGCTGCTGTCATGGGCCACCTACGGCCATCTCCTACCACTGACACTGCAGGTGCCAATTGCGGCAGTAATACCTACGAGGGATTGATACATAGAGATCCAAATCATCAAGACTAAGCACATCAAGACATCATTCTCATCCCTATCCATGCCTCCTCCCCGAGTGGCCGTCATAGGGGCTGGACCATGCGGCCTCGTAGCACTGAAGACCCTGAAGGAAGATGGCTTCGATGTCATTCTGTACGAACGGCGCGATTATGTGGGCGGTCTATGGAAATACTCGACCGATGACTCCATCTCCGTGGCGGACAATACCGAGTTCAACAGCTCCAAATTCCGCTCTGCGCTGAGCGATTTCCCGATGCCTGACGATATGGCAGACTTTCCCACCGCAAAACAGCTCTATAAGTACTTTTGCGACTATTGCACGCACTTTGGCCTGTGGGAGCATATCAAGCTCGGCCATGAAGTCAAGAAAATGCAGTTTCTGCGCGCCACTGACAGCAAGACGAGTGGTCAGTGTCTTGTCTCTCCATCCTTTTTCTCGAGCTCGTCTGGGCTAACATAGATGCATACGATGGTAAAGATCTCAATCTGATTCCTGTTCGTGCCAAGCAATGGGTGCTTTCGATTTCAACAGGAGGCCTAGACTACAAAGTGTCGTTTGAAAAAGTCGCTGTGGCTACTGGTCCATGGACGAGACCACGACCACTCAAGTTTCCCGGTCTGGATCAATTCAAAGGCCGTATTGTCCATTCCATGCACTTCCACGATCCTGCAAGCTACACTGGCAACGTCCTCGTCGTCGGCATGTCTGCATCCGCCCAAGATATCGTTTCAGCTCTTCCTGGCCACGCTTCCAAGGTATACCTGTCTCACAAGAGTGGAGTCGTCTTGATACCGCGTTATACTCGCGATGGTTCTACGTGGGATCATGGTCCCACACTGAACCAAACGGTCTGGCTTGCTTGGCTCTTCACATGGCTACCGAAGCGATATTACGAATACCTTGACGGCAGACTCCAACGCCTATCCAAATGGGCATATCCGAACATCCCTCCATCGTGGAACTTGAGTCCGCCACCCTCGTCGGCCGTCGCACCACCACTCGTCGCTGCACAACTATGGCCACATTTGCAATCGGGATTCTGCGAGCTGGTCCCAGAGGTCGCTGGAGTATGCGGTGATACTGTCAAACTGTCATCAGGAGGCATGCACGGCACATATCGAGGTATTCTCCACAGTACAATCAGAAAGAAGCCATCTATATATCCTACTTCAAAAAAAAGAAAAAAAAAAGAGATATGCTGACACATCACACCTCCCACTTTTTTAGAAACGCTACACGAAATCGACCACATCATCAACTGCACCGGCTACGACCCCGACGTACCCATCATCTTCGACCCCCCAGACGCCCATCCCTACCCTCCCTCCCACAACAGCTTCAAACCCAAATTCTACCACAACACCATCCCCATGCACCCCGACCCCGAACTCCGCACCTCCCTCGCCCTGCTCGGGCACGGCACAATTTTCCACTCAGGTTTCGTGCGCTGGGAAATTTCCAGCTGGGCCATTTCCCAACTCTGGCAAGGCAATTCTGCGATGCCGAGTTTACGCGAAATGGAAGAGTGGCATGCGCGACGGGTGGTGTGGAGAGATGGGGTGATGAGGGAATATGGAAGGAAATCGACGTTTTTTGATATGTATTTGCCGTTTACGGATCATGTGGATTGGTTGGATCGGACTGCGGGGTGTGGATTGAGAGAACATTTTGGGATTTGGGAGAGGTGGATTAATATTTGTGAGTGTCTCGTCTTTTGTCTCTTCCCCCTTTTTCTCTTCTTCTTTCTTCTTCCCCTTTTCCCCCAAAAAGCAAACCCCTAAATCTCTCTTTCTCCCTCTCTCCCTCCTCTTTCTAACCTTCCCACTTTCTCCCCCACAGCCGCCTGGAAATTCTGGTACCAAGACCGTAAATTCTACAACACATGTTGTCACGGATTGACATCTCCTGCAATTTTCAAACTATTCGACATGGGAAAAAGGAAGCCTTGGAAAGATGCCAAGAGACAGATTCTGTTGGATAATTCTTTGGCGGAAGAAGCGGCTGCGGAGAGAAGAAGGAGATTGGGGAAGAAGGAGATGCAGACGCAGACGCAGAAGCAGAAGCAGCAGGGGCCGACGGCGGCGAATGGTGGTGATGGTGATGGTGGTGGTGGTGATGGATGTGTGGTGGAGGGTATGAAAATGGGGAGTTGACTTTCTTTTTCTTTTTCTTCTCATGATATGATTTTTGACTAGTTCATGAGCCGTGGCGTGGATGGTCGTTCGTATATAAGTAATATTTATCTTTCTCTCTCCTTTTACCTACCTGCTATCTCAACGACACTACCTACCTACCTACCTACTACTTCGAGCTCTTTTTCTTCCTTTTTTCTTTCTTTCCAGATAGATTATTGCTCTTATTGAGAAAGAAAAGGGGGGACTACCATCCAGCAGCAGCAAGCAGCGCCTTAATCAACGTGAACTCTCAAGATATACCAATATTATCCCATATCGTCATCTCCACAAGTTCACTCCTCCTCTTCCTCGCAACATCACCACCATTCGCCAGTGATGATCCATCACCATCACCATCACCATCACCATCATCATCATCAACCACAAAAATCCTCATCCCCAAAGTCTCCTCAGCAGCATACAATCTCGTAGTAATCGCCGTCCGACCATTAACAAACACCTCCAACACAGAATTATCTCTCCACGCTCGAATCTGCAACAGCTCTTGCTCTTCCTCGCCCGAGTGCGGGTCGCGAGTAGTAAAGAGGGTATGTGGAGCTCGCTCAGGCTCGCTATTAATGAGATGTGAAGAGTTTGCAAAGGGAAATTCAGGGCGGGTGATGGTGAAAGTTTCGGTGCGTGGGTGGAAGGATAAAGTGGTGGATTGCGAGAAATCGGCCTTGTGGGCGATGCTGAGGTGGATGGATTGGGTGGTTGGGGAGAGTTTGAAGAGGCAGAGGATTTCCCAGTGCGTGGTCGTGAGGGGGTTGGGGTCGAGAGTGAGGGCGGATTGTGTGTTGCTACTGTCGAGGACTCGGTTTTGGAGACGTGTGTGGCGTACCTGAGGACTGTTACGAAGGGCTTCGATTAGAGGTTGATATGGTTGACTCGCAAGGGTGCGGATGGTGTATGTTCCATGGCGATCTGGCTGCCTCTCAATGCTTGTGATGTCGGATAAGTCCGAGACAGATGCTCGAGCGACGTGGTGTATCGTCTGCATGGTGAGCTCACGCGGCATAGAAAGAAGGCCACTCCATCCCTGCGCGTGTCGCAAGTCATCGCAGAGATCGTCCTCTGTGATCCAGCCCCATGCGATTCGCTTTCGGGATGGTGGATCATAGAACGAGTTGACGGCATAGAGACATCCGTGATCGAGGTGTCCGCTGTAGTTGTACTTGAACTCGACCGGACCAGAGGAAGCAGTCTGCTGCTGTGGGCAATGCAGACTACCCGCCATCCAGAGCTGACCACGAGGAGGACGAGACGGAGCAAGTGAGCCTGCTGTGGGATGAGGCGATGGGCCAGGCAAGCAACCTTCTGTGCCCATGATGATCAAGTTCCGCTCAACGCTGTCCTCTCCTTCGTCACGCAAGGTGATGAAATTGGTGACCTCCCAGTTCTTGCCCATATCGCCGGACCAACGAGAAGGGCAGAAATTGAGACCAACATTGGCCAAAGGCCCCAGATACTGCCACTGGGTCAAGTCGTGCGCATGGATGGCATACAGAAACGTTGTCGGTGTCACATCTCGAATCCCGCCCGAAATGACACCAAACAGCGTATCTGCTTCATTCATACGTAGGAGCTTTGCCATACACGGCCATGCAGCAACAAATGGATCTCTCCAACCCGTGACATCAATGTCGTCCGGCTCACCCGGCAAGATCGGGTTGGCCGGGATCTTCTGCCACGAGCGACCGCTGTCGAAGGACTTGGCCAGGGCCAGCGACTCCGAACCTCGAACATGTTTCCGTGTATAGTGGATGGGCAACAGGCTGACCGAGGTGTAGGCGTAGGTGAGCGAGTCGTCCCGAGCATTGATCAAGCAGCCGGTAAAAACGCCTTGGTGGTCATAGGGTTGATCTGGCGACAGCGAGGGCATTTCTTGATGTGTCCAATGGATCAAGTCGGGCGAAGTGGCAGAGCCCCAGGCCATGTTTCCCCAATCTACGCCTTTGGGATTCTGCTGGTACGAAAGATGGTATAGGCCGGTCTTGGGATCATAGCCTGGCCCACACGGATCGTTCATCCATCCTCTCGCCGATATAAAGTGGTAGGAAGGTCGCCATCGGCGGAACTGTTCTGGTCTGCTGGACGCATCTTGCTCCGTTGCAGACGTTGTTCTTGTCATCAGCGTAACTTGGAGAGTGGTGCTTGAGTCCAATAATAAGGAGGATTGGCGAGAAAGAGATGGATGGATGCTCAGAGGTCAGCAGTGGTGTGTGTTGGCAGTGTTGCCATCGATGTCGACCAGACCCATGTGCTACCTCCTATGTTGTTATCCGAGCCGCCCCTTTCCTTGCAATTACTGCCGGGAGGGGGTGGGTGTGTGTGCATGGTTCATGTTGTAACTTGTCGAGAGCAAAGAGGCATATTAGGGTCTGGAATACAGGGAATCATTAATGTACGGTATAGACGTCAGTCAAAGTCACACGACAGTCTCGGCGATACTCTCCCTCTACGTCTTACTCCGACCTCCGAGATGACCACATACATATACTAGGAGCCTAGGAGGGACTACACTTACGGAACTCTATTGCCCCCACCCCTTTGTTGTGATCTCCGAAGCCGAGGCCTAGGCCAAGGGATAAGAGATATATCAAACCTTCCTTGCCTAAATTACAATATGACTACCTCTTAGTCTTGCTGCGAGCTTCAGCCCTTCGAGCTGAATCTTCGTGGCAATAAACCGGCCACTTACTCCGGTTGACTATTTGGACGATAGATGAAACTCAACTGACCAAATCGACGTCGCAGAGGCTTCGAGCAAAGACCTCCTGCCTTACCTGATATCATCTGCCATATTTCTTCCAGTCACACTAAGAGATTCTCACCTCGATTACTATTGGCTATAAGAGAGAGGAAGCGGACGTCTACAGGATTAGAATGAAAATATTCTCCGAGAATCCAATTGCATTTATCACTAGGGAATCGTTATCGGTCCAAAGCCAGGAACTCGAGACGCCGAGGGAGGGATGTTCCACGCGAGGGAAAGTATAACATCTGTTGGTAGAACTCCTCAGTCCCTATAAGGAATTCGAGGAACGTGAGATCTCTATGGCACCAACGGCGATGGTGTTAGTGCGCATTATAGTAGGGAAGGTGGCCAATGCCACACGGCTGAATTCGACACTGAGATCCACTCCTATCAAAGGAGGACAGCCGGGTTGGAACTGTGTCGTGTGGGTGAAGGATGCATTGGAAGCGCTGGAAAAGAATGGAAGAGCCTTGGGAACCTCAAACACCGACTGGAGTACCATCCGTGACACAGCGATGCACTATGTCGAGGGGAAGAAAGCGCAGCATCGATTTGACGGCAAGGGCAACTTTGATTTGTCAAAGGTAGCGACTTGGGACATGCTCGAAAGAAAGGAGTTGGTTCCGTAATCTGCAATTCGATCGAATGGAGAGACACTTGTTCAGAAGAGGCCAAAATACTTTCGTCGAATCGTATCCATCTTCCGAGCATAAGGCAAAGGAGCTAGGAACTTGTCTACCTCCTCCTGCCAGAAGCTGTTCTGAGGATTGACATTCCAGGCAGTAACGTATTCCCAGTAGGATGGAAGCCAGCCCGCAGTCTCCCAGTCGATAATCGCAACTATGCTGTCCTCCTTGCAGAGTATGTTCAGGCTACTTAGATCGCCATGTGTAAAGACGGGCTGAAGCCACGGTTGGTTGTAAAACGAGGCTAGCTCTCGAAGTTCCGGGAAGGCTTCGGTTGAGGTCATATCCAGGTTTTGGCCATCTAATAATGCGGAATGAAAGTCCGAAATCGAGGCGAATGGTCCCCAGTAGAAGTGTGTTGGAAGGCGACTGTCGAAGATTGGCCCCCGATCAATATTCGCTACACCGACACCGTCCGGGGACTCTAATTTCCGTAGCTGCTCAACCATGGTTTTCAGCTGTAAGAGAATTCTCAGTCTCGATTCCTCCGTGCGACGATGCCAATTGTGGGCGAGGGTAGCTCCGTCAATCCTTTGCATAACAATGTACACATGACCTTTGTATGTGAAAGCTGAGTAAACCTTTGGAAGCGGGATAGTGGTGTTCTGTCTGACGAATTCCATCGCATGTGCTTCGGCGAGACTCGTCCATGGCGTCGACTTAATGCATAGCCGTGACGATAGAAACAAGACACCTCCGGAACACCGAGAGCGATCACTGCTCATAATCTTGAAGAGAGTAGCAACAAAAGGACGGATCCAGGCCCAGGTGAGGCAACGCTCCATGTTTGTGGTCTGCTCTGTAGAGTCTTGTGGGTGTGGGATGCAGCATCGTGATCGCGCGGCAGTGGCTGTCTTCACCTCTTCACCTCTTCACCTGCGGTTGTCAACAAGCAGAGAGGCAGGCTTTGCTAGCAATCTCGGAAACGTACCAGATAGGACCGTACCTCCTAGGTACATGTACATGTAGTCGAGAGCTTTAAGAGCACGTGCTCTCGTGTCTCGAGGGAGAGGCATCAGCGCTTGTCCTGACTAGGCAAGAGTCAAGGGACAGGACGATCTCAAAGGACGATTCGGAATGACTAAGCATATGTAGTAGGCATCCGGATGACTAAGCACGTGTAAGTTATAGCGTAGCGTATAAGTTATAGCTCGGCGCGGAGTAAGGTAGTTCCGGCTAACCTTACTTACTATACAGACTTTTCCTATAATACCTACGATACCGATAACACTAAATATCTTTACTTAGACGTAACGATATATATATATATACTACTCCTAGTAATACGATACCGCTATCCTCGGAATCTTAATATTAAAACTATAGGTACTTTCTTAGTCTTTCTAAATTTATAGAAAACATTGATTTTAAGCGTAAGTACCTATCGATAACCTATATTAAACT
The DNA here is from genome assembly GCF_000320565.1 of Sphaerulina musiva SO2202. Taxonomy (NCBI): domain Eukaryota; kingdom Fungi; phylum Ascomycota; class Dothideomycetes; order Mycosphaerellales; family Mycosphaerellaceae; genus Sphaerulina; species Sphaerulina musiva. Next base: position 1,046,172 of record NW_016017391.1, read on the forward strand.
CGATAACGACAATAGATATAGCTATCTAGCCTTTACTAAACTCGCTTAGAATTAGCCTACCGAACTCCTCTAAGTATTACTATAACTATAATATATCCTACGGGCCTGCCCGTTAGTAGTACGGATTCTACGGGCAGCGGAATATATACTAATCTCAATTTTCGCGCGTATACAGCGGCGTAACAGCGCGCGCATGTCTGTCTCTATCTCTGTCTCTACCTCTATCTCTATCTCTATCTCCTCGTTTATCTCCTCGTCTATCTCCTCGTCTATCTCCTCGTCTTCGTCCTCGTACTCGTCCTTGTCCTTCTCTTCTCTTTAGTTCTTCTCTTCCCTTTGGTTCTTCTAGTTCTTCTCTTCTCTTTGCTTCTTCTCTTCTCTTTGCTTCTTCTCTTCTCTTTGCTTCTTCTCTTCTCTTTGCTTCTTCTCTTCTCTTTGCTTCTTCTCTTCTTTGTATTCTTCTCTACTAAATTTTAGATAGAGTAGCCTATAGGGACAGAGAGGTAGGTAGGGTAGGCAGGCAGTTTTTTAAGGTAGTAACGCTTTAGGCTTAGTAGATTTAGCGTACCCTACTCTAAAAGATCGCGCTAATCAGAGCGTACGCTTTCTAGAATTTCTAGCTATATATAGCTATATATATACATTTTTTGCTAATTGATTAGTACTCTACTCCCCCTTATACCTAACCTACGCTATGCTTTAGAAGGTTTAGAGGTCGTTCCGTACTAATAACTAAGTACTAATATCTTCTTCTTAGGTAGGCGTCTTCTTCTCGGGCGGGTATCTTCTTTAGGCGGGCGTCGTAGGTAGGCGGGCGTCGTAGGTAGGCGGGCGTTATAGGTAGGCGGGTATCGTAGGCAGGCGTCGTCTTCTCGAGTAGGCGTCTTCTTCTCGAGCGGGTATCTTCTTCTTAGATAGGCGTCTTCTTCTTAGGCGGGCGTCTTCTTCTTAGATAGACGTTATAGGTAGGCGGGCGTCGTAGGTAGGCGGGCGTCGTAGGTAGGCGTCTTCTTCTCGGATAGGCGTCTTCTTCTCGGGTAGGCGTCTTCTTCTTAAGCGGGCGTCTTCTTCTCGGACGGACGTCTTCTTCTCGGACGGATATCTTCTTTTCGGGCAGGCGTCTTCTTCTTAGGCGGGCGTCTTCTTCTTAGGTAGGCGTCTTCTTCCTAGGCTTCCTTCTCCTCCTTCTCCTTCTCCTCCTTCTCCTCCTCCTCCTCCTCCTCCTCCTCTTCCTTCTTAGATAGGTATCTTCTTCTCGGATAGGCGTCTTCTTCTTAGGCAGGCGTCTTCTTCTCGGGTAGGCGTCTTCTTCTCGGGCGTCTTCTCGGGTACGCGTCTTCTTCTTAGGTAGGCGTCTTCTCGGGCGTCTTCTTCTCGGATAGATATCTTCTTCTTAGGCGTCTTCTTCTCGGCTAGGCGTCTTCTTTAGGTAGGCGTCTTCTTTAGGCAGGTAATATTTAGCCGGAGCTAACGTTGATCCGCGCCGAGGCTTAGTTATCCGGATACCTACTACTTAGTTATTCCGAATCGTCCTTTAAGATCGTCCTATCCCTTAACTCTTACCTAACTAGGATGCTAAGATACGCCTAATACGTCTCTACGACAATACAACCTCGAAGGCTACTATAAAGCATATTTATAGTAGCTAGTATATTTAGGTTAAAAGAGGTAGGTTTCTTAAATATATTAATATACAGTCGATACAAGCAAAGTATATAGTACGTTTATATCCCTACAACCCTATATAGATATTAATTATATTAACTAGAACTTTCTAGGTATATTAACTTATATTAACGAAAGGAGGGTTAGCTAGCTAGTATCTTGCCTAAGATTTATTATCTTAAAAAGAGAGCTACTAGGCTAGATAAAGCTTAGTACTAGTATAAGCTATAGGGTCTAGAGAGTTATAGATTTTAATTGTTTTCTAAGGGATTATAAGTTAATCTTAATTAAGCTAAATTAATAATATGTCCTATAGGCCTGCCCGTTAGTAGTATAGAATATATACTAATCTTAATTTCGTACATATATAGTATATATATATCTCTCTATCTCTATCTCTATCTCCTTGTCTATCTCCTTATTCTTATCCTTCTCTTCTCTTTTTAGTTCTTCTCTTCTCTTTAGTTTCCTCTTTTCTTTAGTTCTTCTCTTCTCTTCTCTTTAGTTCTTCTCTTTTCCTTGTTCTTCTCTTCTAAATCTTAGGTAAGGTAGCCTATAGAGACAGATACGTAGATATAATAGCTAGGCCCTATAGCCTAGAAGGCAGTTAGGTATTTAAGCCTAGAGTACGCTTATAAATAGAGAGAGAATATATATTCCTACTCTTCTCCTAAGTAATTCGAGTAGTACTTTTCTAATAGATACTTTAGCCTATATATCTTATCCTTTTATAAGAAGGAGGAAGAGGCCTACCTTCTAGGAAGAAGAGATAGAGAGAAGAGACAAGAGATAAGAGACATACGTAGACGTAGGCGCGTATATATATAGAGGTAGGTATATAGAAAATTGACCGATACTATACTACTAACAGGCAGGCCTATAGGACATATTATCTGTTACTTAGATAGTATTGACATATCTCTTGACTATCGGCTTGACTCGGCCTTAGCCTTATCCTGTCTAGGGTTTACAATAGGAATCAGGAGTAGCGGGGGCGGGCCGTCGTAGGAGGTAAGCTGCTTCGAGAACACATCCAATAGAACGTCTGACTTTTCAACACGACATTTGGCCAGATAGTAGTAGTAACGTGACGCGGGTGTTCCAGGTTATAAATACTGACGATGCTTGCTGCGAGAACTGGAATCTTCCCTCAACTTCCAGTGTCTGTCGTGCTTTTCTCAGAATCATTCCCGTCCCGTCATACCATCAAGAGGTCAATTCTTCTTTTAAACAATGCTACTTCATCTTCCCTCCGAGATTCTGAGACATACGCTCGACATCTTACTCTACCAGACAGGAATCGAACGCCTTATCCAACTCAGATCTGTCTCCCGTCAGTATTTTCTGCCCCCGCCTGTGAGCATCCACTTGAAGTTCTGAACCTGACAATGAAAGGCTTAATCAATGTGCATACCCTGGATGTTATCTACAGCTTGCCAACCTTCGACGGCAAGGAATCCAAGCATGTGCATTGTCCGACATCTCTCACGTGGAATGAGAAGATGAACAAGCACTTTGTTGCCGGTTTGATCCGCGCGAAGCTGAATGCTTGCCAGAAACTCCGGCCGTTGACGCAAGAGATTAAAAGTACTGTGCAATTGATTCAATTGCTCTTGGGAGAGGCCGAAGCGACCGACTATCTCGACGCGCTTGTGCATTTGGCCGTGAACAATCTATGCCTGCCTCAGATCATCAAGCGGCTTGCTCCGGTCGAAGCAAGCTCGACTATCACGTTTTCAAGAGCCACACTCCTAACTAATGGCCTCGTCGCTGCTCTGTTCTTGAAGCGGCACTCTCATGTCGAAGCTCTACTTCAACTTTGCGCGCAAGCACACTCGCAAACGCACTCCTTCGGGGAGCCTTTATATGTCGCAGCACTGTATGCCGATCCCCGGACATTCTGTGACCTCATCGATGCAACCATGGCGACACGGCAACAGACTACACGCCAGCTGCTGGAGTCTCGTCTTTTTGTGGCGCTAGAAAGGGCAGCTTCTGCTGGTCGAGCCCTAATATTTAACCACGACCTCCACGAATCCCTTGGACGGATATGCCATCATTATCCTCGACGAGTCTACTATGAATCTGCCCTGAAAGGTGCTATGCTAGCCTCTTGTGCAGAGGTTGGAGAGGCTCTCCTGAATTTGCTAAGAATCGAAGGGGACGGCAGATTACTATCGGACAACAAGTCCTTCTGGATAGAAATCTTACGGCTGTCTTGCTCGGGGAATTCTCGTGACATCGCACAACAAGTCCTGGATGACACTGGAATCCAAGGCTGGAGCGGTAGCTTAGATCTACCACTGGAGGATGCGAGCCGGTTGGGCAACTTTGAACTAGTGACATTACTGATGTCCCGCCATTCCAAGCTTAACCTTCGATCAGTCAACGGCGCAGTATTCTGGGCAGCTCGATGCGCACACTACGAAATCCTTGAAATCCTAGTAGAGTCAAGTTCTGAGGACAACGTCTTGACTATTGCCGACGCTCTATGCGGTGCTTCGATATCTGGCAGTCAAGCCATGTCACGAGTTCTTGACGCTGTTCCAGCCTGGCGATGGGCTAATGCACGCAGCTTCACGGATTGTACTTTCGCCCAAGTCATTGACAAGATCTTGGAGAGCAAATTCTTTGTATCCTCCGCTTCAACGCATGAAATAACACCTAAAAGCGCCGGCAAAACCTCGTTAACTATAGAAGAAGGAGAACCACCAGATGCTCCACATCGTTACAGTGCCATTTTCGACAATCTTATATCGCCGGAAGAAATCACACTCCGCGGAGCATGTGCAAGAGGCGATTTCTTCTCGATTCAGCAGACTCTCAACGCGCACGCCTCTCAATATGTTGGCTCTGGCCGAGCTTTCGGTAGTTGCTTCACAGAAGCGATACTCTGTAGCCATCCTGGCGTACTTCTCTACCTGTGCGAGAAGCTCCCTGGCTGTCAATTCTTCTGTAGTGATGCCGTTGCGGACGCTAGATCAACGACGATTTTCCAAGTAATTCTCGACCACGGTTGGGACATTAACCAGATCTTTCATCGATTGAAACCTCCAGTACTCGGGCAAGTAACGCATCACAGGCACGGTGTACGGCGCAGAGGCTAACTCCCGAGCAGTTGGTGCGTAAGGAGCGAGCAACTAACTCGGTGGTTATTGGACCATGGTGCAGATCCAAATGCAAGGTGCGATTGGGACATTACGCCACTCTCCGCTGCTGTTCGAAACGCATCCATCACTACTGCATTCTACATGATGCACTGTGGAGGGGACATTCGACGAGGGCAGATACTTCATTTTGCTATCGAGAGGGACAGCCCTGACCAGCTCGCGGTGATTGATTTCACTATTGCCGCCGGTGCCTCGATCAACGCCCGCTTGTTTGAAGATGACCCGGGCTCCTGGGTGGAGAACCGCGCATTTGGTATGGGTACGCCATTGCATAGAGCAGTGGAACTCGAAAAGGTAGCAGTGGTCGCCTATCTTCTTGAACATGGCGCGAATCCAAATGCATTAGACAGTGTAGGGAGAACGGCACTGGATCTGGCGACCGCAAAAGGGACCGGAGCTATCGCAACATGTCTGAGCTTGAGAATGCAGGCTTCTAGCAGTGGTGCGGATGACAGTTTGTAATTCAAAGTTGCTTCTTCGAGCTGTTTCGATGTCAGGCAGTTGAAAGTGGACTCCCGATACCCATGGATGGCTGCTGGAAGCACTTCAACTCTACTGGAGAAGAGCTGATGCCTGCGCCTCGGATATATCAAGCATCTGTGCAAGCACCTTCTGTAGTTGCGCAATGGCCTGTTGTCGGGTCATTCCAAGCGCAACTAGCTGGTCGCGCCGAGCTTTTGCTTGGTGAATGCGGACAGTGTCGATTTCAGCTCGTCGACCTCCCCTTCCAGTCTCTTCTCCCGAGGCCGCTTCTGGGGCGGTCCCTCTACCATATCCAGCTACGTTGTCAACACGTAATTCCGCATATGCTTCTGCTTCGCTAATATTCAGCATCTTTGCTAAAGTCGACTGAAGCGCTGCGATCGCTTGCGCGGGAGATTGTCCCTGCGAGATCAGCTGATCCCGCCTCGCTCTCGCTTGTTGAAGGGGAATATTGGCAAGCTGGGCCTGCCGACTTGACTCGACCGCCCCTGCGCCCAGGGTTGCTGCAGGACTTTCAGCCATCGACTGTGAGCTACTGCTCCCCACTGCTGCAATCTTACCGGCACTAGCAGGACTCACAATCTTATCCTCAACATATACAACCGTTGGTCTGTTTGGATCTGGTCGAACAACCCACACAGTACCTTCTGGCCGGTTTTTGTTCATGAGTGAGGCTGGCGAACGTTCGTAAGAGCTTTCCTTGATCATGCGTAGGCCGAAAGTATTCAGTCTCTCCCGAAAAATGTCTACTTGCTCCGGGGATGTCTGTACGCGTTGGAACGTCGCGTAGATTACGTATGTCTGACTGCTGTTACTAAAGAGATGTACTCGCTCGCGATATTTGGTCTCCAATTCATCCATTTTGCTATGAGCAAGCCTAAGGAAAGAATCCTGCTGTGTCGAATCCGGAATGTTTGGTCCGATGTGCGCTACAATAGCGGCTTTATCGGAGGCCACAACTATGATTGAACAGGCACTGAGTCCGCGGGCACCAAGGGAAAGGATTTCTCTAGGAGCTGGCCTTCGGAATTCGAGGAATTTGACCTCGTTGATGCCAACTAAGTCGACCACGCCTTCCTCGATAGCCTGCGTCAAGAGAGGTACTCTGGTTGTTGAGCTCATCCTGCAAGATAGTTGAATGCGTAAGATTTAGAAAGATACGTGGGTAAGTTATAGATGTTGTTGGGAAGATACCGTACTATACCATCTGTGAGAGACCTGACCTATACGACGACTGTCATGGGCGTTTCGCCAAGCGCTTTGATTGGCTCACTTACCGCCGCGTTATAGGTGGGCCGCAGCTATCACATGTGAGCGACTCTTTTCACGCTGTCGCTCGGGCAGTATGCGCTCGGTGCCATTGCGGTGTTTGTCTCCTGGTTCCTCATGCCACACGTCGGCCGTCGACAGCTATATGTGATTGGGCAACTATCGCTCTTCTTCACTTTGGTCGTGGTGGGATTTTGCGGTCTCGCATCCCAAGGCAACAACAGCGCTATCCAGTGGACTATTGGCTCCATGCTGCTACTTTTTACATTTATATATAATTGCACAGTCGGCCCTGTCTGCTACGCACTGGTTGCAGAAATGCCTTCGACTCGTCTGCGGCAGAAAACTGTCGTTTTGGCTCGCAGTGTGTTCCAGATCGGGGGCATGTTGGCGAATATCCTGACCACGAGACAGCTGAATCCTGATGGCTGGAATTGGGGCCCATGCTCTGCTTTCTTCTGGGCTGGAACCGGCTTCGTGATGCTTGTGTGGTCGTTCTTACGCTTGCCAGAGCCAAAGGGACGGACCTATGCCGAGCTGGATGTGCTCTTCGAGATGCGCGTGTCTGCCAGATTGTTCAGGACTACAGTGGTCAACACGGAAGAGCAGTTGACGGCTGTTGTGGACAAGTTCCTAGCTGTAGACAAGCCCGGAGAGCAGAAAGTATCGAATTGATTGACATACCTATCCTCTCTCGTCCATCAAGTACCTGCCTAGTCACGATTCCACACATCCATTCCGAGCATCATGGCGATTGAAGTGAGATCAGCGTGTACAGGTGATGTTCGTCAACGTTGCAACTCTTACTCATGTCATCTCGCAGAGACCTTACATGGCTACCATCATTCCACGCTTTTGATTCTTTACAAATTATAAAATCTGTGCAAGCTCTTTGCCAGAGGACCAAGAAGAGTGTCCCAGCACGCTCATAACGCCCTACGCTTGACCATAACGCCTTGTCCAGATGCTGTTAGCTGTCATGTCCGTCGATCCATCTGCATGCACTCTTCAGTTTTCCAGTATACAATCTTGTCTTCTTTCACAGCATGTTCTTATTCTTCTTCAGATTGAATGCCTTTTGGTCCTTCAGCCACCTTCTGTATGATGCTACGCTCCCAATCTTCTCTCCATAGTAATCAGGAAGAGGGCTCTGCGGACTGCTCGCCGAGGCATCAGCACGGTAGCGCTTGATACGAGCGTAGAGGCTCTTTTCCTTCTGTATGAACAGCCTAGTCAGCGTCGGTATTCCACCTGCTCCCCATTCTTCGAATGTCACCATGACTTACCTCTGCGATACCAGCTTTCCACCCTCTTCTACTCGCCCAGAGCCCGAAACCAATATTCCCTACCGTCGGGCCTAGTAGCCATCCTCCCGCCGCGATAGCAAGCGTGGACACACCCAGCAAAATCAAGGGATCCATTCCTGAGATCTGCGCCGCCCACGTTTCTAAGTCCTGCTCAGCTAGCACGGGTCCCAACACTACAGCTGTTGTAAAAGCTGTGGCAATACTGCAGCCCAAGTTGATCCAGCGTCTTTTCCGGCGGAGGTCGAAGAAACGGTTCCATGTGAGGATGTGGTCGGGCACATTTTGTTGTGACGACGAAGGCGGTGGTATCCCAGATGTGCTGGCGCTACGGACGAAGACGGCACGCGGTAGTTGCGAGATCAGAGAAGTTCTCTGTGGTCGTGTGTGCTGCTTCAATGGCTTCGCAGCGGTGGTGAAGGCCGCGCAGACGGTCGAAGGCGCGCTGTGTCGTGGCGCAGCAAGAGTGCGGAGGCATGTTGCGCGCGGAGTCAGGAAGGTCGCCATGATGTGTGGTATCGATGTCGTTGACGAGGAGGACTTTGGCAGCTGAAGAGTTTGGGCGGAGTCGATGGAGGATGGTCAGGTTAGGTACATGTAAATGTAAATGACGATGGGAGAGCTCCGTGCTCATTACTGAGGATTCTAGAATTCGGTTAGCCTATAATCTATTGCCTTGGCGACAGGGGTGCGTGTGCAAGTCGCGCGCTTTCCTAATACAGTAGATTCCATGGATTGATTTCACTTCAGTCTTCGCCCGTCGACGTCTTTGCAAATTGCCCATTTGCCGTGTGCTCAACAGTCAACATCCATACCTACTTACCTAAGGTAGGTACTCAAGGTGGTAGAGCACGACCATCTCCCCGCAAGGCCAAGTATGCGTCTTGGATAGAGCTCACATTTGACAGGCAGGCACACTTCCCATTTCGCACTTGAGCAGACCTTCAGACACAAGTTCACAACAACAACAACAACACCACCACCGACCCAGCAAAGATGACTTTCAAGCGCCATTATCACGAGGACGAGCTCACTGAGGAGGTGTGCGACTTCCTGCTTCCACTCTCAGATCCCATCACCATCCTGTCCGCCACCTCTTCCGCCGAGCACAAGCACAATGAAGACACGCGATCCATCGCTAGAATCCAGACTGGCACTGCCTACAGAACGCCAAGCGCCCTCACACGAGCTTTCAACACGGTGGAACTGGCTGAGAAAATCCTTCTTGACCTGCCAGCTGAGAATCTACTTTGCAAAGTGCAGCTGGTGTGCCGTAGATGGCACGAGATTGTACAACACAACGCGCTGATCCAAGAATACCTCTTCTTCAAACCTATCGAAATCAAACACTCTCTGAGGGATGTCACGGTCGCTGGTATACCACCGAAAGCTGGCAATGCTTCAGCAAGCAAGGAAGGGCTTTCGTGGAAGGAATTTAGGGCGAATGCGTTGCACGAAATCGAAAATCCGTGGCTGTATCTCTTCTCTGCGGATAAAATCCCAATTCCAGGCTCATGGAAACGCATGCTAGCGTGCCAACCGCCCAAGTCGTTCATGGCGTGCGTCCCGACTCGGCCTCGGCTTTCGATCAAAGCTCAATTCGGAAATAAATCGATTGATCCTGTGAATTTCCCTTCAAAGACGTGGATGGGCGAACATCGGAAGGGCTCGCCGCTCTGGATGCTATATGTAGCCGCGGACTGGCATGATTGGAAGCCGCTCATGGGCTGGGAGACCATCCAGAGCTCGAAGAAGGTCGTCAGAGTGGACGAAAAGTTCCTCGAGTTCGAGGTTGCAGATGATGAAAAGAATGTGTAGCATCAGCGAGGACAATTTGTGTGAGTCCTTCAGCATCAAGCAGATCTTCTGCGGTCTCTCACAAGAAACACAGTACTTGGCGCCTACAAGTCTATCCCGATCCTTTCTCTGATGTCCTGGTCGTGAGCCAGTGTCTTGAAATGGCGTCATTACAGTCGCGCCTTCCTGCGCGAGAATCTGGCGGTAGTGACCGCAGGAAAGAGCAGGAAACGGACTTCACCTTTCAGCTTCTACTTTTTTTTTCAGCAATGCCGGTCCATACAACACCTCCTCATCGAGCAAGACGGCTAGTGTAAATTAATCGCCCCCATCTGCCCACACTGCACTAACGCAACGACAGTTCATCACCTTGAACGCGTGGGATCCGCTCTTCGCTACACCTGAGCTCATGGTAGCGCGTTGGGAACCGTCTATCAAGAGTTCCGATACTTTCGACCTGGGCTGCATTTGGGGGCGAGATTCATGGAAACAATTAGACTGGCGCAATGTCTCAACATGCCGCATGGTAGAGGAAGCTCATGCTGCGGTACCGAATCCCCATGGCGCAATTGGGAGCAGGTGGCGGAGTGCAAAGAGAAATACAGGAAAAAGCTGCAGGGAAGAAGCTACATCACGGAGACTGTCTGCGTGAAGGTCTCCTGCTCTGGCCAGGCTCACAATCAATAACTGGGATCTGTGGCAGCTAAACCTTCGTTGATCAGTGCTTGGGTGAAATAGGCAAGTCACTTTCCTACTTGAGATTCCGAACGGGCACTTGTTCTAACCCACGTCCCCTAGAACTTCGCCCCAAGCTTCTTTTCATGCTCAATCTGCTCGTTGTCGACCACGATGATGGCTTTTCCTTTCAGCTTTCCACCGTGGACTGCGAAATCATTAGCAAAATATAGCAAATACCGACAGGAGAACTCACCCAGCTCAACCAGATCATGGATACTGTCCAGTCCATAGAACTTCTCAGTCGTCACAGTCACGCCGTGCTTCGCAATCACATCCAACATGCCCTTTGATTCCTCGGCGCTCGCGATGAGCGACCCGATAATCCTGATGTCACGGAAGATGAGCTCGGCGAACGGAATGGTGACGTTGTCCGGTTGAGCAATCTGCACCATGGTCCCATGCATCTTCGTGCTCGCACAGGCAATGGCTGCGGCATCTTTGTGGTCAGACAATGTCACAGTCGAGTCAGCGCCCAAGCCGCCAGTCACAGCCTGCACCTCCTTCACCACCTGCTCCTTCCCCTTTCTTGCATCAACAACGACATCCGCACCATAATGCTTCGTCAGCTCCAATCCTTCATCCCGAGCATCAACGCCAATGACCTTCAACCCCAAAGCCTTTGCGAACTGCACCCCCAAATGCCCAAGTCCACCTCCACTCCCCACGAAACAAATCCACTGCCCGGAAACCAGCCCACTCTTGAGCACACTCCTCCACACCGTCCTCCCCGCACACGCCAACGGCGCCGCACTCATAAAACTCACATCATCCGGCAACTTGGTCGTACTCGCCGCATCCGCTCTCACATACTCGGCAAAACACCCATGACTCTGCACCCCAACATGCCCTTCAATCCGCGTACAATACTGCGTCTGATTTTCCGGTCCCAAACAATCTCCGCACGACCCGCATGGGTGCAGCGGTAAACCGACCATGACGCGATCTCCCACGTGGAAACCTCGTGATGCGGCGCCGGACCCCAGGGCTACGACTGTTCCGCCGCCTTCGTGGGAGGCGGTCAGGGGGAGAGGCGCGTTGAAGATGCCTTGTTGTACCATGGAGTCTGTGTGGCAGTTGGAGGCTACGGCGATTTTTATGAGGAGGTCGTTTTCAGTGAGGTTGGAGGGGGTTTCGACCTGGAGGAGGTGGGTGTTGGGTTAGTATTTTCTTTTTCTTTTTCTTTTTTTTTCCTTTTTTTTCTCTTTTTCATTTTCATTTTCTTTCTCTCTTTTTGTATTTTCGTTTTCTTCTTGTTGGCTTAAAGGAATGAGTAGACGAGGAAAGAGATGAAAAGAGGGAAGCCTGGTCTGTTCGTGGGGGGACTCACTTCTCGAATTTCATATGGTTTCTTATATTCTACGACCTGAATGGCCTTCATTTTCGCGGGGATGTTCACTTCGGACATTTTTCTTTTCTTGTCTGACTTTCCTCTTTTTCCTTTTTTTTCTCCTTTTTTTCGTGTGTTTATTATTTCGTTCGTTTTTTCTTGTTCTAATCAAAAATCAGGCTTGACGTCGATCTTCTGATAGGCTGATTTTGATGTAAAGGAAAAACAACGATAAGAATTGAATTGAGACTTTGATTTGTACCGGAGGTATGGAAAAAAGGTATACTCGAGGAGGGTAGGGTATTACAAGAAATCGTAGGTACCTTAGGTAGTAAAGTACCTACTTATGGAGGGGCATTGACCATGTATATCTATCCTCCTTTCCGTTAGGTGCAAACCTAGGGACGTATGAATGCATCCGCGGGGTCCATTGACATCACAACACCGAGTGTGTGGGTGGTAGCAGGCTAGACGGCTGCGATTCTGCGACAGAGACGCGACAAAATCTTCTGTGGACTTCACGTCTGGCAGTCTTTTCCTCCCGCTGCAGGAGGTATGTGTACCACGTACCTCCCGTCCCTTGTAGTCGCACTTCTGCAGAAACTCCATATCTTCGACTTTTGCCGAAGCCTTCCAGCGTCAATCACGACAGGCTGCTCAGCTCGGTCGCGGACCCGCGCAGCTCGCATGATTGTTGCTTGTAGCTCTGCAGAAGGTCCTTGAACTCGGCTGAGATATCAGACAGCTTGCTGTGTTAACTCACGGATGCCCTCGTAATACGAAAAGAGCCGCTGTGACTGGCAGTGACTCGACTGGTCTGCGTGGTGACGGCCCAATCGTCCTGGCTACGGACCTTCTTGGCCAGATCTTGCTCGGAGAACAGGTTCCATTCAATCTTTCCATCTTCATCCACACTCAGATCAGTTGTGAATGATACTTGAGACGTCAGAGACAAGCTTGGAATGGGTGGTCTGGAAGACGGAGTGCCAGCCAGTGGCACGATGACAGAGTCTCGTCGTGGCCACTCCGCCAGAACTGTGCCAGGCGATATCCATCGTGCGGGCTCTGGCGTATAGTGCCAAACAGGTAATGGAAGCCACTTTGCCGATACTGGCGGAGTGGTGGTAGTGTAAGACTGATGAGCTGGCTGCAGCAGTGCCGGTCCCACTGGCAGCCAACCATATTCTCCGCCCCGGATCTTCTCATTAATGATCATTTCGATGTTGATCTCGTGTGTGTTCCATAACCGGGCGAGTGCAGTATGATGCAGAAGAAGCCACAGTGGATGGTGTAGAGCAACCCCTTCCATCGTGCGTACAAACATTCGGTTTGCATAGGAGTTCGCCCAGCCATCCTCACACTGTCGTGCCTTGAAATGGTTCAGCGCTGACTCACCCAAACCAATGCCTTCCAGGAACCGCGGGAGTGTGCACAGGAGGTCGGTACAGCTTGAAGTCAGCAAATCATGGAGTGTATTAGGCTGAGCACTGGCTGACCAGTGGACCAGTCTCTTGCAAACCTCTATCAAGGACAGTATCGCCTCTACCTCGAGTGAAGCAGGAAACTCCTGCCAGACACTGTGAGGAGAAGCGGCACTCCTTTGTCGCTTATGCCTACCCGATAGTGTTACGTTTGTAGGAAGGCGCCTTGCCAGATCTGCAAGCTGGGCGTGTGTATGCTGCGCCTGGATCTTCCGCAGCCACTCTAGCACGTTCATCGAGCCCCGGCGGATGCTTTGAATGTTTTGGACAGTATCAAATTGTCGCTCGCACAGGACTGCAGCTTTCAACAGAGTCTTGATTCTCTGTATACCGCCGTCGAAATCGGTGGTATTGTGAATCGTTACTCCGATCTTGAGACGACATGTCTCGTTGATGAGAATGGCAGTGATGCCAGATTCCCCAGGGTTGAGGTTGACCCAATGCAGTCTGTCCAGAATGCGTCGTACCTGAGACTGAGGCGACCAATATGGCTCATGGGCCACATTCCCCCATCCCTCGCGGATACTGGCCCACCACCAGGGTGGTGGAAAAGAACTGAATGGTGGCGATGTGAGTCGCGCGGCAAGCGTTGTATAGTGCTGATCGAAGTTGTGTATGGCGCACGATTCGGACTGTGTTAGTGCTACTCTATGGTCAAGTGCAGCAGCTGTCCATAGCAGCTTGTGCAGTGATGGTGTGTCGTGCATCACTACACAACCTCGCACATCGCATCTGCATTGTCCATGGCCCGAGAACAGTGGTTCGAGTACTTGCTTGACCCTCGGGTCACCAGTTTGACGCTCAACCACCACCAGGCAGTCCATCGTCAGTTTGTAGGTTGTATAGGGCGCCATTGTGGGCGGCGCACCGGCGATGTCGCGCCTCGCGTGTCGAACACTTCGACGGCGGCGATTTGTTCTGAAAGTGTGCGAAGAGTGACTGGTCGCTGATGACTGGTGGCCGATGACTGGTGGGTTGAGTAGTGGAAAACGGGCGATTCACTTGTGGTGCAGCGCGAGCGCACTGCATTCTTGTGAGAGATGGATGACAGTAAGGTAGACTTTTAGGCAATGGACGGGTGCATATCTGCCAACTTGATATTCCTAGAGCTTTAAACCAAGTGAATGAAAAGCATTGGACTTTACGATAGAGCTCAGCAACGGAACTCATTGTGTGATAATCATATCTCCACGACGGCCTCTGAATGACCAGCTGCGAGTAGAGGAGTGAGCGGCCGGCTACACTCAACGTATGCAAGTGAAGGACTCGCTGCAAGCATGCAAGCGAACGAACAGCTGCACGTGTGGAAATGTTGATGGATCGCCTTGAGGAGAGTCGTGGATAGAAGTCCATATCTCCACAGCTTGACCATGGTGCGATATATATAGTAAGGTAACTATGGAGTTGCCAAGGGCCAAGGCACGAACACGCCGTATAGGCTGCGCGCGTACGCAAACCTTGCCCATGCGCGTATCCTCTCATCCACCTCCCACTAGGAGGTAGGAGGTGGTATATCACGACTTCACCTGTCTTTTGCTTCCTCTGTTTTCTGCTCTTTCGCTGCGAGTCTTCCGTCCCTCTCTCCCATTCCAAGCGACGATTGTTACCTGAGCATCTACTCCGAAACCATGGAGTACTGCTGCAGCGTACCATAGACAGAAAACGCTCCTCAATACCGCCGTCCGCACATTCTCCGCCTCGTCGTTCTTCCAAAGGCGCCGACTGCAAAGTGCAGCGAGGCCGGATGTAGGGCCTCACATCGAAGTGTTCAAGCGGTTGGTCGCCGACGACAAGGCTACACAGAAGCATGCTCGTGGATGTCTACTGCTTCACCAGGCAGAGATCCAAGCATTGCCCAAGACGGAGCAGAAGAGTCGCGCGGAACAATTGGATATAGCCGGACGTCGATAGGTCCTCGCGTGGTATGGGAAGAGCGATATAGAGAGATGGAATCGCATCTTTGCCGGCAAAAGGTTTCCTGCTGCATTGTGCTGGTTTGTCTTGGCGCAAGACCTCGAGGAGGTTTTCTGGGAACGGATCGTTGCACAGGCCATTGTGCGGATGCCAGGCACTTGACGCCCAGGATGGGTATCAAAGCTAGGTACTGGCTGGAATAGCCAATGCACATATAGCACGGGTCGATGGTGGTGTGAACGAAGCGCTTGCCTGCTATCAACGAGCTTATGATGTGATCTACTCTCCTGGTGAGCTCTGCTTCACAGAGTTCCCATCGCTGTTCATGGACGTTACGATCTGGCGCGCTTGGAGTTCCCCTTGCTGTTCAGTAGCAGATGAAGCGCTGTATGATGCTTTCGTGAAGAACCCATCTAGGAGGGGGCAGAGCACACTCCGGGACAACCACACACGGGCTTCGTGGAAACTGCTACACCTACCAGACTAGAAGCTTTCCAGTAAGTCGAGTATCTACGGCGGAAGCTGGGTCTCGAGTTTCTCTTATAGACTTCGTCGGTAGACGAAGCGTCTACTGCTCTCTACATAATGTACATAGCTTACATCTGCTGTTGCTAAGATCGAGTCTCCGATGCATAGTACTATAAGGAGCGTCCTACTGAAATCGATCCTAAACTCGACCGCTAGGCTTAGAAGAGGCCTGATTCTATGGACCGCGACCCACGATTAGACAGTGTTCGCCGCCCAGGCACAACTGTACCTTGGGGCAAGCAGCCGCTACACCAAAGTGCTGCGGTGTCTGCTGGAAACGCACCACTACGCTCTGCTGAGCCTTTCACGTTACGATCAATAGAGCCAATAATGGCTGTCTGCGCTTGCAGTAACTCAACAGTTGCTGGGCCTTTCGGATGTTGCAACAGATCTTCGATTCACTTGCGATTCGCGTAGCTCGGCGTTAGCCGAGCCAATTTCGCACGCCCACTGACCGTTCCAAAAGTTTCTATGACTCTATCCTCCAACTTGCAGACTCAAACATTGATCTTCGCAGCAGGACCTTCAATCCCTATCACCCACAACATCACATCAACACAACATGGATCCGCCGCCCACCAAGGAAGAGCTTGCACGAATGCGCCGAGAGTTCGAAGCCGCGCGCGGCTTCGAAGAGGAGGACGACCTCCTGTACGCCTTCAAGCCGGTTGTCGAGCATCCACCAGCCGTGGCCGCCAACCACACCGTCGCTCCACCTCGTCGCCAGCCCGTTGTCGAGCGTCCACCACCTGTCGCCGCCCATAGCTCCGGCATTCCACCTCGCTACCCATCACCAACTCCCAGGGCACAACTCCCGCGCCAGTACAACCCCCACACACATGGCGCTTGGCGTCCATTGGGTCCACCACCTGTCGCCGCCCATAGCTTCGGCATTCCACCTCGTTACCCATCACCAACTCCCAGGGCAACACTCCCACGCCAGTACAACCCCCACACACATGGCGCTTGGCGTCCATCGAGTCCACCACCTGCCGCCGCCAATCGCATCGGCATTCCACCTGGTTACCCACCATCGGGACCTCTCTATGAGTTGGTCCTCCAAGAAGTCCGTTTCGAGACACCTCGTCATGTGAAGGTATCAATTCCACAGCAGTACAATTCGATTGCACAAGGCGGTTGGCGTCCATCGAGTCCACCAACTGCCGCCGCCAATCGCATCGGCATTCCACCTGGTTACCCACCATCGGGACCTCCCTATGAGTTGGGCTCCCGAGGACTCCATTTCGAGACACCTCGTCAGATGGTGCCATCAATTCTGCACCAATACAGTCCGGTTGCACATCAACCTTGGCGTCCATCGAATCCACCACCAAATGCTGTTGGCGGCGGTGCTCTAGCGCTAGACCGCTTCAACGCGACTCAACTCGGCGAACATCCAGCTCAGCAAGTTCCGCTGCCCATTGTCAGGCGTGTTCGTGTCCAGTCATGCCCTGCGGGTTTCGTGCAGGAAGTGGAAGAGCAGGTGTCTCCTCGTGGCGGCTGGACCGGCCAGCCTTTAGGCACTCCCGAAGCTCACTATGGCTATCAGATCCACGACGGCTTCATCACTGAAGACCGTTGGAGAGAACTTCCCGCCAATGTGAAGAAACAGATCTACGAGCAGCGATCGATCAAGGAACATCGGGCCAGCCGGGTCCGCCTTGGTCTGGGCCGCCCTTCTGTGCCGACCGGTCCTCGAAACGAGATGGCCATGACCCACAAGAGGCGCAACAGCCACGGGTCGAGAAGCTCTGAGGGTGTAGCAGGCGATCAAGCGGGAAAGCAGTTGACGAGTCCTCAGTGGAGTCGTAACAAAGGGGTCTGGAAGGCAACATTTGGTGGCAACTACCTTGGTGGTTCCTAGCATGCTCATCATACCGGTCAGTGTTCGAGGTTCCAAAGCTGGAACGAGAAGTCAGACTGGCTGTCCTGAACACAGACGCTGCTTGGCAGCTTTCATGTGGTATACATTATCTGCTTTCAGCAGGGGGAAGAGGGTGTGCCTACACGGCTCGACGGTTGTGCGTTGAGTTTGAAAAAGGCGTCTGATCTGCATATGGATTGCTTCCCATTCGCAAGCTGTGAGCGGCCGCTAATGGCAGGACTATACCCTGGTAGACACAGTCTGCCTAACAATGCCTTGTGGGTCAGGGTTTGGGTGTGTGTAGACAAAAAGAAAAGGCAGAATACCAGTGCCAATTCAAATTGAAAATCAATGCTATACCATGTCCCATTGGCTTGTGAGTCCCAAAAAGACATCAGTCGGATTCCATAAACACTGACGTCACGCTGGGCATCGTGAATTGATCTTGTACAATGTTGGTTCCAGTAAGTTACCATGTCCAAAACACTGACACCAACAGAGCAGAACAGGACAGATCAAGGCAGCATGACCAAAAGAAAAACTCGCAGCAGCACAAAAGCAGATCAGAAAACCGTTGAAAATGAAAACGACCCCATCGCCGCAACTCAGGAACAAGACTCACCCATGAAAGCCCCCATCACCCAAACCCAAGCAGAAGAACAACATCAACAACACAAGCAAGACCCGCCAACAATCCACCATTTCACACTCCCGTTCAAAGACGACAAGGAAATCACCTGCGAGCGCCGCGTCCCCACCACCAGTGATGGCAGCAACAATCGTACCAACCATGCTCCTCACACTCTCATTTTCACTCATGGCGCCGGAGGCGGAATCACCGCGCCTTCGACCTCGGACTTCGCTACTGGGTTCTCGAGTTTTGCGCCAATAGTTTGCTATCAAGGGACGATGAATCTTACGAATCGGATCAAGTATTTTCATATTGTAATTGAGAATGAGAAGAAACATACACAGACGACTACGACTAGCGAGGTGGTTCTGGGTGGACGGAGTATGGGTGCTCGGGCGGCAGTGTTGACGGCGCTGGAGCGGCGAGAGAAGATGTCGGAGAAGGAAAAAAATGGAGCGTTGGTGTTGGTGAGTTATCCTTTGATGGCGGGCACCAAAGGGGAGAAGAGGGAGGAGGAGAGGAGAGAGAAGATTTTGAAGGATTTAGATGAGGGAATGGATGTCTTGTTCATTGTGGGGGATGCAGATGCCCAATGTCCGATGGAAATGTTGGAGGAGATGAGAGGTGTGATGAGGGCGAGGAGTTGGGTTTGTGTGGTTGAAGGGGCGGATCATGGGATGGGGATGAAGCCGAATAAGGCTGCGGAAGATATGAGGAGGAAGACGGGAGAGGTTGCTGCGAGGTGGTTGGAAGAGAGGCATGACGAGGCGAGGGACAGTACGATGTCGTGGGATGGTGAGAGCGGAGAGATTGTCTATAGCGGGTGGCAGAGGACATGTTCCGGTGAGCAGCCTAAAGGCAAGAAACAGAAATTGTAGCATGTGGTTTCTTGAAAGAGTTGTTGCACAAGATGGTATAGCGACGTCGTTGGCCACGTCGTGCAAGCAGGAGAAATGCATCATCGTGACGAGCGAGATGCGCTCTCGTTACTGCGATCGACGGCCCATTCGGGGATGATAGTACATGTATATGGTCTTGGACTCTTGGGGAGGCATGGAAGATGCGAACAGGCCTGTTCATGATTGTCCCGTCCATATCGCTACCGTGCTTCTCCAGAGCTAGAGTGGTGCTTGTTATGGGTGGCGTATGTCTCAAGTGCAAGCTACAGCTGACAGACTCGATTGGCGGTATGACCATGTACACATCAAGGCGATCTGACCAGAACAGGAAGTTCGTGCGCTTTGAGGCCATTGTATTGATTCCGATTCAGGTTCAGGTTCGTAATCATCACCATTCAGGCACCTCGGTCATCGATACAGGTACTGTGTGGGGGATAGTGCAATGATTACCTACCTACCTGACCTAGGTATGCATCGGCACATTCGCTTGGCTCCGTCGTCTTCGTCCGACTCTCGCGACAGGGAGCGAAGGTCATGGACGGGGCTGCGCAACAAGTGTCGCTTAGGTCCGAGTACGAGAGACGACTCAGACGAGAGTGAAGATGGATAAGAAAAAACTTCATTTATTACGATGGCGTGGCAGGACTGCCGCAGGAGAAGGGGAATCGAGGATCATGGCAGTAGACACCACCTCGGCACCTCCAAGGCTTCAATAATCCAATAATCCAATCAGAACTCCACAAGTATTCTAATAATGTCGCATTGGAAGTGGGATTACTTTCCAGGAAAATCCTGCGTCAATCCAGCATTCCAGCTTTCAACTTTCTAGGAAGACTGGGATGATGATCACCTTCGCACGTGCAGCGGCAGCGAACTCACTTCTTCCCGTGTTTCGCAGGGGTGTTTGGAGGTGTGTGCCCACTGCCCACTGTCCAGTTCCCACTCTCTCTCTAGTCTCTCACTCTCGAGTCTCTCACCGTGCAGACTCATCAACTATACTTCAGACTACTGTTCTTCTCCTTGTCCTACTATGATAATGACACTACTGCTTCTCCGATATACCTGAGATGCGCTTCCCGTTTCCTAAAATTGACTCTCATCTCAGCACTCCGCTCACAACGATGTCCATCCATACCACCTCAGACAACCTGCCGGGGCCATCGAGCTGGCGGAGCGCGTCGGATCCGACCGTACACTGCTGCCGCATTCTCCGCCAGAACATACGCTTCTCCCCCCAGTCTCCAGAAGGCTGGGGCCAAGGGGCACCACCACCACCGGTGACCGGCTAGCTCAGAGGCCTTGTCTCAGTCCGGGGTATCTGACCCTTCACCGCGAACGTCCTCTCTTCAACCGCCTGCGGGCCTGCGCCGCATGGCCGGCATTTTCATGTCGACGGTCTTGGACCTTGGGATGATAGGGCTTGCGAGAGTTGAGACAGCTGCGAGCCAGTGGGCGGGCAGGCGGTGACATGGCAGTCCGGACTCCCTCCACTCCCTCCAGCATGGATGGTGCTGGCTCAACGACAACTCAAAAGATTGCTAGATCCTAGCACAGACGAGCCTACTTTTAGAGCTCTCGTCGTCTGCTGTCTGAAAGTAGTGTACTACTACCGCTACTGCTCTCTCTTGACGACTACTGCTACTACTACTGCTATTGCTATTGCTATTGCTACAACTACTGCTACAACTACTGTACCTCAGCGGTCGTAGGAATTGGCTCAATGATCGACATCACAAGTTGCAACCCCTCCACATATCCAACATGCTCTCTCTAGCAACGGCGGTGCCGACGTTCGTGTGCTCGTCTCTGTCTTTCATTGCCAGTTCGATCTTCGCGGTATCCTACATCATGTACCCTCCTGAGCGTCATTTCCGACAAGCAATGATTGTCAATTTGCTGGTATCTGGTATGCTTGATATCGACCGAGCCCCAGAGGGACTTACTGCTAGGAGTGATGATTGACAGATGGCGTAGATTGGATCAACTCGCTGAACAACAGCATTTCGGGCGCCATTGCGCTTGCAAGAGCAAATGTCAAAGGAGGTGCCCTCACGGCGGGCCCAGCTTGCACTGCCAATGGCTACATTGGACAATTCTCCGTCCAGGCGATCGACTTCAACATTTTGGTCATTTCCTTGACCGTGTTGCTCACGGTACGACATCCCCGTTTGATCATGGAGCCACCGTGGTGGCAAATCGTATGTGTATGTGCCATTCCTTGGATACCGCCAACCATCACAGGTAAGGAAGTGCGATTGAACGTCATCCATAATGTGCGGGACTGACACCATGGGCAGCCAATACCGCACTGGGTCTCGGACTGTATGGACCTGTGAGCGGGAATTGGTGCTGGATCGAGGCAAAGTACACTCCCCTCCGCTATGCACTGACTCATGGCTGGCGCATAGCCATCTTCATCTCGACTATCAGCATCTACACCTACATCTACATTTACCTCATCAAAGCGTACGGCAGAGTGACATTTGACAACTCGTCTGCCATGGCCACACCAAACAACGGCACACTGAGCAGGATGAATGCAGCAGAGGACAAGATGGCTCTCTCCGAGATACCACGTATGCAATCAACACTCATTCGCGTCAGATCCTCGATCACAACCACTTACGAACATGACGAAGAACCTTTACGGCCGAAGTTTCCCGCCATCAGCGAAGAAGAGGGCGACGTGGGGAGTGTCGATAGCGCGGCGAAGAATCCATTCCCGCACCCGAGCGACAGTAGCACTACCGGAAATACGGCCCGAATCGGATTCGCAAATGAACCAGGAGCAGGCAATGCCGCCACGCATATCATGTCCTCTGGAGCTCGACAACGCAAGCAGGCCGTGCGAAAGATGCTCTTGCTGAACGGGTATCCCATTTTATATGTCATTCTGTGGATACCCGGCATGGCGACGCGTATATATGAGGCCTTTGGAGTTGCGCCATTGTGGCTGCGAGGCTTGCAGGCCAGTACCCAACTGGTGGGCTTCGCCAATGCTATGACATATGCCTACAACGAACAGCTCCTGCAGCGAATCCGCGAAGGAAAGCGACGCAGGTGAAGAGTACTTAAGTTGGGCGAAGAGGATGAAGAAGAAGAAGATGATTGATGATGATGACGAAAGAGGAACTTCTGTGCGAAAGGCACATATTGTACAACACAACCATTGTGAAAACCTCACACACAGACCCGCAGGACATCGAACAGTTGTCCCAAGGGAACGACGTAACCAGCCATCTGCAATAGCAGCAGTACACGGGATGTATTCCAGGAGCTCTCCGGTGCCTTGAACAGGATCTCTCCCTCTCTGGGATAGCGAGCTGAAGCGAGATGGAAGACTTGCGGTCCATGCCAAGCTACAGCAAATCACGTATTACAGCGCCTAGCGAAGCCAGGGCCCCCCGATTTCCAACAGTCAGCGTTATATAAGAAAGGAGGGAACATGAACAGGCCCTAATTCTAAATGCCCTACAGGCGAAGTCTGGGATTATTAATAATTCACCATCCCTGATTCTGGACCCGAGCCCCTGCAGGAAAAAGCCACAGGGAAACTTCCATGGTAAGAGACCTGGGAGAGAGAGAGCCGAAGCGAAGCTGCGAAAGGGGAGAAAAAGTGAGAATTGAAGAAAGACTGGGAGACCAGAGAGGTCTAAACCGGATAGTACCGGCATGATGCCTCATGACAAACAAAATTCAATTTCCCAGAAACTGGGATGTCCTATCTTCACGGGAAGCTCTGGATGGATGGGATGTTTGATGCTTGGCAGATGCCAAACTCGGTTAGTTTCCTTTTTTTTCTTTCTTTGGAGACCCTCAATTGGAAGCTACACCACCTACTGTACCTACCTAGGTAGGTAAGCATACAGGGTGTCGCAAATTTGGGTTTTTTATACCTTTTTGGCAATCCCTTCTCGGCTCCAGTTGGCTGTGGCTCTGAATGGGGAAAGGAGGCGGATGGAAGGACGGATGTTCGAGATTGTTGACTGCCGTTGTGGTAGTACCTGGAATGGAAATTGGATGGTTGGAAGGAATTGAGAGGGAAGGGCAAGGATTGGATTGGATTGGATTGGATTGGATTGCATATTGGAAGAATTTCAGAGATACCCCTACTACGACGAATCATGATACATACCTACCTTTTTTTCAAACACAAAAATATAATGTGACCTTTGTAAAATTATAAAGTCTTTGTCTTACTGTCATACGCAACGCGTGTTCTTTTCTCAGGTAGCCATCAGGTTTTCTTCTGAGATTTCTCTACTGTACCTCCTAGCTAGCGCATACATCCTCGCATGTGGCGCAACCAAAAGGCAGGCGGAATGTCATGCATGCATGCAGTCGTTTTTCTCGGGGGATGATTTCTCAGGTACACGGACTCATGATTTTTTTTTTTCTTTTCCATTTTCGGCTTGTGGTGCTCTCCGTAGCATGCTCACGTTGCTATTTGAGTGGTCGTGGTGGCTCAGAGTCTTCTTACGTGTATATAAGAAGGGCTGCGAGCCAAGGCCCAGGCTGACGTTGGACTGTCCCGTCCCCTCCCCCCATCCCATCCCATCACCATATTATTGACAATCAGGTACCTTGTTGATGGTCGTGAGAAAAAAACTTTCAAGGTGATTTTGCCCAACCGAGCAGTCCTGGCCGACAAGACGTGAGCGCAGCAGCAGCGGTAGTGAGGGGGTTGGGTTCTCAGTTCTGGTCTGGCATTCCTCCTGGAATAAGCTTCACGGGAAAAATCAGTCGCTGAGTTGACTTCTTCGTGATACATGCAGCAGTAGTAGGAAGCAGATGCATACCATCGCCACATTGTTTCCGTTGAGTAAGATCTTCTTGAGCTTCGTGTGCGCACCGGTGTAGTCGCTGAACAAAACGTAGTCAGCATTGCAAGGCTTTAGTATCACTGAAGAATAATAATCATGGATGTTTTTGGGAGGCCATACTACTCTGTCACATCCTCGAGCACCATGTCTGCCAGTTTGATCAGTACATTGAGCTACCAAACATCTTGTCCATACTTAGAGACGGATTAGTACGCACTGACGAAGTCATCGAATCCCATTAGCGTGCCACTGAACTCTGCAGGATTTTATATGTCAGTTCTGGCGCTCGTAAACCATTCCCTATACGGTGGGGGGAGGAGAGAAGTAGTGAACCTTTGTCGC
This sequence comes from Sphaerulina musiva SO2202, assembly GCF_000320565.1. NCBI lineage: Eukaryota > Fungi > Ascomycota > Dothideomycetes > Mycosphaerellales > Mycosphaerellaceae > Sphaerulina > Sphaerulina musiva. Next base: position 1,070,407 of record NW_016017391.1, read on the forward strand.
CTTTCATGATGACCCAGATGGGCGAGCCCACGCATCGGTCAATGAGTTCCAGGGGAAGTAATTGTGAAGACATCGTTTCTGTGTTTTGGTTGTGGATGGGGGACTGCTACAGCATTGTCTGTGGGTGATGATGTTGGAGGTGGTGGTTGTGTCGAGAGCGGCAGAGTTCCAGAAACGCAAAGGTGCCTTCCGACATTTGTCCGTTTGCCGCTCGCTCTTCACGTTACGTTGAGATGCATGTTTTTCCCTTGCTACATGATTCTACCTACTACTACTACTACGTGTACCTCCCACAGCTTCGAGCGTAGTCTACCTGGGGCAGTGCAGGCATGATTGAACGAGAGTATTGATGCTATCCAACACGCCCATCTTTGCTGATGTGGCTTTCCGATTGCGATCTGGCCATGTCTCTGCCGGTGAGATGGCCTCCATGGCATCTGGACTCGAATCGGCGACGACCGCGATCATCTCATCACCACGACTCCCTTCGACCCGGCCGTTGAGCCATCGCTGGGATCGCTCTCGGGGTCTCGTTCTCGAGCGTGCGAGTCGGCGAATCCGTACCGATCGCACCTGGAAGCAGGGAAATGGCATGTATGCCTTGCCAGCGTCAAAGAGGTCATATGCAACGCGAGAGTTGGGGCGCCCGAGTGGTAGCCAGAGAACCACTGCGACGGGGACTACTTCCTACGTGGACAACCCGCACAGGGTGCCAGGCTTCACGGGAGCGTCACCACAGCAGATTGAGCAATTGGCTAGAAAAGTGAAGAAGCTTGAAGGCGAAGCCTCACAGCGGCAATATGAATTTGACAAATTGAAAGACAGCATCAAGAGCAAGGATGTCATACTGGAACAGCGTGAGTTCGTGCTTCAGGATTCATTGCAACAACTAGATCAGGCAAGGAGAGCGCATAAAAAGGAATTAGAAAAGCTACTGGCAGCGCACTGGAAGGAGTCGGAAAAGCTACGGGTAGCGCACCAGAAGGAGTCGGAACAGCTACGGGCAGCGTACCAGAAGGAGTCGGAACAGCTACGGGCAGCGTACCAGAAGGAGTCGGAACAGCGACAGACAGAGCAGCAGAAAGAGGTAGAAACATTGCAACAGAGCCTCAGGCAGGAACAGGAAGCAGGAAGACTGGAGCTCCAAACGGCGATTGAAAAGCATGCGCAGGAGTTGCAGGAAATGCGTGATTCGGCTCAAGCTGAGCAAGACAGGGTACTGCAACTGTCCGCGTCTGGACTGGATGAGAATGCGCCTATCCTGCAAGTTGTTAGGTCCGAGGTCGAGGATGAGGCGCGTCAACGTTTTGACAAACAGTTGTACGAGATTGAACATCGACATAAGCTCGCCCTGAGCCACGAGAAGGCTGTGCGAGCAGAGTTGGAAAAGTGGAAGGATCGCGCGGAGAAGGACAACCAACTGCGGGCAGGAAGAGAGTCCACGGTCTTGACTCACCTGAAGGATCAAGTTGACGCGCTACGCCGCGAGAAGAACGCGGCAGTGGTCGACTCCAACACAGAACGCCTGCGCAACGAACGACTTCGAAAGACGGTTGCAGAAAGCCAGAAGTTGATTGAAGGCAGAAAGGCTCGCACAGAAGAAAGTCGCAGAGATTATTTTGGATATCGTGAGCTTTTCCACTCCATGGGTGACCAGATATACGAGACGCTAGGTGGTGCGACATCGATTGAAGAGGACTTGGAGCGCGAGGCTCTGCTATGGCGAAAATCGGCACAGGTCTTCCAAAAAAACAGAGAACTTCTATTGTTCCGACAAAATTCGACATATGACACTCTCCAACGCACTATCAACGAGTTCCTGGAAGGCAGGGCCATCGCAGCGCAGGCGGCAGCCTCAAACGTTCGTCAGCGGTCTGGCAAGCTCTTGGAGGCACGGAAGTCGCTCAATTTGCAAGGCCACGCCTCGCGCATGGTGACCAATTACCTTCATTTCGAGGCGGAGCCGACACATGCTAGGGCAGTGTCTGTGGTACATTACATGTCCCTTGTTCTGCCTTTTAAGCAGCGTCTTGAGTACTGTCACGGACAAATTACCGACGTTGCTGCCCGCATACAAAAGCTACAAGATATGTCCTCAGAGGTTTCTACGGAACTGGAACGTAAATTAACGATGCTCAAAGCGCGCAGAGAGCTACTTGGAGAGTTCCTCAAATACGCCGAAGCATTCCGAGTCCGAGAGGCCATGGCAGCGCTTCTCAATGGTAGCGCCGAGGATCGTATCACTTTTGTGCGAACGCGTGCAGTACACGACCGTTTCCGTACTTTGACGAATGTGATTGCGAGGAACGAGAGTGACCATAGCCTGGAAGCAATCGGGAGACAGCTCTCGAGGGCCAGAGGCCTCATTACACAGCAAGAGAACTTCGTGCGGTCTCGGTTGATTGCACAGCAAGACCTGGGTCAGCTCGACCAGACTCTTGTCGAAGAAGCCGACAGCGAAATTCGAAGGCGTCTTAAAATCCACAACCATGAAGCCGACGTAGCTTTAGATGTCATTGTTAGGCAGCGCAGGAGTCTCGCCAAGAATATGCGTGAGCGCAAAATGAAGCTGCGGAAGGTGGCGACAACAGTCGGCCGATCTAGCAGCACCGTCAACGATCTAGCAGTCACTGATCTCGCCAAGAACATGCGTGAGCGCAAAATGAAGCTGCGGAAGGTTGCGACAACAGTCGGCCGATCTAGCAGCACCGTCGACGATCTAGCAGTCACTGATCTCCCGCTCGCAACCGAAAACCCAGGTCTTGCACGTGCAAATAGAGTCGTGCGCCGTCGCCATACTCGCAAGTCACGTGTACACATAAGACTGGCTCTTCATGTGCGACCCCCCGAAAAACTTAGTGCTCTCGATGCGGAGAACATTTCAGCATCCGCTGGAGCAGGCCGACTCAACTTCACTCCCACACCGCCCATGCAGTCTTCTCACTTCCCATCACCGCATTCTCTCAGCAAGAGTCAGGAGCAGGTGTCGCGGTGGTCCACTCTCGGTAACGCTTTGAGGACCCAGAGCGACACGAACTCGGGGCATGTAGCAGTGCTGAAGCCAAGCGGTAGAAAGGATGCGGCGGAATCGGCAGAATCTCAGTCAGTTGCCATGACAACCTCGGTCGACCAATCAGCACACAAAGAGGACGCGCAAACCTCAAAGACACTCACTCGTCAGAGCAGCACTGCTACATCGACTCCTCCAGCAAAGGCACACGCGTCTCCTTTAGGACCGCAAGAACACGCCATGTCACATGCAGGCATTTTCAGCCGGGACCATCTCGTCGACAGTGATGCTGTGTCGATACCAAGCTCGCTGTCCTCATATGTGCCCAGTGACAATGATTCTGCAGAAGCTGATGTTGCGCCAGGAAGTCCAGCTGCGGAAGACGCTTCGGCAGTGACACCCGAGCCTCATACGATCTTAGACTATCAAATCCCGCAGAAGGCATACCGCGAAGCTGTCATGGCCTCAACGAGCTCGAATGCCGCATTCTGGACTCATCAGCTATACAAGTCAAGCGAAGGCAAATCTCCCATCGTGTACTACTGCAAAAATCTCGACACCGCAGAGCGGCAGTGCAAGCTCTTTCTCAAAGAACCCGTGCTCGGCTTTGATCTGGAATGGGAAATGAATTCGACTCTGGGCAAGAGCCCGATCAAGAAGTGCGTGTCACTAATTCAGCTTGCTTCCGAGGATAAGATCTGTCTTATTCATGTGGCTTGCTTTGCCGGAGAAACAGCCGAACAACTTCTCCCACCGAGTCTGAAGACAATTTTGGAAGATGTTAGGGTTGTGAAGGCGGGTGTCCACATCAACAACGATGCTCAGCGTATGCGGCGCTGTTTCGACGTCGATATGAAAGGAATCTTCGAGCTGAGCCATATGTATCGTCTTGTCAAGACCCCAGACGCAGTCAGCTTCAAGCTTGTCAAGTTGGCTGAACAGGTACAGGACACGTTGTTGCTGCCGCTGAAGAAGGACGACGTTCGAGTTTCAGCTTGGTCGAAGTCATTGAACGCACAGCAGTGCGCCTATGCTGCAGCTGACGCCTACGCTGGTTTTCGGCTATTTCACCAGCTTGATAACCTGCGAAAAGACCTCAGGCCAACGCCACCGCGTCCTGCGTTTTTCGAAACTTACCAACCAATCATACTTGGAGACGGCACCATTATTGAGCGGGCCACTACCAGGCCGAAAAAGGCCGTCAAAAAGTCTGCAGCAGTACTTGGCGATGCACATGAAAGCGATGATGAGTACCATGACGCTCTCGAGGAGTTGCCTAATACCTACGAACTCGGCGCGGCAGCTCTTCAAGATGGCAAGGTCGACATTGATGAAGCTGATCCAGAGTCTGTTGCTGCACTCCGCGAAGTGATGGAAAAGACTTACCTGAGAGGCTCGCCGTCTAGTGTCGATAGCCAGACATCTATCGACGCTGGGTCGAATACAACTGTCAACGCAATTCCCACTCAAGCGATGCCCAAGTCTGAGTCCAAGCCTTCAAAGCCAGCATCCCATGTTCTCGTGGCATCGCCGGAAACCATGTTAGCAGACATGTGGATAGATTCTCTGGCTTCTCGCAACCCCAAAGTAGGCGCCGCAAGCTTGAGGGCCTATCATCTCTGGCATCACCAGAATCACAGCCTCGATGCCGTCGCAGGACTGTGTCGACAGCCACCCTTGGCCCTGACGAGCGTTGCCAGCTACATTATGACTGCCATCAAGGAGGAAGATATGCCGTACGACAAGGACCGGCTCAAGGAGGCTTTTGTGCATTTACCGAAGAGTGTATGGCACGTCTATGGAAAATGGGTAAAGGAGTTGGGATTGGATCAATAATAGCATTGCCGGGGATAGAGTTGATACCTTACGTTTGTGTTGTCGTGCATAGCGAAGGTGAAATGGGTTCTGAATTCACATGTACACTGCGTATGTACAGGTAGTGATGGACAGGAGTACATCATTGCACAAGGTCCTTAATGTAGTGCAGTCACGAATGAGAAAACTCTGCTCCAGTTCATGTTGGATTCAGTTTTTCCGCACTCACGTTCAGTAAGGTACTGCCTGCCGCACGAAGTCTCAAGTTCATTGCAATCATTTACACTTCTCCCCACCACTGATTTCTCGTCCTCTCCATTTCCAATTCTGCGGGAAATGTCTCGAGGAAGTTGCACAGTTCATCCTGCCAGCCTGTTCTCGAAATATTGCCATAATACGCAGAAGTATACTCCCAGTAATGCGGATACCACCCCGAAAATTCCCAATCGATGATGGCGGCCACGTTATCGTCGCGAATGAGAATATTGCACGGGTTGAGGTCGGCGTGGGTGAAGACGGGTGGAGGCCATGGCCCGTCTTGCATGGCTGCCATCTTCTCGATATCTTGCCATTCCTGATCTTTCACCCGGTTGGGATGATCGGATGGGCGCAGGTCTTCTCGAAGCCAGAAATGAAAATCTTGTATACTCTTGAACGGCCCAAAACGTTCAGCTCGTTTGATACGGCAGTCCATGAGACTCCCACCCGTGCAGCTCTCCACTCCGGTACCCAGTGGAGGCGTCAGTGTCCTTAATTCGTGAATCATAGCTTTCAACTGGGCAAACATCTTTTGGCGGCCTTCTTCAGAGAGCCTGCTCCATGCCCGAGGAATGTCTTCGCCGCGAATTCTTTCCATCAGAATGAACGTCCGGCCTTTGTGTCTGAATGAACAGTAAACTCGAGGTACCGGAATAGACGTGTTTTCAGCAATGAATTTCATCGTGGCCGCTTCTGTCAAGCGAACTCGCCGCCCGCACTTGATAATTTTATGCCTTGAGATAGGTGTACAAACGCCATTTGATTTGTAGAAGCGTCCTAGAGTTCCAAGGGCCAGCCTGGTGAACAGTCTTGACAGACAAGTACTGTTGACACCCGCGATTTGCAGATTCTCATGCTCGGATGCAGCATTGTCGGAGCTTGAGACAATGCTTGTCATGGTAGAGTGAATGGTCTAGACAAGCGATTGATATCAAAGTTCTGAGGCGCGCGAAGAGTCGCGTCGCGTCTGCTTTCAACGAGTCGGGCGGGCTGGACCGGGTGTCCGACCTACCTGGTCGCACAGCGCATGCATACGGGAAACATTGAGTCCCCAATACTGGGTGCCCTTTGAATATACTAGAGATTAGAGGTGCGGTAGAGTAGCTGGGTTGCGAGTATCGAGGGAGCTGCTCAGCGATACACAAGAAGACACAGTGATTGGAAAGATTAGCAGAAAGGTCCTTCGTGAAACATTTACCTCCTAGGCGATAATGCAATATATTGATCATGCGTGCTCCTGGAGCTCTGAATATTTCGACACGACTAGAGTCCCGTCGACTTATCGCTAGATTTCGTTTCTCTGTGTTCTCGTAGCGCTTGATTCTGTTGATTCTGTTGGCGCTGCAGTGTCCATGACTTTATTCACGTTCAACCTGAGCCTCGCTTCTTTCATAGATTCCCTTTCTCGATTCTTTTCCTCTCTCGCTCTGCCTCTTTCAGACGCCGCTCTGCTCTTGATTTCCCAAGGTCTCCATAGCTCATTGCTCTCGCTGTGCCGATCACTTTCGACTTGGTGCCTCGGCGAGCTCTAGCCTCGCTGTTTGTTCTTACGACGACTTGATTCTGCTCTTGAAGAAGCGCCCGCTCGGCGATGGACAGCTGGGTAGCATTGGTAAGTTTCTGTAGGCGGTGCCGTATTGATGCTTAGCCGGCTGCCACGAGAGCTGTGCGTAGCAATGCAGCAGCAGCAGGCATGAGCAATTACAGCAAGACTGCGCGACAGTAAGGGGGCGGAAGGCACAGCGGTCCAGTGCGATGGGGTCGAAGCAGGCTCTCAAGTGTCGAGTCAGGCTCTCAAGTGTCGAGTGATGCAGCAGTACCTGTGCAGGCTGAAATCATTACAATGAACAATCATAGGCTGAGCCAAGGACGTGATATCCCATTCTGGACGGCGCCAAGCTCCATCGGGGCTTCCCCGTCGGTGTTTGGGGAGGAAGGTACGTACGTACGTGCCTACCTACCTCCTGAGTGGTTGCCGGCGAATGCGGAGGATGTCATTGCGTTGCACGTGACCGTAGCTGAAGCTCGCAAGCTGGCCACGCTTTGGCTCTGGAAAGTCAATAGACTCTCCTATACACGACAACACCAAACACCCTCCATCACCTCTAATAACGCCGTTACGACCTCCATTCGCTCCTTCACTTCTGGCCATTCCCGTTCTCAACCGCGTGTTTTCCCTTTGGCGACATCGACCGGGGGTAATAGACACGCAGCGCTGCGGCGGCGCAAGACACTCAGTTCCAACCAGCCATTATGGCGCCGCTGCCTATCAAGTTCACGGAGCAGCTGCAGCTCACTGCGGTGGGCATCGAGGTATGTCCGAGACGCTCTGGATGGACAACTGGAGATCTCTCACTGACATGCACAAACAGCCGGCATCAATAGGCTTCAACTCATGTACCCTCGAATCAGATCACTTCGTCTGCGTGAGGCAGAAGGTCAACGAGGCTGCCTCACCCGAGGTCATCATCGTCAACCTCAAGAATGGCAACTCTGTCATGCGGCGGCCGATCAAGGCCGACAGCGCCATCATGCATTGGAATAAGGAGATTATTGCGCTGAAGGCTAGTGGAAAGACACTCCAGATCTTCGACTTGGCGCAAAAGGCCAAAATCAAGAGCACAACCATGACAGAGGATGTCGTGTTCTGGAAATGGTTCAGCGACACCACGCTGGGATTAGTGACGGATACCAGCGTTTATCATTGGAACATCTTCGATCCAACTGCGGTCAGCCCGGTGAAAGTTTTTGACAGAAACCAGAACCTGTCTGGGTGCCAGATCATTAACTACCGCGTCAGCGAGGATGAGAAGTGGATGGTAGTGGTTGGCATTTCGCAGCAGCAGGGACGCGTCGTTGGCGCGATGCAGCTGTATTCCAAGGACAGAGGCATCAGCCAGGCCATTGAGGGTCACGCTGCAGCGTTCGGTACCCTGCGACTAGAAGATGCGCCAGCAGACACAAAATTGTTCACATTCGCGAACCGTTCAGCAACCGGCGCTAAGCTGCACATTGTCGAGGTGGACCACCAGGCACCGAATCCGGTCTTCACGAAGCGCGCCGTCGACATTTACTTCCCAGCAGAGGCCACCAATGATTTCCCAGTTGCGATGCAAGTATCGTCCAAGTACAAAGTCATCTACTTAGTGACCAAATACGGCTTCATCCACCTTTTCGATCTCGAGACTGGTACCACGATCTTTATGAACCGCATTTCGAGCGACACCATCTTCACAACAGCAGGCGACGAAGGTGGATATGGAATTGTCGGTGTGAACAGAAAGGGTCAAGTGCTCTCAGTGAGCGTGGACGAGTCCACCATAATAGAATACCTTTTGCAGAACCCGGAAAATGCCGAGCTTGCTTACAAGCTGGCGTCAAGAGCTGGACTTCCAGGCGCCGATCAGCTATATCAGCAGCGATTCGACCAGCTGCTGAACATGGGCGACTATCAGGCTGCTGCTAAGACTGCCGCAAACTCGCCGCAAGGCTTCCTCCGAACACCACAGACAATTGAGCGTTTCAAGAATGTGCCTCAACAACAAGGACAACTTTCTGTCATTCTGCAGTATTTCGGTATGCTGTTGGACAAGGGAAAGCTCAATCAGCACGAGACCCTTGAGCTGGCGCGACCAGTCCTGCAGCAGAGCCGTAAGCACTTGCTGGAGAAATGGATGAAGGAGGGTAAGCTAGGCTGCTCTGAGCAGCTTGGTGATCTTGTTCGCCTCCATGATGTTGCTCTTGCGCAGCAGATTTACCAGGAAGCCGGCGCTTCTCAAAAGGTCATTGCAGCCATGGCTGAGTCGGGTAACTTTGACCAGATTTTGCCTTATTCTCGCCAGGCTGGCTATACGCCTGACTTCAATGCTCTGATTCAGCATGTCACACGGTATGTTTCGCTTGGACATCTGATCACAGGACCACTACTGACGTTAGGTATAGGGCAAACCCGGAGAAGGGAGCCGAGTTTGCTACCAGCATTGCTCGTGAAGACCCCAGTCTGATCGATATTGACCGAACAGTAGACATATTCCAGGCACAGGGCATGGTCCAGCAAGCAACGGCCTTCTTGCTTGATGTGCTCTCGAACAATCAGCCTGAGCAAGGCCATCTTCAGACGCGGCTTCTCGAGATGAACCTTCAGAATGCGCCACAAGTCGCTGACGCTATTCTTGGAAACGAGATGTTCTCGCACTACGACAAGGCTCGTGTGGCCGCGCTTTGTGAACAGGCTGGTCTTTTGACGAGAGCTCTGGAGCACTACGAGGACCCTGCCTCCATCAAGCGCTGCATCGTTCAAAGTGACAAACTGCCAGAGGAATTCTTAATCAACTACTTTGGACGCCTCACTGTTGATTTGGCCATGGAATGCATGGACGAGATGCTGAAAGTCAACATTCGCCAGAATCTGCAAGCAGTCATCAACATTGCCAAGAAGTACAGCGACCTTTTCGGCCCAACTCGTATCATCGCTCTCCTCGAGAAGTACCGTACGGCTGAAGGTCTGTACTTCTACCTTGGTGGTATCGTCAACCTGGCCGAAGACAAAGAAGTCACCTTCAAGTATATCGAGGCTGCTACCACGATGGGCCAGCTCCAAGAAGTCGAGCGTGTCTGTCGTGAATCAAACGCGTATGACCCGGAGAAGGTCAAGAACTTCTTGAAAGAGGCTCAGCTTACCGAACAGCTCCCTCTCATCATCGTCTGCGATCGATTCAACTTTGTTCATGATCTGGTGCTCTACCTCTACAAGAACCAACAGTTTAAGTCCATCGAGGTCTATGTACAACGTGTCAACCCAGCACGAACTCCTGGCGTCATCGGCGGACTTCTCGATGTTGACTGTGACGAGAACATCATCAAGGGCCTCCTGAACTCCGTCGAAGCTTCCAGCATCCCCGTTGAGGAGCTTGTCAGCGAAGTCGAGTCTCGTAACCGTCTTAAGCTGTTGCTGCCATTCCTGGAGCAGAGCTTGGCCGCAGGCAACCAGCAGCAGGCCGTCTACAATGCCCTGGCCAAGATCTACATAGACAGCAATAACGATCCTGAAGCATTCTTGAAGAACAACAACCAGTATGACACTCTGGTAGTCGGAAAGTATTGCGAGAAGCGCGACCCCAATTTGGCATTTATCGCATATCAGAAGGGTCAAAATGACTTGGAGCTCATTGCGATTACGAACGAGAACTCAATGTTCCGAGCTCAAGCACGGTACCTTCTCGAGCGCGCAGACTCCGAAATTTGGGAGTATGTGCTCTCTGACAACAACATCCACCGACGATCGCTCGTGGACCAGGTCATCTCGGTCGCTGTGCCCGAAGTAAGTGCTTTCGATTCGCTCCCACAACCTCACGCGCCTCGAGAAAGGGAGCTAACACTGAGGAATAGTCCACCGACCCAGAGCGTGTCAGCATTGCTGTCAAGGCATTCATTGATGCCGACATGCCAGTTGAGCTTATTGAGCTGCTGGAGAAGATTATCCTCGAGCCAACAACTTTCTCAGACAACGCTAACCTGCAGAACCTGCTCATGCTTACTGCTGCCAAATCCGATCGTGGTCGTGTCGCCAACTACATCCAGCAGCTTGATGCCTACAGTCCTGACGACATTGCTCAGCAGTGTATCGAGGTTGGCATGTACGAGGAGGCATTCCTCATACACAAGAAGGCAAACAACCATGCTGAGGCCGCCAACGTCTTGGTTGATCACGTCGTAAGCATAGATCGTGCTCAGGAGTATGCCGATCAGGTCGACCTTCCAGAAGTCTGGAGCAAGGTCGGTAAGGCTCAGCTCGACGGTCTTCGCGTTTCGGACGCTGTGGAGTCGTACATTCGTGCACAGGATCCGTCGAACTACCAGGAGGTCATCGAGATTGCGACCCACGCCGGCAAGGACGAGGATCTTGTCAAGTACCTGCGCATGGCTCGCAAGACTCTTCGCGAGCCACCTATTGACACTGCCCTTGCCTTCTCTTTTGCACGACTGAACGACCTTCCCGCCCTTGAAGAGTTCCTCCGATCGTCGAACGTGGCAAATATCGAGGAGTCTGGTGACAAGGCATATGCCGAGGGCTACCACGAGGCTGCTAAGATATTCTTCACTTCGATTTCGAATTGGGGCAAGCTTGCCACAGCTCTCGTCCATCTGGAAGACTACCAAGCAGCTGTCGAATGTGCGCGCAAGGCCAACAGTGTCAAGGTGTGGAAGCAGGTCAACGAGGCTTGCGTGGCGAAGAAGGAGTTCCGCTTGGCACAGATCTGTGGCCTCAACTTGATCGTTCACGCAGAAGAGCTCACGGATCTTGTCCGACAGTACGAGCGCAATGGGTACTTTGATGAGCTGATCGCCCTGCTTGAAGCTGGTCTCGGTCTCGAACGTGCGGTAAGCATCAAGACTCGTCCCTTGTCATGTTGTCCACTACTGACGTACGTTTAAGCACATGGGAATGTTCACTGCCTTGGGTGTTGCCCTCAGCAAGTACCATCCAGAGCGTGTCATGGAGCACCTGCGCATCTTCTGGGGAAGAGTTCATATTCCTCGTTTGATTACTGCTGTTGAGGAAGCACACCTCTGGCCAGAACTCGTCTTCCTCTACACCCACTACGATGAATTTGACAATGCTTGTCTGGCCATGATGGAGCGCGCAGCAGATGCCTGGGAGCACCACTCCTTCAAAGAGACGATCGTCAAGGTGGCCAATCTCGAGATCTACTACCGTGCCCTCAACTTTTACCTCCAAGAGCAGCCGCCTCTCATCACGGACCTTCTGCAAGCACTGACGCCACGGATCGACGTCAACCGCGTTGTTCGCATGTTCGAGAAGTCGGACAATATTCCTCTCATCAAGCCATTCCTGCTCAATGTGCAACCGCAGAACAAGCGTGCCGTAAATGATGCCATCAACGACCTGCTCATCGAAGAGGAGGACTACAAGCAGTTGCGCGACAGTGTCGAGAACTTTGACAACTACGAAGCCGTCGCCCTCGCTCAGCGATTGGAGAAGCACGACCTTGTTTTCTTCCGACAAATTGCTGCCAACATCTACCGCAAGAACAAGAGATGGGACAAATCCATCTCCCTCTCCAAGCAGGACAAACTGTACAAGGACGCCATCGAGACTGCAGCAGCATCCGCCAAGACTGAGGTGGTGGAGGAACTCCTGCGATACGTGAGTCACTTCTCTATGCCATGGTTCCACACTTTTGCTAACATATTCTAGTTCGTCGACATTGGCAGCAAAGAGTGTTACGTCGGCATGCTCTACTCATGCTACGAGCTCATTCCACTGCACACTATCATGGAAATCTCATGGCGGCACGGCCTCACTGACTTTACGATGCCATTCATGATCAACTACCTCTCACAACAAGCCAGCACGATAGCAGAACTGAAGCGCGACAATGACGAGCGCAAGGAGAGAGAGAAGGCCAACGCGCCCAAGGAAGACACTGGACCAATCCTTGGTCAGTCGAGACTCATGCTCACGCAAGGGCCGATTGCAAATGGACAGCCCAACGGCGGTTATAGAGGATTCTAAGTTTGATCAATGGTATACCCGCAAATGGTGACTCTCTGCGTGTAGTCTGAAAGACCCAAGGCCACGAAGGGTTCGTTGACCGGGGTTTTCTAATGGACTGCATGCTGGCGAGAAGTGTGAGTGCGCAGGGCTTCTACAGAGAAGAGGCAAAAAAGAGTTTTTGGCTTGGCTGCTGTACATTAGAGAACTACTAGTACTTTGAAGATGCGAAGTTCTGTATCCTACATTGTGCAAAACTGCTCGCATCTTGAAATATGTGATGCGCACTCCAGAGTGCCTTCCTTAGAATTTCATGTTTGGGTAACAGTCCATGATGCTCTCGATTGATGCCAGGATGGTCTCAACCATGATTGTATATTGCACGCAGGAGGCTCTCCCACTGGTGAGCGAGTGTAAGATGGGAAATCATGCACTGGTTCAGAGAAGTTGCAGCACTGAGACGGACGAGAAAGTGCAATAGAAAGGCAAAAAGGGGTTTCTGCATATGTCAGGAGCGCTAAATCAGAGGGAAGCAGACTGGCAAAGCAGAGTCTATACTCGCTGTTGTTTGGTTCATAGCAAATGATTACGCTCTCCGCTCCATGCAATGAAAGAATCTTCCTCTGTGCTTACAGCGACAGCGTGTATCGTGTCCAGAGCCTGGTAAGCATTCCCGAACATCCCACCGCCACGCGAGAAGGAACCTCAGTCGTGTTGGTGTGTATGTATCTGCACAGGAGATGCTCACATGAAATCGCCACTGCAATGTTGTCAGCCCGTGCTAATGAGCATAGGATGGGTGTCAGACATACTCATCTAGTCCATCATCGTCATAAGCGTCCAGATCTGCCGCGCGAGACGTATCCCTGCTTGCATTAAGAGTGGTCTTCGTCTTTGCTGCCTTGCTCTTCTTGCCACCCTTCTCAGCAGCTTTCTCCTCCTTCAGCTTTTCATTGCTCAGTGCTGTCAGTCCACTAGACACCTTCTTGATCTGCTCGCTGTTCATCTCTTTTACGATCTGCTTGGCGAATTCCTTCATAAACAGCTCGTATTGCGGCTTCTTCGCAATGTTGGTGAAGAGTGGGACGAGAGTTTCCCGAAGAGTCGCGAATTCCTTTGCGGACGTGGGGTTGAAGAGTTTCAGGCTCGACAGGTCGACAGCGCTGGTAGGATCGCCGGCCTCTGCTTCTACAGTGATGGCCTTGTTGGTGCCGCGCTTAGCTGGCCCACTGCCGCCTCCACCGAACAGATCTTCGGCGTTTGCCAGATCACTTGCCATCTCCTGAGCGCGTAATCGTTGACGCTTCGCAGCCTCGTCCTCGTCCTCGCTGCTCTCTCCATCTTCCAGTTCGGCGCGCTCTTTTCGTCGCTGCTCGCGGAGCTCTTCCAAGCGCTGTGCTTTGGACTTTTTCTCTGCCTTTGCAGCAGCCTCAGCCTTCGCTTTAGCCTCAGCAGCTTTCTTTGCCTTTTCCCGCTCTTCCTCGCTGTCCTCGGCGGCATCCCACGACTCTAGAACATCCTCTTCCTCCTCGTCGTCGAACTTGCCGCGGCGTACAACGGGCGGTGGTGGCGAGGAAGCCGGCGTGCTATCGGAGTCCTCGTCGTCCCACGACGTCTTCCCCGGCGCCATCGTTGCGATTGTTCTCTGGTGGGGGTGGTCTTTGTCGGGAAAGTCGGCTTGCGAACGGGTTTTCAAGAGGTGTGAGTAGCAGTCGAGAGTGTTGATAGCAATTCACGCGACAACTGTGTGAATCTAGTTAAGCAGGTGGTGTAGAAAAAGAGTGAACGTTCAGGTACCTGTAATGAGCCGAAAAGGAAGATAAAGGGAGAGTGTACAAAACTCTCTTGGTGGGGAGAAGGTACGATGACATCCGGCGATTCTCGCAACAGTCATGCGCCACGTGCTACGTTGGGCAGCGATCGTCGGGCTTTGTGCTTCGACTCACAGTTTCACATGCTACAGTCACACATGAAGACCCAGTTTGACATTTTTATTTCTTTTTGTTAAAACAACTATGTACATGTACCTCTGCACATAGCACGGAATTCCCTGTTCTGACTCCAACATCTCTCCCGGTAGCTTCTGCTCGAAATACATGTATGCGGCCACAGTCATTTCTGCCAATAAGCGGTACTAGTCCCATTTATCTCTACCGCGAGCATCAATCAATGAAGCACTTTTTCAAGTGTCAACCTTAGTTCGACAGACTTCTGATTACACAAGGACTCTCCATCTGAGAGCTTAAGCCAAAGTTGACCCGCAGTCTTCCAATACAGCTTCTTTCTGCGTCCTGTTGTAAGAAGGATTTCGGCGTCGATGCCGCAAGACTGGCTCCATGTAGTGCATAAAGAAAGGCTGTCGTGGGATTCTGCAGCACTCAGAGTTAGAATTTGAATTCAAAGGACAACATAACGACCACGATATGCAGACAACGAGAACAAAGTAAGAAGCAGAATACAATTGCGCTTAGCGCAAGCTTCTTATGGGTATCTCAAATGCAAGTCTCATGCTCATAGTGCACTCTTGGGCACCAAATTCATGCCTCGCTTGCGTTATCATGCTTTGCGCCACCTCCATGCACCCGAACGCCTTGCTGTGCCTCTTAGCCAAGCAGGCATTGCATGCTCCCTGAGTAGGCAGCCAAGTCTCTTTGCCAGCTTTTCAAGTCATGAAATCATTACGCCCTGTGGAAGACCATGTCTCATCTTAAAGATCGCCTCCAGCACCGGCAATCTTCTTCAGCTCCATCTCCTTCGTGAACTCCTGGTCAAGCTGACCGAGCTCCTTGACCAGATCCTGGCATGCATTGACAACTGCCTCCTTTGGAGTGATCTCGCCGTCGGTCTGCACACGGAGCTTGAAGGTCGCGAAAAGTGGGTGAGGAACCTGGTAGCCGGCGAAGAGGACGTGGTCTGCCTTGGCTAGCTTTGCGCGCAGGAGGTTACCGAGTGTGTGATCTTCCTTGTTGAAGGTGAACATGGAGGCATTGGGGACGCCTGCGAGTTTTCGTCAGCATGTGTTCTCTCAATCAGGGCGTTACCGCCAGGTACAACTGACGAGTCTCTGGCTCATGCTCCACCTTCTTCTCGCCTTCAGCAAGGAGGAAGGACTCGAACCTGTCCGGGATGTCAACGACCTGCTCGATTTTGGTCTCGGTATTGCCGTGGATGCGAGGATCGGTCGCAAAGGACTTGCGATTCTTGGTAGAATCGATTCCCATGTACGGGTGTTGACCACCCGTGTAGGTGGGAGAAGTGCGGTCGGTCATGGTGCCGTCCTTTTCGTGGTGGTGTTGTGTGGGTGGGAGTTGGTACATACCTATCTGGCGCGTTCATTTTGCCGACTTTTGGGGGTGCCTCAGGAGACTCCTAGAAGGCGTTGCTAGGCAGGAGTGGAAGCAAGTGAATCAAGTTGAAGATGTGAAAGTGGAAGTCGCGAGTCTCGCGATGCGGAGATCGGCCTGTCTGGAAATGGTCTGTGCGTGAGGCGGAGGCTTGGTTGATCCGTACACCGTGATCGGTAGGGTGGCAGGTGGTAACCGTGGTATGCAGAACGACAATCTCTCACTGACCAAGAAGACTTGCAATGTACATGTAAGATAGGTGCCTTCTAGGATACAAAAGCGACACGTCATGTTTTCGAATCCAAAGTGTCGTAAATTTAATAGATGGCTGGGAACCACGCAGCCACAGGCCCACAGCGCACGAGCCATTCACATGAAGATATGGAACAGGGCAGATTTCGCGAATAGGGACGGACCGCAATGTTCTTCTTTATTGTACATGTTCATTCACTCATAGCTTATTTGTTTGCTTGACCCACAAGAGCTGAGATCTTTGCTGGAAGGACATGTCGACCTGCGACCGGATTCTCTAGAGCATTCGGATGCGAACGCAAAGTTCTGCATTAAGGCGGTCTTCTTAACGGCTACTCCTCTTCGTGGTCATCAAACGGAAAATGGTCTCGCACAGCAATCCTGTCTAGCTCAGTTTCACAGCCTTGGAGAAAACCCGCTCTCATCGACTCTCGCATCTCCTGTGCATGCGCAAGATGCTCGTCATTCTCAACCCAGCCCTGGGCATCTGTTCCTAGCATCGCTCTCATATCGTCAAGGTCGTCAAGTTGCTCTTCTTCTTGCTTGACCTTCTCAAGACACGCTTGGATTCTATCGGGATGATAGCGTACCGGGCATTCGACTGCCTGGGTTGGAGGTGAGCCTTCTATATGAAGAGGCCAGTGTTGTTGAATTTCGATTAGAGCATGTTCAAGGGACAGCGAGGAGCCTTCCCATGGTGCACCGGCTCGAGAGAATAACTTGGCTCGAAGCATCGAGTTGTCGTTTCGAAAAGCGTCGTAGTGATCCCCCGCCTTCTTGAGATGCAATGCGGCATAGTAGAAATGAACTAGACGTCGACGCATCGTCTCTCGGGCGTTCTGCTGAGAGGCTGGATCCATAGAATCATAATCCGCAGGCAGCTTCGTCTCGGGCTGTCGTAGCGTATCTGAGGCTGGATCACCCCAATTCTGGTAGTGATTCGGGATTCCAGCACAGAGGCATAATGGTAAGATGACGGTATGCTGCCAATCAATAATGCCGACGATCTCATTATCATCATTAACCAGGATATTATTTGGTGAAAGGTCAGGGTGACGGAGAGTCGGGCGCGCGAGGCTGTTCCCGGCATCGATATCGAGAGACGGAGCCAAGCGTAGAAAGTCATGTAGAAGTTGGGAGTGATAGGCAGGGTCTTGCGGTTCGAGATTGTCTAGATCGCGAAGATAACGCTCGACGTTGAGGCGTGGCTTGCCATATTTCTGACAAAACGCAAGCTCTCGTTTGGCCGCGGCCTCAAAGCATTCAAGAAAGATCTTCCCTGAAGAAAGGTGAGCTGACATCGATTAAGTCGCAATGCGAGGCCAAACTTACAAGGTCCGCGGTCAATATCCAGACGCGCTCGCTCACGGTACCACCAAGCATAAGAAGCGATAGGTCCGACTCCAATGTCGAGATTTGGTGCAGAAAGATCGGGTACGGGCACAAACTCCTCATCGCTGCCGAGATCTCGTCGGAAGTACAGACTTCCAGAAGCAGGCAATGGGAGGCGCAGATACCTTTGCTCTATGTCAACGAGCTGTTTCATGACCTGCACCACTGCCTTGTTCTCGAGTGAAAACCATCGATCGCCAAGTGGCCGCCCTGGCAGCTTTTCGAGTATGATGTATTCGATGCCAACAGGGTTGTCGATAATAGGGGAGTAGCCAAGCACTTTGGGTACAGGAAAACCATGGTGGTGTAGGAAAGACAATGTTGCTGCTTCGCTTGCGACTGAGTGCTGTATTGGAGCTTCGAGTCGGAAAGGTAGGCGAGCAAGAACTTCCTTGCCATCACTGAAAGTTGCTTGAAGAATGCGATTGAAGCCTCCTTCGGCAAGCTTCTCGAGACTCTGCAGTTCCTCGAGTGGTCTGCCAAGCGACGAGCATATTGCGCTAGCGAGCGCCTGGACGTTGAATTTCAAGTGTCGCTCTCTGCGACGCAAGTCTTCATTGAAGCTGTTCCCTCAAAACATTAGGTACTCAGGGATCATGTGCAACGGACACTCACTTACAGAAATCTTCCACTGGTGTATTCATGTAATGCTGGGCCAAATGACGGACTTCTTGTAGTTGCTTGAGTACTGGCGAAGCGCAGCAACCGGAGAGATGCACATACTGATGAGTACACGGGCTTCATCACGGCACTGCATGGCGAAGAAGACCAGTTCACTTGTGTATGCTTTCCTAGTTTCCTAGTGAGATGGTCCGCCGGAAGTGCCAAGCCTTGCCAAGCTCAAATGCTCGCTTGTTAAGCGCCACGGCCCGCCGCGCCTCAGTCTGAAAAATGATCAGGCCGATGCAGCAAGAGGTCCATTGACTGGTAATACCTCCTAATTGCTTTTGCGCATGGTTTATGCTTCTCCATGAAGCAGTCGCTGCCCTCCAGTCAAATGACAGGCCAGGAATTGATGTCTGCTGCGAGTTCGTTTGGCGCTGCGCCTTACTGGTGTTGAAACCCACACTCGAGCGGCACGGCGGTTGTCCTATAGGGCGCCAGACTGCGGAGCCTTGAGAGCGATAGCGATCTCACATATCAAACATTTTTTGGATCCGCTGTCCGATTTGAGCACATTCTTCCTGTGCGGCGAGAAACATTTCCCTAGGGCCAATCCGACCTCGAGAAGATGGGAATTCGCTCCGATTTTGCTGGGACCTATGAGAGGAGTGGCAAGCATTACCATAGATTCCAGATTCAGGCCAATGCGGGAGGCAAGATTCCCATGTCCCGGAAAGACTTGAGGCAACGCCATGCCATAGGAACCCACGCCATTATTACGACTCTCTAGATTCCAGATGGTGGCTGCAAGGACGAAGTTGAAGAGGCTTTCGAAAGCGTTGACGCTGACACTGAGTAGTATATTTGGACATTCGATTGTTCAGTCTGGTCGGCCGCCGATATTGTAAGCCTTTCGTCGGACGAAGAGTCCAAGCATATCGCTGGCGAACGTCTAAAAGTACGAAACATGTTCGAGCGCAGCTCCGCAAGGAAATTCAAAGTCATCACGGAAGCGAAAAAGGTTATTGCGGAGCGGAAGCTCCCGAGCGCCGTGTAGACGCTTGAACCGCGCCGAGCGGAGAAGCTTGACAGACGACGACGTCAGGAGAGGAGCACCACTCCAAGCTGCTGCTGATCGGCCGATGTCGCTGTGGTATCACTGCTATAAGGCAGATGGTAGGCTCGTAGAGATCAAGGTAAGAAGTCAATATGGACCAACTCAAGAAAGACTTACCATGGACCAAGGCGCCGCTGGTATGCGTCGCGCCCATGAGGTTGATCGCCCTGGCAAGTCTCGCAACAGAAGTGTCAAAAGCCGGAGGTCTAGGCTTTATAGGAGCAGGAAGTGATGCTTCGACCTTGGAGTCAATGCTCGAAGAGGCCACGCAGCAAGTGGCTACATCAGAAGTGTTGAAAGAAGTCGAGAATATGCTGCCAATAGGGATTGGTTTCTTGTTGTGGGCCGGCGAGAAATTACTGAACGAGGCTTTACCATTGATAACGAAGTACAAGCCAGCTGCGATATGGCTGTTTGCACCACGGGAGCTGGGCGACTTTGAGCTATGGTCCAGAGAAATCAGGAGGGTGACAGACGGCAGAACGAAGATTTGGATCCAGATTGGCCAAGTTGCTGAAGCGTTGGTAGTCACAAAGACGTGTCAACCAGACGTCCTCGTCGTACAGGGGCAAGATGCCGGTGGACACGGTCTGGAGCAGGCTTCTGGACTGGTGTCGCTCGTGCCAGAGGTAGACGATGCCGTCTCGGAACTGGCTCAAAGCAAAGGGATCAAGAAGCCCATCATTATTGCCACTGGAGGCATTATGGATGGTCGTGGAGCAGCAGCTGCAATCGCCCTCGGGGCATCTGGCGTCACGCTGGGCACGCGTTATCTCGCTGCACCAGAAGCGAACATTACCAAAGGCTACAGAGATGCCGTGCTCGGTGCATCAGACGGTGGCGTGTGGACGAAACGGACCAAGCTCTACGATACACTTCGCGGCACGAGAGACTGGCCCGCACGGTATGGCGGACGAGGTGTGCTTAATGAAACTTACTTCGATTCCGAGAAAGGCATCAGTCTGGAGGAGAACCAGAAGTTATACGATGAGGCGCTGAAGAAAGGCGACGAAGGCTGGGGGACCAATGCTCGGCTTGCGACATACGCCGGTGCAGGTGTCGGTCTTGCGAAAGGCGTCAAGCCAGCCGCGAGTATTACGGAAGAGGTTCGTGATGACGCGAGACGCATACTGAAGCAGATTGCTGTAGTAGGGAGTCTGTGAGCTGACCACAGTCATGGGTTTGCCTCCTCTCATCTTTCCATATCTTCCACTATGGCGTTCCCTTCTGCGTACTCTCTGCTCCTACTCTCGCGAGTAGTGCAAACCATTAATCTTCGTCTCTCTCCTTTAGCAAAACAGTGCCGAGCTCGGATCGATAGCATGGAACTTGAATCCGTATCAGTCACGGAGTGTCGAAGTCCCCCTGCATGTTCCGATGACCAGGACATACCCATATTCAACCAAGCAAGACAAAAAAGCTGCCCGTAGATACAACGTCTCGACCACACAAGCCATGATGATATCCATAGCGATCACGCACACAAGCAGCAAGCACCACAACTACTTTCCACCCACTCCCCTCTCCGGTACATTCTCCCACGCCTCCTCAAACCCCGCATTTCGCACCCACCTCTCACCAACCTCCATTTCCACCGAATCAATCACCATATATCCCAACTTCAACCAATCCTCTCCCGCAAGCTCAGACCCCTTTTGCCCTTCAAAAGGTCGACAAACTTGCTCCCCATTCGCCACCGCCCGGACTAATTTCGCCGCATGTCCATCATCATCTACCCGACACGCTCTCTCCAGAATATCATCCCATCCCGCCTCCTGATGATCTTCCTGTTGTTTTTGTTTTTGGTTTTGGTTTTGTTTTTGTACTACTTTCGGCGCATACCCACGAATCTCATCTCGACGAATTTCGGGTGATTTCCGAGAAGCGTACAAGACGAGATCGAATCGAATTTTCCATTCGAGCAGTCGAATTTTCTGCGTGGGGGAAAGCCAAGCCTGGCGATTGAGAATCGGCCAGAAAATTGTCGCGTTGACACTGTGCATGAGGAAGAAATCGAATTTGATGGCTTTGTGTGCTCGTTGAGCTCCGGCTGTGAGGAGAATTGCCGCATGCGTCATTTCGGCGGTTTGGCGAGTGAGGATTTCTTTTTCTTTTTCTTCTGCTTCTGCTTCTGCTTCGGGCGGGATGTGGATTTGGGAGATGATGTCGATGAGAGGTTGGGCTGCGCGGGCGAGGAGTCCGTCTCGGATTTTGTTGCTGTCGGACCTGGTACGTTATGGATTAGCAAGAGGAGGAGGAGGATGAGATGGAGGTGGAGGGACTCACCAACGCGGCGCTTCACGAATTTCCTTGTGGTTATGAATTTCGTGAATCAGCTCCACGATAGTCTTGTCATTGTTGCCATTCTTCTCCGCGGCCGCTTCTGCGGGCAAAAGGACCTCTCCAATCCAGTCATCGTGACACGCAGCCTGAGCAAGAGCTTCAGCAATAATAGCGGGCTGCTGAAACTCGAGACCGAAGCCGAGATGGATGATGGGATGCAAGAGACCTGCAAACATTCTGACGAGCATCGTCTCTGCACGCTCGTCGCCCGCGAAGACATACTGCTTGAGCACATGTTGCCAGCCCTTCTTGTCGATTTCTTGCCGGAAAAATTCGAGGAAATCGTTATAGTGCTGCTCTACTCCGAGGTGGCTCATGAACGTCGCGGGATCCTGGAGACCTTGCACAATTGTGCTCTCGGGCTTTCTTGCGGGTCTTTGGTAGCTTTTGTTGGTGTCGTAGCCTCGCTGTAGCTCTTCGGGTGTGGCTCCGAGCGACCATATGGTGAGTAGTTGATGAGCGATGTGGTTGTGAAAGCCATCGGCGTTGAAGAAGATGTGATGTCTTTCGTGGTTGTCTTGGAGAAGCTCGGTCGCCTTGTCGGTAGAGGACTGAGAAATTGGCGGGCGATAGAACTGTGGCTTGTCTACAGCTTGAAGTTGAACTATGCTTGCGGTAGCCATGGTCTTGCTGTATGGAGTGTAGGTACGTTTGGAGCAGTCTGCGAGAGGGTCCAAGAATATAAGAGGCGAACTGATTGACGACAACTAAGGTAGGCTTTTGTACCTCAATTGCTAGGAGGTACATTAGTACAATATACTTGATCTTCTTGTAATACCAATGCAGCCAGAGCTGCTGATTAATTGCTACGGACCCATGACATGCTGCAACAGAGCGGGGCTATATGTGGCTAAAAGTTACTCTCCTGGCCAAACAACTGTAAACTGTAGACTCTCTGCATCGATCAAGACGATACGGATTCCACTTTCATTCCTTGAGATCTTCGGAACGCCATAGCACTTTCAGGCGAAACGTCGTTCGTGAAGGCTATATGTATTCGAATATTTTTGGCCGCTTCGTGGAGTCAATTTATCTTGGGCAATTTGCGAATCGGGACTCCTGTAAAGAATTCAAGCAAGCGGTGAGGCTACGGCAGTGGACCAACGAAACTGTCGAATGGGACTGTCAAGATTGACGTCTTCTCGAGATTTTGGATGAACTGGAAAAGGAGTGTATTTTCGATGGAGACGGCAGAGGCCTCCATGAAGCAGAAGAGGAAGGAAGTTCAAGAGCCAAGCGTGAACCAGAATAAACGGGAGGAGGGATTGAGAACCCTCTTGAGTAGATCAGCTATCTCTGGCATTTTTCATTTGTCCATAGAGTCGCTTTGTTCATTCGTCAAACTTGCACCAAAGTGCATCAAGCAGGAACTTCTGCGGACACCGCTCCGCTGAGATGCATTCCGGAATGTAGGAAAACCAGTCGTTGGTCTCGTTCGAGGTGATGCTGTTCATGACCTTGGTGAACTCGTAGTACAATGGGTGGAAGCCACTGTACTGCCAGTCAATGATCCCAGTCACACGACATCGTCCTCCTTCTAGCTGGACAGCGATGTTTTCCGGCCTCAAATCGTTGTGACTGAGTACTCATTCTAGCGACAAGTATGGAGACACTTTGCGAGGAGCCTCGATATAGATGGAGCTTCCAAAATGGAAATTCGAGGGTTGCCAGAGTCGTCAAATTCTTCGACCGTCCATATAGGTTCTGTGGAAGAACGAACATACCTTCGTAGATCTTTGTAGCCTTCGCCCGCTACGCCCCTAAGAGGCAACTCTTCCTCTTTCAGGCGCCATCATGCCGAAGATTTCGGGGGCAGTGAGCGACTCGTGTGTAGCGGGTTTTCCAAGATGGGGAATGTAATGTAAAAGTCGAGCTTGGCGGTCGCGTGACACCTACGCGCTGCATTCGGTAGCTACTGTAGGTACATGTAGGTGATATGTATTATGTAAGGCAAGACATCTAAGAGACTACCTACCTACCTGACCTTAAGACAGATCTGTGTAACGCGAGAAAGTTCCAAAACACCCGCTAGCGGCCGTATGTGAGTTGACCAATTCTAGTGTCTTGACGAATGGAGATGCAGCCGACCGCTTGCAATTCTGGTATGTATCTTGCAGCGCTCAGCATACGCGCTTGTTGATCGAGATCAGTACCCCAAGTTCGGACAGGCGCGAAGAGGATATATTCTCCATCTTGAAATGGACGAGACATTGAGTCGGCGGGAATTGGTGTGCGAACAAAACGTACGGCATCGACAGCGTAGAATAGAGCTCCTACATGCATGATCATGAATGACTGTGCTGTCCCAGTCTGCGCTGAAGAACGAATCCCTATGTCGTTCAGGCCATCTAGTCAATGAATTCCTCCGTCTCCTCGATAATCTCTTCGAAGATCTCCTCCACAACTTTGCTGTCACCTTCATCGTCCTCCACAATAAGAGCTTGTTGCTCAGGCGTAATGTCAGGCAGACCGGCATCGAGCCTCTCGTCCAGCAGCTCGTCCATCGTACGCTTTCGCCATGCGAGCCACTCTCCGAGCTGGCGGCGGCGGTTCTCGATGACTTCCTTGTCGGCAGAGCTCTTCTTGGCTTGATCAAGCTCTTCGAATATCTTGCTGTATGTCTTGAGGTTCTGGCGAATCTCCTTCATCTCCTCTTTACTAAGAAGGCGATTCGGTCGTGGACGCCACGTGAACTGCTTGAATCCCTCAATAGGCTCCTCGCGTAACGTCTGGCCCGCAAAAGTGTACAGATGATAGCCGTTTTCCATGCGGTGCTTCCAGACAGAGGCGCTGGTGGCGACAAATCTGCCACTGGGATCCCACTCGATATCTGTGATTCCGTAGTGATCGGCCGTGTTCATCAATTGCAGGTTTGCAGCGAGTTTCTCCTCTTTCTCATCTTTTGGTCCTTCGAAGTCGAAATCCCAGAAGTCGAGATCGAAGCTCTGCTGGTTGAGAACGGTCGCGACAATACAGAAGCGGCCATTGGGCGACCAGTGGATGGCATTGTTATTTTTCTTGTCGACAGTGCGGATGAGCTTGAAGTTGCCAGGATTGTTACCCTTGACTATTTCAGGCGCAAAGAACGAGACAGATGTCTTTGGAGGTACAGCAGCGCCCGCAGGCACTTCACCAGCAGTGATGAGCACGAAGCGGTTGCCCTTCGGCTCCCATGCAAAGTTGATAACAGTGTCCTTGAGCTCGTCCACAACTTCGACAGGCACGCCCTTTTCTTGCACACGGAAGATCTCGAGGTTCGTGGCAAGCGACTTCTTGGACTTGCTGTGACGATCGACCTTGCAGCAGAGGAACTTTGAGTCGGATTGCCAGTGGAGCTTCGCATCACTCACGTTGAACAGGTTTCGAGTGCGAACGACTTCCTTTGATGGAACAGACATGATACCGACCTTCGCTGGATTGGAGCCCAGCTCAGGTGTCCAGTATGCAAAGAGTTGCTCGTAGTCCTTATGTTCCACACGCTTGGGCGTTGCTGGGCACCACTCAAAGTCCTGGACTCCTTCGATCTTGATGCTTACCTTGTCCATAAGTCTCATGCTGGGTAGTTCGTAGACGGAAATGCTCTGGCCAGTAGTCATGCGTGCAACATATTTTGAGTCCGCGGACCACTTGAAAGCTGGCCATTGGATCTTCTGCTTAATAGGGTTGCCTTCGGGGTCGAGACCAGGGCTGGGCAAATCGAGTGTGACGAACGAACGAATAGGCTTGCCAGTTGCGACATCCCAGATGATGTAGTTCTTGCCGTCCTCCTCGAGCGACAGGATAGGGTTGCCCTCCTCGACGACCATGGGCCGGTGAGACCAAGTTGTGATGAACTTCTCGTCCGGTGAGAAGTCAACGAGGTTGACACCAGGGTGCATGAATCGCTTCTGCCTCGACCACTGTTGACCACCCCAAAGCTGAACACCCTGCGCGTGCATCGAGGTCAGGAAGGTGCCCTTTGGCGACCACTGCACGAAAGACTCTGTCCAGTGCTGACGATCGACCACCTGCTCTGGCGCGCTATCCCTCTCATTCCAAAATACACCCACGTTGTCTCCACGGTACATCACAAACTGATCTCTGCCTTCCGAGTCCGCCAACCACCAGCGCAAGTGCTCCTTCTCCTCGAACGGCGCAATTTCTGGCTCTCGGTATGTCTCGTCAATCTTGCCCTCGCGTCCGAAGCGCTCGATATCCGTGAGCTTGTTGACAGCCATTGTGTGCTTCTTGTCGAGCGGCTGGGCATGCAACTGCTTGACGGCGACAGCGGCCTGTGCTGGGGTCTCGTACTCCACGAAGGCGAATCCCTCCGTGTTGCCCGTCTCGCCGCTGATGGGCATGAAGACGTTCTCCTCCTTCGTCTTGCCATGCTTGGTCAAGCTGCGCAACAAGAACTTCACCAACTTGTCCCTGCTGGCCTCGGGCACCTTGGGCAGACCGTCGATCACGATGAAGGTGTCGAGGCCTTCCTCCATTACTGTGTCGAACTTCTCGATCAGGTCGGAGAAGTCAATCTCATCGTCGTCTACCTCGTACTCCGTCTCCGGATCGAGGTTCTCGAAAGATGGCGCCATGATTGCGGTAGGAATGTCGGTGCGCTTTGCGTTGAAAGCGCTGGCGTCGTCGTCCTCTGGCGATAGGATTGTCGTTGCGTTGTCGCGCGTTTCGAATTTAAAGTGTCGATTTTGGCCCCACGATTCTGCCAAGACCACATTACATAAGGTGATTCAGAAAGCAGACGACACGTACGAGACGCCTTCTGACTTCCTCAACTGAATTATTGGGGATGAAGTATGGTGAATGTCTACCAGGTATGGATATGAGTCTGAGAGTTGAGTCTAGTAGATATACATCATCCTCACAGCTAATCCTTCGCATTGTGCTCATTCATCTGTTTCACTAGAACATCCACATTCCCACCAACCGCCTCATACCATTTCGGATCAATATGGTTAATACTCAAATAAGGACTTTTATCCATCTCTCCCGGCCCAGAACGATCCTGCATGGTCCAGCCCATTCCCAGATGTGCCCAAGGGTTCGAATCGCGATACTTGATTTCAAAATCCTCGTACCGCGGCCGCCCAATCACTTGATGATAATGCAGCGAACTCCCCGGCCAAATCGCGTTGACCCTCCCCGTCTCGTTGTCCTTGTACCAAGATCTGCAATCTTCTTTCCAGACGGTGTGCTTGATCCACTCTTGTACATGCTCGTTGAAGCTATCCGTGATGTCTTGCCGAGGTGTCCAGGAGCTAATGTTCTCATTTTGCATCTTCTTGATTATGTCGATGGCGTAGTCTGAAACGGTATGGAGAGGTCCCATCACAGAGCCGTTTTCAATGGGCCAAGTAGGTCCAATGAAGGTCATGAAGTTGGGAAAGTCGGGAACGGCTAAGCCGAGATATGACTCGGGGCATATCTTCCACTTGTCCTATCTTCTTGTCAGCAATAATTTCCCCTGCGTGGGAGAGCCGTGTCATCATCATACCTTGAGATCGATACCGCCCTTGCCCACAATAGGAAACCGTGGTCGGTATGACACATCGAAGCCTGTGGCACAAATGATTGTGTCTACCTTCCTCTCCACCCCATCAAATCCCACGACGCCATCTTCGGTACAGCTAGCCACGCCGGTGAAGTGAACATCAACATTAGGCTCCTGAATGGCCATCATGTATGGATCTCCAGGTGTGATTCGTCGGCAGCCAATGCCAAATTTGGGAGTGAAGCCCTCCAGTAATCTCTTGTCCTTGATGAACTCCGCCATGCGTGCTCGATTCATCTCCTGTCCATCCATTTGTTCTTTTGTGCCGGCATAAAAAACTCCCCACATGCCATTTACCTGGTCTTCGAGGGATTTGGCGTGAGCGACCAAGGCTTTTGGATTGCGCCGGTACTCATCGCGCTCTTTCTGGTCGTACTCCTTGGCATGGCCCAGGTCCTTGACGAGTTCCACGAACCATACACTGCTCTGTAGTCAGCGCTATGAAAACTGGGGATCAGGATTTCTCCAAGCTTACCCGGTTCTCACGAAGATGTCGAGATGTTTAGTATGAGGTTGCATCGTCGGAACAGTCTGAACTGAACTGGCTCCGGAACCAATGACCGCTACTCTATCGTTTGCCCATTCTTCCTTCTGGTACTCTTTTGGCCATCTTGCAGTGTGCACGACCTTGCCTTTGAACTTGTCCATCAATCCCGGAATGTCCGGCCTACGAGAACACGTGTGACAGTCAGCAGGTGCTGTAGGACACTGAATGCTCACAGCCACTACCTACCACTTGAAATTGTTCAGGATGCCAGTTCCATGCAGAAGGAGATGGCACGTATCCTCAAACTCTCTGGGTTCCTGACCTGGTGCAGTCTGTCGCAGCTTCACAGTCCACTCGCCATTGTCATCGTTCCAGTAAGCTCCAATGACTTCTGTATTGAAGACCATGTACTTCCGAAGATCAAAGGTGTTACAGACTTTGTCCAGGTATTTCCAGATATCTGGCGAGTGGGCAAAGAATCGAGGCCAGTCCGGGTTCAACGCAAATTGATAGGTATACGCGTGAGATGGAATATCACACGCGCAGCCGGGATACCTATCCTCTTGTCAGTAGATCTTTGACGCTGTTGGAATGCTTGCACGAACCTATTCTCTAGCCAGGTGCCACCGATGTCTTCATTCTTCTCGTAGATGACATGCTCCACGTTGGAGGCATCTTTTTGGAGACGGTATGCCAGCAAAATACCAGTAACTCCTCCTCCTATGGTAAGAACACGCAACTTTCGGTTCTTCGGATCATCTGTCATGGTCAGTCGTGCCCAATCGACCTGGGCGGGGAGCACAAGCGCGTACTGTAGGTTATGTTCTGGTTGATGGAGTAGCCTGATGAACCAGGCTGCGAGTAGTCAAATCTATGTCCCGCAGCGATGCCATTGAGGTCTGGTGCCATGTTGGAGGTTGCAGGTGCAGATGACCGTGGATAGAGAAGAAGGAAGAACTAGGAAACGGGCACAGAGGCAAATCGAGAGGAGGATCAAGACCTACTACTTCTACTTCGACAACATCAACGACGGCAGTTGAGCTGTAGCCTCGGATCCATTATTGAGGTGTGGGCTATCTCTACCTCCTACCGCCGTCCATCTACCTCCTAGTGCAACTGTGGAACGGACAAGGCCAGGATTTCTACCCATAACCAAATCCCGTCCCCATCTGAGCGGACGTGCGGAGGTGCCATCTGAGGAGCCAAGCAAGCAGCAGGTGGGTCGCTGATGTTGCCGTCGTGGGCGACCAAGAAGCAGGAAAGGGGCGTGTATCCGTGTTGCTTGCACATATTGACGCCCACCTATACCAAGCCATACTGGTAGCGTATTAGTTTCCCCACCACATCGCATTGCTGGCCTTGCAACACCACTCGATCGTCTTACGCAGCAATGCATCACATCGACTCGGCACACTCGAGTTGTGCACGGCATAATGGCACTTGTGCACGATTGGCCCGGTACGCGAGGAGGAGGCGTTGAACGCGGGGCAGGGTGGGGTGGGGACGGAGGCCGGTGGGACTTGGGCCCCCGTTAGTCGTCATGACCACGAAGGATACATGTACAGGTACCAGTATTGTGCTACCACACTTGCCGGTCCATTAGGTATTGCTGGTCTCAACACTGCGCTCGTGGATCACCCTGCCCAGTGATCATGGAATGATTCGATGCTCGAAGCTCCGTAATAGACTGGCGAGATGCGCAGGCAGAGTGGATCCCTGGTTGCCCGTGCTATTACCAAAACCCACCCACTCTATATCCGCACCTCTGGGCAGAGAGTCGGATGTGACTACCGACATCTGCGCTATCGGGCTGGGAAGTCTTTCATCGAGAGTGGTGTGATTTTCAGGAGCAGACACATATGACTGCCAGCCACGTTGGCGTGAGCCTCGCTGCTGGTCCCACACGTCAAAGTCCTCACTCTCGTCCTCATTGACTTCTGCAGCCCCCGTGCTTCCTGATGACAAAGAGTGGTATTCCTTCCATGCGTGTCTAGCAATATCGCTACGTCGTGCGATGACTGTCTGGTCAACTCCAGATGAGGCGAGGAACGCAATACCGTAAGTCCATTGCTTCATCTTCATGACTTTACCAATCCGGTCTAAGTGCTGTAGTGCGAGAACACTTTGCAATGTGAAGTCTGCAGTCGGCTCTTTCGGGGAACCTAGGCTGGCAGGAAGCTGCATACTGGCCGGTTCGAGTGGGATTTGACCCGCGATGTAGACTTGGCCGCCTGCCGTCTCTCCCGACGGTCGTTGCTTGATGGCCTGCGAGTAAGGTCCAATATTTGCAGGTGCCCAGTATGATCGCGACTGAACGTGCAACCCTTCCCTTTCGCCTGGCGCCACCACCATGGACACAGTCAACAGTGCGTCACGCGGTAGCACATCAGCACATGCAACAGTGATCCTGGCTGGCGGATTCGGCCTGCTGAAATAACTCCCATAGACCGGGTTGACCGCGGTGAAATCAAGCATGTCTCGAAGCACAATGATCGTGTTTACAACATCATGTATTGAATGACCCATGCGAGCAAGTGTGACCAATGCACCATCCATTATCGCCCCCATCTGCATGGCTGCAGTTGCGCCTTCAGCAGTAAGATTGGTCAGAAGTTCCGCGCCAGTCTCGATCTGGTCGACTCCTCCAGTAGCTGGCAAGACCGGTGGTCGGGAAAAGGCTCTAATGGTGTCGTCTGGCTCGAAGGATTGCTTTGACTTGAGGGATTGTAGCATCTGATCGAATTCCGTATCGAGAAGTGGTGGCACGCGGATCGCGGGTGCGCTTAAGGCTTGACTGTGCTCTGCGCTGTGCAAAGCGACAGAAGCCTTTCTCAGTTTCACAGAGGCACTACCAGCCTCTCCGGGCACTATATCAATGTCTTCAGAGGCGATCGTGATTCTTCCTTTCCACAAGGGCGCCGGTCCACTTATGGCCAGAGTTTCGAATTCGCCACCTTCGCCTAGTACTGCGCCATCTCCAGTAGTGCCGAAACGTTCTGCAGCTTTGCTCAGGCGAGATATGATACGTGCTTCGGCGACGTTCTGCCAAAGGAAGCTTTCGTCCAGGCCGCCTGAAGCCACCTTGATGATGCGTGAATCTTGACCTACAGCTGCCATATCTTGGAGAAGGGAGGTGGGAGTCTGGGGCGGGAGTGAAGGCCACTGCCATAGGTAGGATAGAGGCGTCAGGCCTAATCGCAAGGCAACAGACTCGACTCTTGTGCGCTGGTAGTCCGACAGAATGGCTCCCGTGCTAACTGCATTGACTTCGGGGTGGGCGGCAAGCACCTTGTGTAGCAGGGGTACTAGCGATTCGGTCTCGTCCTCCGAGTCGCCATGGTGATAGTCTCTCTCATGTACAGTCGCAGTGCCTTGAATCTCTTGTCGATACAGGGGCAGCCCGAGAGCCTTCTCGTATAATGGTATCACGGCGTGTCCGATGGTTTGATACATGAAACTATCCAGGTCTTCTGCGTCTTGTGCCTGCGGGTGCAGGTTGGCAAGAGCAACGACTTTGTGGCCATTTGCGAGACAGTGGAGAATGGAAAAGAACGAGTCCTTACCGCCAGAGATGAGCGCGACGACGTTCAGAGACGCCATACCTGTGCTTGTCTAAAGTCGGGCACGGTTTATGACACGATATAAGCAGATGGCTGAGCACAACCTCGATAAGCATTCGTAGCTGGTGTCTAATACCGGTCAGAAAGCGTCTCCAAGGTGCTGTTCTGCAGTGTCAGAGAGAAGAATAGCTACAGAAGAAAATTTGTCCGGCATTCAGCTCGCCAACAGGACCACGCAAGAAGCTGTCGAGTCGGAATTGAGCTGAACGCTGGGTTTGCAATGAGTTTGCTCTGTGAACAGCCTGACACACGCTCTATCACGGGAATAGACGAGCGAGCAACGTTTTGGGAAACTGTATTAGGCCATTCGCCGCACGAAGAAGAAAAGGTCGAAGAGATGGCGCCGAAGGAAGATTTTTGTACTCGCCCGCGGTGCGGCAGGCGCACGGCCGCGGGAGGAAAGCGCCAGTTGCCGTCAAGAGTCTTGGCGTGCCCGTCGAACTGCATGCGACATTACCTAAGGTACCACTACTCTAGCAGACCCGACCTTGGACTTTACATACGATGTCTTATGTGTATTGGGGACTTAGGGGGTTCATGGTGATCGATCCAGGTACATAGGGATACAATGAGCGCCATGTGGATGGTTAGGTGAGGTCATTTGGGATGCTCTTACTGGCATCACACTTGATGAGTACTGTACAGCAATATGTACTTTTGAGCTGAATAACGGGAAGCTTGTGTTGTTGGGGAATATGACAAGAGGCGAAGAATCGGAACAATGGCATACGACAGGCAACCATACCAGCAGCAGATTTAAGGTCATATATCATTGTCGCAGTCTCGTGCGGTACGAGTGTACAAAGTATGCCATTTTTCCGAGCTCAGCTCTGCTGATAGCCTAGCAGTGATCGACTACATCAACCCTCTCCAAAGAGTTCGATATTGCCATCGTCGGCAATGTAAAGCAACACTACTAGACACAAGCAGCTCTCTGGGCTACCATTTCGATTTGCCTGTCTTTGGATACCGAAGGTGCGAAGAGAAGAGTACCCAGCTCGTAGGCATACATCATTTTGCGCCCAATATTGCCGGTATCGTTTTATGCAGAACTTGTCCAACACCGCCTTGCTAAGGTCGCCAGACGTGGGTAAGGCGATCGAAGTCAAGCGGGCCAGACTCCAAAGAGCGGGCGTCGTCCTATGCTACTACTGGTATCTAGTATCGGCAGGTCTTTCTGTTACTGGCAAAATCTTGAGCCGAGCATTACACCTCCATCGACGCACAGACAAGGCAGAGTTGGCTACAAGATACCTCATAGCCGCGATGATGAGGGCAAAAAATGTCTCTTGAGGCCATTCTTCTTGACGAGGCAGACATCAATGACGCAGGACCAGAAATCGTCGTGTCGCATCTCAGACCCGCGGAATGATCAGCGTCTTGCGGCAGTACGTGCTGCTGTGACAACTGCAGGTGGGCTGTCACTTCTCGAAAACTTTGACCCGCGATCTAAAGGAAGATTCCATGTTCGGTTCCTGAAAGGTCTTGGGAATCTCCCTACTGTTATTCCTCTCAGCCCTGACTTCCTCGAATGTGTTGCCAGCGCAGGACCCTGGGTTTCAGCGTGTCTGCCGTGGGGCATAGAGTCGGATATGACTCTTCCAGAGGCAGAAGCAAAATCACAGATGCATTCAAGCTGTCAGACACGTCCCGCATGGAACCTGTCAGATAGGCTCATGAAAACACCAGGTCTTCGTTAAAGTCCCTTCCATTGAAAGAATACTTCTCCTTCGCCTCATCGCTCATCTCTGGCTTCTCTCGCGACGCATCTCTGATCTCTGTTGTCCCCGCAGGCTCGTCCCCCTTTTTCTCAGCCTTCCCATCCTTCTCGTCTTCCGCACAACCACAGTCGTAGAAGTCTCCGATATTGTTGCAGTCAAAAATCTCCTTCTTCAACCGCTTGTTCACCTGGTTATGCACATGACACGCCCAACCTGCAGCTGCATTGCGCGAGCTCGTTTGCGGCGGAAACTTTTTCAGCAACTCTCCAAAATGCTCTGCACACTCTCCACACGGATATACACGCTGGAAGGCGTAGATGAAGGTACGCAAGGTCTTGCTCTCTTCCTCGGTTGGCTTTTCTGGAAACCGAGCCATGACAGTGTGGAAGAACTTCCACGTCGCACGTCCGAGTTCTGCCTTTGCCGTCTCATTGCCGAGTTTAGGAGCGATTGCGTGGCCACTGAGCGCAATTTGATCGAGCTGGAGGGCGCCATCGACATGCTGCTGGAGAGGTTGCGACTCACGTGCGGAATTAATGATAGCGTCGTTATTCACCTTCTCTCGCAGGCCACGCATGCCCGTGATCATGCTGAAGAAGATGAGCATGCACACGACTGCGAGGACGGTGTAGTATCGTCGGGAGGCCATCGTGTAGGCGGTGGGGGGTGTTTGGTATGCGCTGCTTCGGTGTCGATGGATGGTAGTAGTCAGAGCAGCACACGTATACGGTATAGGGGATGCTACGCGGTGGACGCGAGATCATCTTTGACGGGTGGGGGGACCTTGTCGCGACGTTGCCACGACACGAACCTACACCTAAGTATAGAACGCTTTGGCTTTCATTGTCATACAAGCCGGGCGCCGGGCGGTGCCCAATCAAGACTGAGTTGCCGTCACTGTAACAAAGGCTTATAGCAACCCGACTACCTGACCGTTGAGGGTTGAGCAGAGGGAATGTATAGCTGAACCTGAAGATTAAAGGTAGGAGGGCTAAGGTAAGGGCATGTACCTAGCTCCTACCTAGAAACCTTAGTAAAAGTTCAATGAATATTTAGGTAGGCCTGCTGATTTTGTCATCAATCAAAATCTCGGTGCATTTCATCATACAGGGCGTCGTCTCTGGCCCCTGCAAGCCTGGGTTCGCTCCGCTCGGTCCGTTCTTCGGTGTACGCGAGCGACGTCGGCCGTCATTTTCATGCCATTGACTCAAACGATCACCTCACATGGACAGCACTTGTATATGACTGAACCGGCTCTTGGACGACTATTTACTTAGCACGAACGGTATACAACTTATTTACATCCACCCAGACAGTTGACAGCATGACTTCGTCCTTTCCGCCCCAGCCGGTGAACACCATTGGTAAGACAACGCTCGTGCATATGCAACCATACCTTACGCTGACTGTCCTGCAGATTGGGATGACATTGGATTCAAAGTCCGCGAAGGTACGTCTGCAATCGTGTGAAGGCTTCGCCGCGCGAGAACGCGTTCCATAAGTACTGACGATATGACAAGTGAACGGTCACATCGAGTCCACTTACTCCACCAAGACGGGAGAATGGACTGCTCCCAAGTTTGTGCACGACCCATTTCTCCGCCTCCATGGCATGGCACCAGGCCTCAACTACGGCATGCAGTGCTACGAAGGACTGAAGGCCTCTCGTGGACCCGACGACAAGACGATTGGAATTTTCCGACCAGAAGCCAATGCAGAGCGGATGCAACACTCTGCGTCGTACGTCAGCATGCCCGCAGTACCAGTCGAGCTGTTCAAGAAATCTGTGCATTTGGCTGTCAGCTTGAATGCAGCATATGTTCCACCGCACCGAACTGGTGCAAGCATGTACATTCGACCACTTCTTTTTGGATCCAGTGCACAACTTGGTCTGGACCCACCTGAGGAGTATACCTTTTTGGTCTACGTCATGCCCACAGGCGTCTACCACGGCGTTCACCCCGTAGCATGTCTCATTTTGGAGGATTTTGATCGCGCCGCACCTGAGGGTACGGGAAGTGCCAAGATCGGTGGCAACTACGCTCCCGTCCTGCGACACAGCGGAAAGGCGAAGAAAGAAGGCTATGGCATCACGCTGCACCTGGACAGTCGGACACGTACCGAAGTCGACGAATTCTCCACGTCGGGCTTTATTGGAATTCACGGAAACCCTGATCAGGGCTGCACAATCGTCGTGCCCGACAGTAAGAACGTGATCAAGTCTGTCACGAGCAACACGATCTGCGAAATTGCCAAGAGCTGGGGTTGGAAGGTTGAGCAAAGACCTGTAAGCACACCAATTGCAAACTTCTTTCCTCTCCCCTCTCTTCGTCCCTGAAAAAAAATGGGAAAAAGAAAAAGAAAAAGAAACTAAACAAAATCTTCAATTCACAGATCAAATACGAAGAAATCGGAACCTTCACCGAAGTCGCCGCAGCAGGCACAGCAGCAGCACTCGTCCCCATCAAGAGCATCACCATGCAGTCCAAGAACGACACCTTCAAGTACCAAGGTGGAGGCGACGAGCCCGGGCCCGCTGTCATCAAGCTTCTCGCTCAGCTCAAAGGCATTCAGCAGGGCAAGGTCAAGGACGAGTTTGGATGGGTCGAACAAGTCCGAGCGTACAAGCCGGAGGAGTATGTCCACGATGGTGCTGGTGAGGCGAATGGCACTGCCAGTGGGCAGACGCCGAATGAGCTGCCTTGAGAGTAGTGACATGTTTGGGACGAGATCGTTGCTTTGTGGGGAATACGGTAGGTAGGTATGCGTGTAAGGTAGAGTAGACGAGAAACAATCAAAAGTCAAGCTCTGGTTTCGGTTGCGAAGCGCCTGTACTGTATACTTAAGGTAAGGTAGATTATGCTATGATGAACTTTTGTACTTTTCGACAGATCGTGAGTACCTTCCAAATTTCTTTGACATGCATACCTTCCACACGAAAGAACTGCGCTTACCTAGGTACATGTCAGTCATAGTGTAACCTTACCTGGGGCATGTGAAGATGTTGGTGAGATAAAGATTTAGCAAGAATCACAGAGTAATCTCAGCTACATGTTTTTGGAGAAAAAATCAGATTAAAGTAATATATTTCCAACAAGAAAAAAGTTCTACTAGCAAGACATCCCAAGGCTCAGCCAATGTGAATAACTTATGAATAGATATCTCGGGTAAGGTACCTAAGATACCAGGTAAGATTCCAATTACAAAGAGAAAGAAAAAAAAACAAAGCAGCCCGAAAAGAGACACGCAGTCATTCAACAAGCCGCTCGAGTCTCCACAAGTCATTCAAACATTAGCAATCGTAACAGGAGTAATAACAATCCCCACATTGCTTCGACTTTTGCTCGATGAGACCTGTCTAGTCGCAGTAGTAACAGGAGTAATAACAATCCCCACATTGCTCTTCTGACTTGTGCTCAATGAGACCTTTCTAGTCGTAGTAGCCAAAGTAGTAGCAGAAGAAAAAGACTTTGTCTGATACATACTAGGTCGAGCCGTAGGATTTGCACATTCAAAAAATCTTCCTTGTCCACTACCACACATTCGAGCAGTAGAAGATTTGGAGACACTTGGCTTCGTCTCTGTGCTCGATTGGCTTGGGGATGGGCGAGCTGTTGGTGCTGGGAGACCGTTGATGGGGTTAATTCCTACGACGGTCGGCGTCTCGTAGACGATGTGAGTCGAAGTGCTGGTGACAGTCTTTCGGGGCCTTGTGGTGCTAATTGTTGATGCGGGAGCGTAGACAGTTTGGGTGAGCGTGATGGACTGGATGACCACGTTTGGCTGGTTGGAGATGTTGTTGAGTGGAATGTATGCTGCTGCTGCATACTGGCCTGCCAGTAGGGCAGAGATGAGAATGTTTGAAGTAGGCATGATAGTATTCGTAAGAGTCGTGAGCGTGTATGTGACGAGGAATGGAGGGTCTAGTTGGAAGAAATGGTGCAACGGAACTCATTTAAACATATTCTCCATTATTACATGTGACTGCACTACTGAACAATGACTTGTAGGGACAAAGGATTCGGCTTTATCTTCTCACCTTGGCTGAGAAAGTGCCGTATTTTTAGAACAAAGTGTGTGGCAATGAAGGATTATAGCTTTTTGGATCTGCCAACAGTCAACAGATACATGTTGCGATTGGTACGCAGTCTGCATCTCGGTTTTCTGGAATGAAGAGCAAGTCTCACAAGTCTCCATGAACAAACTTGTACTTTCCTCCGCCGCCGAGTGGGTCACCACCTGGCACACACAGGCCTAATCGCCAGAAGTAGTCGCGGTGCGCAAATAGCAGCTGCCAGAGCTTGTATCGAGATGGGATACCCCATGGCTCCGTCGTAATATCATAAATCTCGTCTTTGACAGATGCGAGCAAAGTTGAGTCTTGGCCGGCAATGCAATCCTTGTCATTGTCACCCTTGCAATGCTGCAGATCTACAATGTCGGGCGATAGGTCAGACTTTGATATGTAGATCTCTCCAGCATGCATAGCATATCCCCACTCTGTCAGGGGCAGTTGAGGAACCGGATCGTCAATATGAGTCAGTCTTCGGTAGTTGGTTTGTGTATCGTCAACAGGGACATTCGTCGTCAGGTTAAATCGTTCATCGATGTATTTGGCAAGACCGACGTTTCCAGATCGGGGCTCACCAAAGGTTGTGATCACTGGGTGGTAGCCTCGCGCAAGCAAATCTAGACCAGCCAAAGCCGCGACTGCGCCGCCAAGAGAGTGGCCG
The DNA here is from genome assembly GCF_000320565.1 of Sphaerulina musiva SO2202. Taxonomy (NCBI): domain Eukaryota; kingdom Fungi; phylum Ascomycota; class Dothideomycetes; order Mycosphaerellales; family Mycosphaerellaceae; genus Sphaerulina; species Sphaerulina musiva. Next base: position 1,108,166 of record NW_016017391.1, read on the forward strand.
ACCAGAGTCAGCTGATAGTCAGAATGTGCAGATAGCTGTGCCTGCAGGTCGGGCAGTATCTGCTTCCGCGTATTGAGCCATGAAGAGTGAAAGCCCATGTGGACAGTGCAATTCATGCACTTGGGCTGACCTGCCACACGAAAGGAAGGCTCGTCTCCGTCATCCTCGCCAGGATAGGGAACGTACTTTTGCGGGACAGTGCTCAGATCGACAACAGCATTGCTGATACTGTAAGTGCCTCGAAAAGCGACAACGACTCGCCGCTTGTCGTGGTCCAGGGCAATGTAGCCGCAGGAATCACTCAGAAGAGGTCCAGTATTCCACGTCGTAATCAGTTCGAAGCTGGGAAAGTCACTACACCTGGACAGACAGCTGAAGGGTTTCGAGATACCCCAGCTTGTACTCCCCACACAATATGCGATGTCCACTACGCGAGCGAGCTCTTCCAGCTCTGCGAAGAGTGCTGCGCTGACATTGCGGTTGTCGGCATGTTGGAGCAGCGGGAGTTGCTGCTGGCGGTCGTGCGCGAAGCAGCCAAGAGCACCGAGAACATTCAGGAGAAGGTGTGAGCAGCGCATCGTGGTCGTTTACATGTTGTTGTTGTTGTTGATAGATGTACTCTTGATGTGGTGATGTGGCGGTCAGCTTTCTTCGTCTCCTGTGGGCAGCTTGCTTGCTCTTATGATGCCGGCGGCAAACGCCACCCGACGGCAACCATCCACGTGGGAGATGACTGAGTTTACAAGAGAGAAGAGGGGTTGAAGATGAGAAGGGAAGAAGGTGGAGGAGGAAGAATGGCTGATGATGATGAGTTACTAGGTACTGTAGGTAGTCTCTTTCTTGGCGAAGTGAATTGAAGGCGCTTCCATGCCCATACCACACATCACCTGATCGTCAATGTCGCCAAGCGGAATGACTTCATCGTTGCCGGGCGGAACAGGGACGGGAGACGGTCCAGACGCGGTTGGCGGCATCATCCACATACACGGTAACGGTTGACGGTACGCGTCGGAGGGCGAGCGAGAGGATCATCTTACAGAGTCAGGTAGTCAAAGGAGTTAGCTTCCCAGTGGCATCGCATCCTTTGCTATCTTTGCTATCTTCCTGACGTTTGTAACGACTGCAGTAACAACAATGCCTCTACAGTAAGGAAATACCATCACCACCACTACCACCACACCACCACCGTCGTCGTCGTATCACCACCACCGCCATCACAACGACAACATGAGTGGCGAGGACCCCCGTAAACACGACTTCGATCAGCGCCACGACGGACCTCTCGATCCGCCCACACGAGCCAGTATTCATGTTCACACCGACGACAGCGCCCTGCACCGATCCTCGTCGGATCACCAGAGGCCTAGTGGCACCCATGGCGTACAATCACCCTCGTCTGCTTCCAAGCCGCGCAAGAGCGTGCAATTGCCCGCGGACGAGGCAACCCCCGTGCGACGAAGTGCGCAGATAGGGCGAGATCGCTATGCGTCTCGGCCCTCACAGGACTTTGACGTGAGACGAGATGGACCATATGGCAGACCGAGCCTGACCATGGTGCGGCGCCGCTCTTCTGGTGCTGTGAATGCTCTTAGCCCAGATGCGACCAGAGACCCTACTGCGCCGGACGTGGAGGCACTGGAAGGCTATCAAACCGCGGAAGAGTCAAGGCCGTTGTATGAGCCGCAACCTCCGCCGCTGAACTACAGTCTGTGGGATCGGAGATGGTTCATCGCCTTCTTCTGGAGCATGATTTTGATCGACTGCATTGCTGCACCGATTGTGCTGTATTTCTGTCTGTGGTATCTGACAGATCTCTCTCCCAACGCCGTCTTCTCCATCGTGACGGCAGCCCTAGGAGGTGTCAGTATTTTCGAGTACTTTATCCGGTTCTGGAGGCTGTGGAAAAAGAGCAGCACGTGTAGAGTGCTGGGAGCGAGGAGAAAGTATCTCGACTGGTTTCACTGGAACTTTACTCTTGGATGGGTCATCATCATGGTGGAACTGATTGTGTACGTCTTGTATAACCGGCTGTAAGAAGGAACTGCTAACAGTGTGATAGCGGCACCGTGCCCGAAAATCCTCCTATCCGCCTCCTGGCCATGCCTCTCACTTCCATGATGTGGGTCTTTGGCACCGAACTTCTCGTCGTCGACATCATGCGCTACTTTGAAATCCCGGCCCCAGTGCGAATATCCTCGATTCCCAAAGGCGCTCAACTCCGACCAGCAATCTACAGTATGATAGAAGATGTGGTTGCCGTAGACGGAAGTGGAGGAACAGAATACCGTGAAGCGCTCAACCGACGCTATGAAGCATCACATGTCTTCCGATCTCTTCTCCGGAGGCTTGGTGTCTTCTGGGCAGTCGGAGCTGAAGGCATGGCCGTGGTCACAACCGTATTGGTCTTCACCATAGGGCCGGACGCCGCATACGTCGTGGGCTGGAGTGCGCCTTTCGTGTGGGCGGGTATCTGGACGGTGTTGACCTTTATGTATGCGAAGCACATGCTCAAGAAGGAGCAGCTGGCGTGGACGGCGGAGTTGCAAGAAAAGCAGGGCGCTATGATGATGACGGGATTGAGTGATCGTGGAAGTGAAATCAAGGCTGAAGAGGAGGGACGACCAAGAAACGAGATTGAGAATGGCGCACTGCTGCCAGGTGGCCGTGACCATGCCCTGCAGCCGATACCTTCAGCCATGGAAATTCCGACCTTGCACGACACGCAGCCAGACGCTGCGCCTGACACCTCGCGGGGGAGATCATTTGATATGGATGCGCCAGGGGCGACTGCAGCGACAGAAGAACAGGCCACGAAGTCGTAGCGCCCATCTTTCCAGGGAGGTTTACATGAGAGGGAATGAGCATCGTTTGCATAGCGTTGATTGAATGAATTCTGCATTGCAGGTCCCAGATGGGTCCTGCACACTTTCTTGCTTATGTAAAAAAGAAAGAAACACGAAGAGAGCGAGCGTGATGAAATTGTTGGGAATTACCATTACTGTAATGATAAAAGAAGAACCTCTATAGACTATAGATTGCAGGCACAACAGAAACAGAGAAGCTTGTTCCAGCCAGTGAGTGCGACGGAGTAGCACATAATATAACATACAAGTGAGGTGAGAACATCTAGTTTGAAACAACCATTCGAGGAATACTACACGGGATATATGATATATCATATCCACATTCATATCCGAGGTACGTACGATGAGGGGTATATATAAAAATAAAGGCAGACCTGAGGTATCAAAAGCCATGAATGGGTACCTTAGGTAGGAGAAAGAAGCCCACATCATCTCCTCCTCTTCCCTCCCAACGGCTGCACATTCGCCGGATCCTCAAATCCCACCTGAAAACTCCTCAATTCCACCGTATCCGTCGCTCCTCCTCCTCTACTATCACCATGACCCATTCCCCCCTTATACATGGACCTCTCATCCGAAGCCGAAGCCGAAGCCGAAGAAGATATCATCACCTCTCCATACCTCACGGGTTTCCTCCCAGCGCCTTTGACCAATTCTCTGACTTCAGCATTGGGATGTTCAGCCGCTAACAAGGGAGCATTAAAAGCTTTTGCAGTTTCAATGGGACTCATTGTGACGTTTCTTCCGAGTAGCCAGAAGCCGTTGAAAGTGGCTAGGACAATTCCCATGGCGATGAAAGTCAGAGCGACGGCGATGGCGAGGTATTCGAAATGGGATTCGTAGACGGTCACGGTGCGGAGTTCGGTGGCGGAGAGGAGGGGTTGTAAGGAGGAAGAAGAAGAAGAAGAAGAGGAGGAAGAGGAATTCCCTTGGGCGAGAGATGTGCGAAACATGAGATCGCGGGCTTGGGCGAAAATGTAGGAGGATGGGTCGGTGAATTTGGTTTTGCAGAGTCCTGTGCCGTAGTCTTGTACGTCGGACATATCTGCGAATTGCGCCGTGAGACTTCCCGTCGAGGTCATTTCGTAGCCTGCTGCACCGGCGAATCGCATGCGGGTGGCAGAATTCAATTTGGAACTGAGGGCGTAGGCGAAGCCTCCCAGGGGGGAAGGCATGCCGAAGCCGGATTCCATGGGCATGGTGGTGAGAGAGAGGACTTTGTCGTCGGAAAAGGTGGATTGTGGTGATAGAGCGACGGTGGATTTGTTGCCGTCGATGGTGACGGGGTATTGGACTGTTGCTGCGCCAATGGTGCAGTTTCGGACTTGGAGTTGGCCTTTGCCGCATTCATCCCCGTTCTCGGGCTTGTATTGGAGGTTCAAGGTGATATTGGCGGGTGTGATTGCGCTCCAGCCGAGGGTGACTTGGAACACGTCGAGGCCGCTGAAGGAGTCGTCGCTCATGGAGCCATCGCTATTCGTCGATAAGAGATCAAACTCTGCTGTGCTGGCGTTGCAGCTGATAGCAAGTCCTGCAGCTTCTAATGCTCCGGAACATACCCCATCACTCGCACAGCCCGACTGGTTGTAGGTCACGGAGCGAGCGGTGCTCCATGCTTGCACGATGGGAGCGAACTGGGTATCCAGTGTAGTCACCGTGTACGCTCTTCCAGAAGTATATCCTGTAGGATTCTGAAGAGATGTCACAGCCGGGAGGCTGATATTCACATTTCCGGAGAGATAATGCTTCTGGTCAGACGTGATTGTGGATGCTCTCTGCAGTAGAGGTCCGGTGATGGGCGTGATGGCCAAGAACAGGGCTGCGAAGGAGATGTAGTTGAAATGCCTGCCAGCAAAAGCAGCTGCTATCGGACTCGTGCCATGTTCCCAATACCGATGCAGATCGCCAATTTGGGTACCCTCCTTCAGAGCCTTACGCCACCAATAAACCTACAGCACCACGATGAGCGATCATCAATGGAGTGTTGAGAGACTCTGGAGGGAGTACGTACAGTAAGACCTTGACTGAAAGCACCTGCAAGCAGGATATTGCCAATAGTATACGCCATGGACAGAAACAAGCTGGGCGGATACTTCCAACTGTCAATGGGTTTTCCATTTGATGCCAGCAAGATCGCAATCTCCACCACGCCGCAGCAGAAGACTCCCAACAAGCAGGAAATGCCACCCCATGGGATACGTTTGCCGACACCAGGTTGCCACGGATTCATCGTGTGCATGTTGTCCGAGAGCGGAAGATGGTCGTGGTCGGGGTCGCGGTCGCGGTCGCGGCCAGACATTTTTCTGTAGGCCATTCTCGAAGATATGCCGGGAGAAAGGGTGCAAGTGAGGTCTGCATGCTGGTGAAAATCATTAGCAGCAACCGGGGTGTCAATACGATGTGGTATTGTTGTTTTTGACTACTTAATGCTGGCCAAGACAATTGTAGTTTCGGCGACAGCGGATTGGGTGCGTTCGGAGTGCGCAAACGACGCCGTCGCTGTCAGTATGGGACTTGCCACACTTTAAATCTGAAAATAACTGCACAAGGGGTTCCGGCACATCTGGTACAATTGTACCTCCTGGGTCCCCTGGGGGGCTCCCTATTGAGTATTGACCGACCGAGATAATGACTTTTTAGTATCTCCATTGAGAATAATGTGGGGGGCCTCAATTGTCGAGGAATGTCCATAGCTGTGGCTGTGGAGTAGTTCTCATATCAAGGGTGAAACATGACATAGAGAGGATGTTGTTCGGAAGAAGAAAAGAAAGGGTTTGTTTGTGAAGCCTCTTGAAACTCGCTCGATTTCTGAACTGGACTGACATCATGATCCGTTGATGAATTGCTCAGGTACAACCATGTTTACATCGCCAAGCCTCGATATCTGCTCCTGACGTCCCTGACGATCGTCATACCACCATGGACCTCACGCAGATGGCAGAGCCTGCAAAAGTCTGAAATACATGTGCATGCTATGTATCTCAAGATTCATGAGACGGAAAGGAGTGATAACGATGCTTCTTCCTATATGAATAAGTCTATTATAATCACCTATCGTACAAGGGTATATAGAATAGGATCTCGCTAATATCGCTCATCAGAACAGAAGATTGATGTCCAATGTCACACTCGACAGTTTGTAAACATAGGTGTTGTAATCATCACAAATCCTCTCCCTAATAACACGCAGCCGTCACTCGCATACTATGTGCAGGCGCGCTATGCGGCCTTTCGCATTGTGCAGCTTGCTGACGAAGCATGGCAAAGCCCGAAGCATTCATCGCCTGCCTCTTGTGCGCTCGGATCTTCTTTTCTGCGAGAGTGGCATCGTCATCGAATGTAGGACCGCGCAACGTCATGCCACGGAGCGACTGACGAATGGAAGAGGGCCGAAAGCTGACCGGTCTTTCTGCGGCCTCGCCAGACGCTGTCGTCAAGGAACGATTACTCGTCTTTTTAGAAGGACTCCGTCGATGTCTGTAGAGTGAGACCCGAGTCGCTTGTAGGATGACAGCAGAGTCGGGACGGTCTGTGTTCATAGAGTTGAATTCAACTTGTGCCGCCGTGAGCGCTTGTTGAGCATCGATATCGTCGATAACGCGGCTGAAGTGTGCATCAAGAGAGTCGTCATCTATGCTTTCGCGCTCGCTAGCTGACCATTGTGGCTGCGCACTCTGGGCATGGGCAGCTGCAAAGTGCGGTAGCATTGATGCGTAAGTCCTCTTGCAGTCGGCAAGACTCATGTGAGGGTCTGCAGAGCCGTGGAGAGTCTCCGCAAGGATGGTTGCAACAGCCACGCGATGTGTCCGGAACTGGCTCAGCTCCCACGACCAAAGGTGCTTCTGCATGAGGGCATGGTCGCTAATCAACGACGACTTTGTGTACGTCGGTGGGTGGTGTCCGGTACAAGGGCCATTGTGGCGAAAAGTGAAGCCGCAATGCTGAGTCAAGTTGGCGGACTGCAGATGTCTATCCCGGTCCTTTTCGTTGGCAAAGAAGATGCGGCATTCATCACACTTGTGCCTTTTCTCGCTGAAGTTGAGGGAATGTTGGCCAATGTGTTCGGCGAGGTCCTCGCCATCCGACCAGAACCCTTCGCCGCATAGATCACAGAATACCTTGTCGAAAGTGGATGTTGGTCTCTGCAGGAGACGTGTCACGAATGACCTTGTTTGTTGAGTGAAGTCTTCGGCCTCGTCGGCTACACATGCAGAGTCGTGAGCCCGTCGCACCTGCCGACTGTCGTCATCGTGAATGGTCCAATATCGTTCAGACAGCGTTCGTCGAGCAGATGAATCTTCCCCAAACGGAGTGAGGACGGAAGACTGCAAGGCACTGTCGCAGCCTCCCAGACCTGAGGCTAGATGTTTTGGCAGGTATGTGACCGGAAATTTAATGCCACACTCGGGACATGGCTCCATGTCATTGTTATGCTTGAGGCGGACGTGACGCTTCAAACTTTGGGCTGAGGAGAAGACCGAGTCGCATGTGTGACAGGGGTAGTTCTCGACCCCCGCGCACTGCTGAACGTGCTCCGTCAGACGGATTTGTGTGGAATATGACTTGCCGCACGAGCAACAGTAGCGCCCGGAGAAGTCCTTGCCCAAGTCGCAGTGAAGATGCCTTGAAGTCTGCGTCGACTGAGGTGGCTCAGCCTCCTCGTCCTCTTCGTCGTCCCCTTCGAGATCAACCCTTGCAGCTCCAGAAAGCAGTTGAGCTGCAACGCGATGGAACTCGGCAGGGTCGGCGGATTTGTCGGTGGTGGAGAAGTGGAATCCAGGCACGAGAAATGTATTTCGATTTATGTTGGCTTCTCTAGGTTGCAATGGAATCGATTCCTGGACGCTCCCGTACGTCAAAGAGGAAGAAAGCGATAATAGTGGGTTGGGAATGTCTTCCAGTGGCCAATTGTTCTCCTCCATGATAGCTTGTCGCTCAATTGATTGAGTCATCTCGGAGCTTGAAAGTCTAGCTGCTTCTTGGTGAAGCAGATGAGTGCCTTGAGTAGCATGTACGTCGTAAACTTGTGGTATAGCTCCGTCAGTTGTGCCTTGGGGTGGGTCAAACGGCCTTATATGCCATGCGCGGCTTGTAAACAATACTTCATCAGTGGTTAGACGCTGTGGGTCGAGAAGTAGCGTGAGAACATAAGAGCAGGGAAAGTTTCACCAGGTTGCCAGGAGGTATATCCATCATGCCTTCAGGCTCCGATGCACACTATATCTTATGACATAGCTATTCTAAGCTCGCCAGCTAGAGCGTTTTGTGCCGTGGTAACGTTGTGCTGTGGCCTTGATCAAAGGAGCTGGATAAGCGTGGGAGTGGACCAAGTGAGACAGATAACAGTGGTCCGAATTGGATTGGGATTAGTAGCCGATCAACGCATGTAACAATTGGCGCCTTGCAGATCTCTCGCTGTGGTTCGCACAAAGCCACTATCATGCTACATCGAGTTAGTACCCGGAGTGCCCGTTGATACCTTGTGCAACGTGACCAACAGTCGCGGAGCATTTGTGGCGTCTTGGTACTTCTATGACTGTCAACAAGAGGCGCGACGTTGGAGCGATCTCGAGCGCGCCACGGCGCTGTGAGGAGATGTTGTGATCCGAAACCGTAGCTCAGTGGAGTGCAGCCTGCCCCACGCCGAGCATTTGGGGATTGAATGTGCTAGCATTACAGGATCGAATGATCGTGGTGGTAGCGCGAGCGTGGTTTGGATAGAAACAAATCCTTCACGTCCGGCCGCGAGAAAAATTGAGTGATGAGTGGCCGTATGACAGCCAGGTTATCCACTGCACTGCAATGAGGATGCTTCAGTGTGTCGAAAGGTCTTTCTTCCTGCACTGCATTGCATGGCCGTCTTCGATGGTGGCAAAGATGGCGTAGGTATGAAGGCTGATCTCGATGTGTACAAGATGTCTGTGCTCCGCTTTGAATTCCTGGTGTGGTTGTCAGGCTACGGAGCGTGCCGTAGTCTC